>NC_092713.1:138402595-138718436 GCF_047496885.1 Scyliorhinus torazame
TCTGCAGGTGACGGCGGAGAAGGGGGAAGTGGTGACAGAGCCGGAGAAGATAAATTAGGTATTTAAGGCTTTCAGGGTTGTACAGGGCTGAGCCAGTGGGGAAGGCAGAGGATATGGGGTGGTTTTTGGATGGATTGGAGTTCCCAGAGTTGGAGGAAGGGAAGAGGCAGGCATTGGAGGAGCTGTTGGGGTTAAGCGAGGTGATGGAGTGCATTGATAGGATGCAGTCGGGGAAGGCCCTGGGCCGAACAGCTTACCGGCGAAGTTTTACAAGCAGTTTGTGACGGAGTTGGCCCCTCCCCTGGAGGGTATGTTTAGTGAGGCGGTGGAAGAGGGGCAGTTGCCGGTTACGTTAACGCAGGCGCCAATTTTGTTGATGCCGAAAAAAGGGAAGGACCCACTGGAGAGTGGGTCCCACCCATGCCAACATATGCCACCCCGAACCCTCATTCTCTTTGCCCTTACACCCTCCATGACAACTCACCTAGTATCCTTTAAACTTGCTGGTCAGCTTTGACACTGTCAGACAGTTTGACAGTTCCAAAGAGTGTGTACGTAAAAAAAGCATAATCATGTTTCATTCGCACAAAGCGTGCCTTATGTTTGTTAAAGGTATTCCAGGACACCATTCAAAGAGATACCTTACCTCTCCACAGTGGTCGGCCAACTATCCAAATGATCCACTAAAAGCTCAGACTTTCTCTTACCTGATCTGCTCTGTGGACTCTGGGATTCACCACGCAGCTGGAGTTCATAAATCAGGGCTGGATTCTCTGCCCCACCACATTTCTATTTCACCCTGCCGGCGGGATGCTCCGTTACGCTGGCTGGTCAATGGGGTTTCCCATTGTGGGGCAGCCCCACGCCGTCGGGAAACTCCCGGGCTGCCGGCAAAACGGAGCATCCCGCCGGCGAAGAATCCAGCCCCAGAAGTCAGTGGAGGCAGCTGGTGATTTAAATGGCCAGCTGCCTCCATGAATACACGTCTGCACAGATCCTGGCCCGACTCCAAATCCACTCCTTCGAAGGTGAGAAATGCAGGGTTCGGGACTTCCGACTTTCATCCATTTCCAGAAATTTTGCCCCTTATCTTTGCTCATTTGTCACTTTTGTATTATTACATTGAACTTAACTATGTTCTCTGCTTCCCAATTCCTTATTTTTTCCACTTCACTTCCTTTTAAATGACATTATTTTTTGGCTTCCAAAGTGAATCTTATTGAAAAGGAAATTAGCAATTGTATAATGGGTAGAAGTCTTGAGAGTTACTTTTGGAGTCCAATGCATTTTATGTTCGTCAAATCTTAATTGATTGAATTTCCATCCTGTTTGAAATTTGAATCTAAATACCAGAGGGAATCCCCTTCGAAATATTCCCCTAAATATTGTTCCACAATAGGCTGCATTGTACAATCAGAACCAATTATTTTTTGGATAGACAGTGGTCAATCAATCAGAAACACACCCCAAAGGCAGAATTTTCCCAGGCCCCTGGAGGCTATTTTCCTGGTGGGTGGGTGGAAAACGTATAGGAAAATTAGAAAGCAATACATTGGGCTGGTTTGCCAAAGAGCTCCCACTTTTCCCAGGAATGGAATGCATGGATTGTCAGCACAGCAACGATGGGAATCCAATTGAACGCATTAACAGATCAATTGGCAATCGTTTTGCCAGGGAAGGGAATCAGACCAGTGGTACTCGGAATTTGCGGAGTAACTCATCAGCTCAGGGGAGGCGAGAGCACAGCAGGAAGACATTGAGGTCTGGAACTGACATGCACTCAGATATATAAAGCAGCAAGGCTGTGATTGGCCTCCTATTACAGGAGTCGCTCAGTGCGACTGCTCCTACGAATAGAGCTGGAGAGAAAGACTTTGCTGAAACTATCCGCAACATTATTTGCCAACTCAATTGGACGACAGGCTTACCACAGTGCCTGTTTTCAATGTCAAAGAGCAAGGGGCAGTCTGGCTCGAAATAGGCAGGACAATGGGCGGGATCACATTTGAGCAAATCTGCATATTAGAGTGAGGCAGTAAGCCTTACTCTGATGTGCAGATTCCTGAGGTACCTGAGGCTTTGGGGTTCAACCCCTTTGTGTCAGAGACCTTGGGCAAGTGCCAATCAGCACTGGTCGCCCCCAAGGAGGAAGGTAACCAGAGCCCTGTGTCTATCCTGACTGCGGAGCCTCTGTTTACGCTACCATTGCAGCAAAACTGGGTTGTTACACTGCACATGTAAAACCCCCATGTCTGATGTGCTCACGTTCCTTGCCAGGTACGTCGAGCTGAAAAGTAACAGCATGCAACTGAAGGACACCTTTGGCATCTGGACAAGTGAGCACCAGATCAAGGTGACTCTGAGAACAGACGGCGACGGAACCATCTTGCACGCCCCCTCCAGTTTCGCCATTGGAGGAAATCGTGGCTACCTCTATTACGTGGGACAGCCACGAGTATGCCGCACCTGTGGCAAAACGGGTCATGTTGCCGCCAACTACAATGTCACCTTCTACAAAAACTGCAGGCAGGAGGGACACATGACAAAGGACTGCAAGGAAGACAAGTGCTGCAGCCTGTGTGGGGAGGCCGGCCATCTTTACAGGGCCTGCCCAAAACGCGGGGCAACATACGCACAAATCATCAGCGGCGGAGTCAAAAAGACGGCCACAGAGGAGGTTCATGCACCCTCCACCGACAAAGACACCACAGCGTAGAATGCTGAAAATCAACAGAAGGGCCCTCAACTAAAAGTGGAGGCCCCAGCTCAACCTGACAACTCAACCCCAACCTCATCTGACGAGGAAGACTCAATGGAAGAGGATGGAACCAAGAAACGGTGAACAGGGACAAACGAAAGAGGAAACAAAAAAATGAACTGAAGAAACCCCCGATGGGGAGTGGCAAAAACAAGACAAGAATCGGCCTCAAATAAAGAGGCAAAGCACCAATGTAGAACGGGATGCACAGACCCCCCAGACCACAGACAGGGAAGGAAATAAAGCGCGCCGAGGTCATCAACCTCTGGTGGTTGGGAACAGCAAAATGACCAACGGACACCAAACGCCGGACATTAAAAATAAAGGCACCTGAGGAAGGAGCAGCGCTCCGAAAGCTAGTGATATCGAAACAAACCTGTTGGACTTTAACCTGGTGTTGTAAGACTTCGTACTGTGCTCACCCCAGTCCAACGCCGGCATCTCCACATCATTAAAAATAAAGTCACAGACCAACTCCAGAAATTAACAAGCAGCAACAACCCAGGCGAAAACTGGGCTGCAACCCCAACACCCACTGACTGCCACGACGGACGCCAGGGCTACACTACCCCCCCAATGCATCCCCGTCGGGTTCACGGGCCCAGTGCAGACCAGGACAGCTTTCTCAGCCCTGCAACTGTGCAAGTGTTTGCGAGCACCACCGGCATGCTGGGGAACATTCAACAGCTGGAACACCCAACTGCATAGACTCTGGACTCTGAGACTGGTAATTCTACCTTTTTTAAAATGAGGTTTAAAATTGCATCTATCAATGTGCGAAGCATTAAAGATACTTCACGGTGTGTAGCCACACTCGGCTACTTAGCAAACGTGAAAGCCAACCTACTGTTCCTGCAGGAATGTGGAATTCCTCACCTCAGCAACTACAGGCGCTGGTCGAGCTGGTGGTCCCATGGGCCATCCATCTGGTCAGGAGGAAACGACTGTCGTTCCTCCGGCCTGGGTATTCTGCTGCGGGGAGGCAACTTCACCATCTTCGACGTTAAGGAGGTAGTGGGTGGACGCCTCCTTGTAGTAGATGTTAAATACAAAAACGTCCCTCTCAGACTCATTCACGTGTACGCCCCGCACGCAAAGAGTGTGCGGCTGGCAGTCCTTCAGCATCTCCCGCTGCTGTTGGCCACCTCCAAGCCTGTCATTCTGGGCGGTGACTTCAACTGCATCATCGATGCGGCAGGACGATCCGGCAGAGCCGACAGCAAACTAGACGCTGCGTCCAGGCTCCTGATTGAAACGGTAAAAGACGCCAAGCTGCTCGGCGTCTTCAGCAACCCTGCAGACGGAGCGCAGCGTAGATACACATGGTCACAGCCAGACGGGTCCGTCCGCTCCAGGATAGACTTCTTCTTTGTGTCCCGTGCTTTCACGGTCGGATCCACCGTCGTTAAGCCGGTGTTCTTCTCTGACCACTGCCTCCTACTGGCCAACTGCCACCTGCAGGAAAACCAGGGGGCGGGCAGGGGGACATGGAAGCTGAATGTAAAACTGTTGACTCCAGAGAACCTCGAGGAACTTAAAAGGGATTACAAAGGTTGGAGAACCGTGAAACCCCTCTTTGAGTCTCCACACCTCTGGTGGGAAGCAATCAAGGGGAACATCAAAAGGTTTTTCATCCTCAAAGGCATTCAAAAGATGAGAGAGAGACGAGGGGCCATGTCCAGGCTCCAGAAATGTATGCAGAATTTGCTCCAGCTGCAGTCAATGGGGGTTGATGTCAAGGAAGATCTCCAAGAGGTGAAGAGCCAGCAAGCCTCGCTCTAAACCTCGGAGGCCTCCAAGGTTATCTTCCGTTCCAGAGTCCGCTCCGTGGAGCAGGATGAAAAGAGCTCACGCTTCTTCTTCCAAAAGGTGCACAGAGAGGCCTCTGTGATCAGCAGCCTGAAGGAAAGAAGATGGCTCTGTAAAGTCATCGCAGTCTGACATCCTGAGGATCAGCAAATCCTTTTATGCCAGACTGTATGATCTGAAGCCAACAGATAACACTGTTTCCCAGACCTTCCTGTCGTCTATCACGGAAGTCTTAGGCAACAGTGAGCGGGAAAACCTGGACAAACCGCTAACTCTGGAAGAGCTGACATAGGCCGTCAGGTCCTTTGAGACGAGTAAAACTCCCGGAAGCGATGGCTTACCAGCTGAGTTGTATTCGGCTCTGTGGGACTGGATGGGCCCAGACCTGCTGGAAGTGTACGAGAGTATGCTTCTGGACAGCAGCATGTCAGAATCCATGAGGAAAGGCATCATCACCCTCATCTACAAGCAGAAGGGGGAAAGGGAAGAAATTCAAAATTGGCGACCCATTTCACTGTTAAATGTGGATTATAAAATTCTAGCCAAGCTCATCGCCAATCAAGTCAGGTCTGCTCTGGAGTCGGTGATCCACCCTGACCAGACCTGTGCTGTACCCGGCAGGAAGATCTCTGATAGCCTCGCGCTACTCAGGGATACAATCACCTACGTGCAGGACAGGAAGGTGGACACCTGCCTCATCAGCCTTGACCAGGAGAAGGCTTTTGACAGAATATCGCACACCTACGTGATGGATGTGCTCTCCAAAATGGGGTTTGGGGAGGGAATTCGCAATTGGATCAAACTGCTCTACACAAACATCTATAGCGCAGTCTCAATCAATGGGTGGGGATCAGAAAAGTTCCAGATCAAATCAGGAGTCAGGCAGGGCTGCCCTCTCACCTCGGCCCTGTTTGTGTGCTGCATAGAACCTTTTGCCGAGTCCATCAGGAAGGATCCGGGTATAAGGGGAGTGACGATCCCAGGCAGCGGAGGCGTGCAAGTTAAGGCCTCCCTGTACATGGACGACGTCGCCGTCTTCTGCTCGGATCCTGCGTCTGTACGCAGGCTCTTGAATGCCTGCGACCAGTTTGAACTGGCCTCGGGAGCCAAGGTAAACCGCGGCAAGAGCGAGGCCATGTTCTTTGGGAACTGGGCCGACCAGTCCTTTGTCCCCTTCACTGTCAGGTCAGATTACCTGAAGATGCTGGAGATATGGTTCGGAGCGGCTGGGGTGTGCACCAAAAACTGGGATGAGCGCATCGCCAAGGTAAGACAGAAATTGGGCTGGTGGGAGCAACGCTCCCTCTCCATCGCGGGCAAAACCCTGGTCATCAGGTGTGAGGCACTCTCGGTGTTACTGTACATAACGCAGGTCTGGCCCATTACCCGAACCTACGCCACAGCAGTCACCCGGGCCATCTTCAAATTCATCTGGAGATCCAAGATGGACCGTGTCCGAAGGGACACCATGTACAAACCTCTGGATAAGGGAGGGAAAAATGTACCCAACGCCTCCCTCATCCTGTTGGCCACCTTTGTGTGCAGCTGCATCAAGCTGTGTGTGGACCCCCGGTATGCAAACACCAAGTGTCACTACATACTGAGGTTCTACCTGTCCCCGGTGTTACGAAGGATGGGCCTGGCCTCATTGCCGTGGAACGCTCCACGTAGTTGGACCGTGCCGTACCACCTGTCTCTCGTCGTAAAGTTTTTGAAGAAAACACCTTTGACCACAAGGCAATGAAGCAGTGGTCAGCACGTAATGTCCTCGAGGCCCTCAGGAAAAAGGTGGACGTTGGACGGTTCCCTGAACAGACTGTCAGAGCCATCTGGCAGAACGCCTCATCACCAGAACTTACAAACAAGTACCAAGACCTAGCTTGGCTGGTGGTGAGAAGGGCCCTCCCCGTCAGATTCTTCATGTACACCCGAAGGCTCAGCGCCGTTGCCCTCGGAGTGGCTGTGGGGAAAATGAGACGGTCACCCACCTCCATGTGGAATGTGCCTTTGCAAAGAAGGTCTGGAGAGAGGTGCAGTGGTATTTGTCAAGGTTCATCCCGAGCAGCTCTGTGACACAGGACTCTGTGCTCTACGGACTGTTTCCAGGGACACACACCGAAACAAACATCAACTGCTGCTGGAAGGTCATCAACTCGGTGAAAGGCGCTCTTTGGTCTGCCCGAAGCTTGCTGATCTTCCAGTGTAAAGAGCTGTCCTCGACCGAGTGTTGCAGACTGGCACATTCCAAGGTCCAGGACTACATACTGAGGGACGCACTCAAGCTTGGGGCAGCTGCCGCCAAGGCGCAATGTGGAAAGACCACTGTGTAAGGTCTTTCCAGCAAATGTACACCGAGGGGCGGGTAACAGTGTAAACCCCCCTCGGTCTGGGTCATTAATACTCCAATGTATAAAAGAAACATGACAATGTAAATGTTTAAGAAGGAATTGTAACGTAAAGAGCGATATGTGTGTCAGGTTATCAAAATTGAATGTAAGAAAGTCAAGGGAATGTATAACTCTGATGGAAATGTACAGCCATGACAATTCGAAATGTTCTGTAATGTTTATGATAGATTTCATGAATAAAGTATATTTTCTGAAAAAGGAAACTGGTCGCCCCCAAACAGGGATCAGATGGAACGGTACTTGGGATCAGAGGCCCCCAGCTACATGCCCTTGGGCAGGGTGGTACCCTGGCAGTGCCAGACTGGCACCTTGGCAGGGCCAGCTGGGTGCCTGCCTGGCACTGCCAAGTTGCCTGGGTGGCACTGCCAGCTGGAATGGAGAGTGCAAAGCTGGCATTTAATGTGCATGTGCGATCAGGCTGGGAGTGGTGTGCATGGGTGTTGGGGGGGTGCGGTGCTCAGCTGGCCGGGGACCCTCGCATATTGCGTTTGGCCTGGGGGAGGTCAGGGATTGTTTTGGGGGCCTCAGAGATCGGGACACCATTTTAAAATGGCATCCCGATCTCTTGCTACAATGGGCAGTTCCGGCGAGCAGAGCTCCCCATTGTACAAAACAGGGCTATGTGCAGCCTCAGCCACGCAGTCCCCGTTCAGGCCCCTTATTCAATGTGAGTCTCATTCCATAGCCATGTGTTTGTCGGCACTGCGAGTGTCAGGAAACACGCGGCTAAGCACACTTGCTAGTTGGGGACGGCACGGTGGTGCAGTGGTTAGCACTGCTGCCTCACGGAGCCGAGGACCCGGATTCGATCCCAGATCTGGGTCACTGTCCGTGTGGAGTTTGCACATTCTCCCCGTGTCTGCGTGGGTTTCGCCCCTCCAACCCAAAAGATGTGCAGGGTAGGTGGATTGGCCACACTAAATTGCCCCTTAATTGGAAAAAAACAATTGGGTACTCTAAATTTATAAAAGAATACACACTCTCTGGTGGACTTTGTTCCCTTTTGGGAGCGTCACAGAATCATAGAATTTCCCCGTGGTGTGGGGTGGCTTCAATGGGAAATCCCATTGACAAGGATTCTCTGCTCTTGCCGTCAGTGAACGATGGGCCGCTGAGAAACATGCGGCTGGGATACGGGAGAATCCCGCCCCACATCATTGAGCTATTGGGATCAGTATATAGCCATGCATATGGTAGAGAGCCAACCTAACATGGCCTTGAACGGTAAGCTCCTTTTAAGAATGTTTAGCTACATCTGGGGCAAATTGGTGGACGTACAATGAGTGGGGCGGGGGATTAGTGAGTTAATAATTCTTAACAGGCTCACAATGCAATGAAGAAAGATTGCCCTCATCAGAACCGAAGTGTATTCATTCCTCAGTTCCCAGCACGGTAGCATGGTCGTTAGCACAATTGCTTCACAGCTCCAGGGTCCCAGGTTCAATTCCCGGCTGGGTCACTGTCTGTGCGGAGTTTGCATGTTCTCCCCGTGTCTGCGTGGGTTTCCTCCGGGTGCTCCGGTTTCCTCCCACAGTCCAAAGATGTGCAGGTTAGGTGGATTGGCCATGGTAAATTGCCCTTAGTGTCTAAAATTGCCCTTAGTGTTGGGTGGGGTTACTGGGTTATAGGGATAGGGTGGAGGTGTGGCCTTGGGTAGGGTGCTCTTTCAAAGAGCTGGTGCTGACCCGATGGGCCGAATGGCCTTCTTCTGCACTGTAAATTCTATGATTCTGTGTTTCTATGTCCTGCCTAAAGGTGACAGGAAGAGTAAATACAGTCTCCAGCATGCATTGTTGGAATAGATGAGAGAATATTTCTTGACTCAGAAACATTGCAAGACAAGAGTATCAAAGCAATTTGGCTACTTTTATTATTTAGTATTAGGATGATGACTAGCAACAATTCACTCTCAACTTGGCGATGCTTCACAGGCACAGTTTGCAGAGCAAACATTCTGCAAGCCAGTCATCAGCTTTTAAAGTTGCACATAAATCCCTCAAATTCGGACATAGGAGAAACAGTGCGTTGGGACACAAATTACTTATCAAATCCTAGAATTTACAGTGCAGAAGGAAGCCATTCGGCTCATCGAGTCTGCCCGAACCCTTGGAAAGAGCACCCTACTTAGACCTCCATTTATCCCCGTAACCCCATTCCGTTTGGACACTAAGGGGCAATTTATCATGGCCAATCCCCCTAACCTGCACATCTTTGGACTGTGGGAGGAAACCGGAGCACCTGGAGGCAACCCACGCAGACATGGGGTGAAAGTGCAAAGTCCACAAGGACAGTGACCTGAGGCCGGAATTGAACCAGGGTCCCTGGAGTTGCGTATCATTCTACCCCTGCTCCCTTATTCATTACAGGCATGAATCACACTGCAGCAGCATAAAACTAGCATTTTGCTCTGCAACATGAGTTTGAGAGTGCCACCTTGCCATTCGCATTCTTAGATACGTTATTCATCTGTTCGTCCTGATGGCCACGGGGAGGAGCCCGAGGGCAATGTCCACAATTCCCTCATCACTTCATGGCAATGAGTGTCACTTACTCTGGCAAGCACTGACATAACTTGCAACCGGAAAATTCTCAGGATCGCCTCACAGTGTGGTAAGGTTTGCTTTGTAACAGGACGCCGTTGTTTGCAGAGGTAATGGAAAACATTTGTTAGTAGTCAAAGTTCATTTGCATATGTAGACTTGAGGTTTATCAAATTGAAACAAATGTGACTTTCCCCTTGATGCAAATGTAGTTTATTCAGGGCGAAATATTATGTGCAAAATTTAATATTGCTGGAAGTGTAAAACTGAATGTTTTGGGTTTTGTGTCCTTAACATACTATTTCAACTGTTAGGACACCAATTGTAGCCTTCTAGGATTGGATGCAGACTGGGAGGGTCGCTGGGCACGAAGTCAACTTCATAATATTTTAATTTGCATTTTCTTTTTCTGTGTGAATAGCAGGGAGTTAAGGAAACAAAATCAAGATCTGAGTCCGGTGTCTCAATTTGAGGGGGTGAAAAGTGATCCTAAGTCCGGTCTTTCTTAAACTACAATTCATGAGTTTGTGGATAATTTTTGAGCTGCAAGTCTTGCAGATAAATGTAGACACAGTTTATTTCATTACATTTTTCAAAGCCTTTACCAGTGAGAAAAAATAACTCATTTAACAACAAAACATTTCCCCTTTCCGAAAACTAAAACCCATTTTCTTGAAAACACCTGGTGTGGTAGAGAATAATGTGCCAAAACTTCATGAGACATTACCGTTCCTGAACAGTTGGGATTTTGGAACTGTCATTTCAAGGAATGCAGTTAGGGTTGAATGACAAATATATTAAGTTGGGTGGGTGTTCTGGAGTTTTGCTTGATTTACCTGTAGGAGGCAGGAGGAACTGAACAGTGTTTTCTGGGTGAAATAGGTGGCGCAGCAGAATGCTTTTTATCTGCAAAACAAATGGATTTGAAGTCCTGTGTAATCTTGCCCTGGTCAAGAACTGCCACAGCCCAGGGACAAACCCTTGCCTCAGCTTTCTTCAAACACTGGGACCTGGAACGGTCACGGAAAATGGGGAATTAGAGTGGAAATGTCCCCTTCTCTACTTATTGCTATGATTATGTGGAGACGGTATCCACTACAGGTGCTGGCTCACATTGGCCCACGGAAGAGTTAAACCTCAGGGAATTCCAGGGGCACAGATTCTTGATGCATCATTCTTCCCAACGCCGGGTAAATGCTGATTGTTCAGGCACAGGGCACAGGAAAATAGCCTCATGTATGTCTCAAATGTTACGAAGAGTAAAACTACATGGAAAAGTGTTTCACATTTTGTGGTACAGATGATTTTGACACACTTGCATTTTATAGCATGTTTCATACCCTCAAAAAGAGCTGGTAACTAATTAAAGCAGTTTCTACTGATGTTTACAACCAATTGTTCTTTTGAAGTGTAGTCTTCCAAAACCGCGATCTTGACCATCTAGAAAGACAAGGACAGCAGATGCATAGGAACACCACCACCTGCAAGTCACTCTGTCCCGACTTGGAACTATATCGCCGTTTCTTCACTGTCACTGGGTTAAAATTCTGGAATTCCATCCCTAATAGCTCTGTGGGTGACTGCAGCGGCTCAAGCAGATAGCTCGCCACCACCTTCTCAAGGACAATTAGGGATTGACAATAAATACTAGCCTTGCCAGTGACACGCACCTCTAATAAATGCATTTAAAAAATGGTAGGCAACACGGCAGCAAATTTGTACACAGCATGATCCCAATTATTGGTGATTTTGGTTTAGGGATAAATATTTACGATGAAGCGGAATCTTCTTTGAATAGTGCCACGAGATCTTCTACGGTCACCTGTGAGGACAGATAAGGCACAGTTTTACGTCACATCCAAAAAGTAACAACACCTATCCTGCAGGCCTTCCTCATGGAAGAAGTCTTGCAACACCAGGTTAAAGTCCAACAGGTTTGTTTGGAGTCACGAGCTTTCAGAGAGCAGCTCCTTCATCACCTGACGGACTGGGAAACATTAGTGAAAGGAAGGACAGCCGGACAGGCAATGACAGGCATTCACGGAACGTATAAGTGAACTCCAAAAGTTGTTTATTCCTATTTGGGCAAGAGTATAAAGGGAACTGTGGCCAAACCATGGCTTACAAAGGAAATTAGAGATAGTGTTAGCTTCAAAGAGAGGTACACAAATCAGCAAGAAAAAGTAATAGACCAGAGCATTGGCAACAGTTTAAAATTCAGCAAAGCAGACCAAAGGATTGATTAAGAAGGGAAAAATACAATTTAAAAATAAACTAGGGGGGAACAAAACTGACTGCAAACGTTTCTATATGTATGTAAAGAGAAAAAGATTAATAAAAAACTAGTGTACGCCCCTTACAGTTAGAAATTGGGAACAAAGAAATGGCTGAGGAACTAAATTTGTACTTTGTTTCTGTCTTCACAAAGGAAGACATGAATAATGTACCGCAAGTTTGGGCAGCACGATAGCACAGTGGTTAGCACAGTTGCCCCACAGCACCAGGGTCCCAGATTTGATTCCCGGCTTGTGTCACCGTGTGGAGTCTGCACGTCCCCCCGTGTCTGCGTGGGTTTCTCTCAAGTAGTGTGCTCTTTCCAAGGGCCGGGGCAGATTCGATGAGCCGAATAGCCTCCTTCTGCTCTGTAAATTCTATGGTAAGTTCTGAGAAGCACAAGCTTTAGTGAGGAGCTGAAGGAAATTAGCATCAGCAAAGAAATGGTTTTGGAGAAATTAATGGGTTTGAAGGTGGACAAATCTCCAGGACCTGAAAATCTTCATCCCAGAGTACTTAAGGAAGTGGCCCGAGAAATGGTAGATCCATTGGTGGTCATTTTCTGAAATTCACCGCACCCCCATCGAAACCCACCCAAACTGCCCACCCCATACACTTTACAATGAACACAAAGTTCATCTCCAAAGTTTCAATGTCCTCATACTCCTCCCAGTCCATGGTCCCTCATAAAGTCCACCACTGACGAGTCAAAATAAAATTCCTGCTTCTGATGTGTCACCCACAAGCGGGCAGGTACAAAACCCCAAACTGCACCCTCTTCTTCAAGAGAGTAGCCTTTATCTGGTTGAAACTGGCCCTCCTCTTTGCCAACTCTGCTCCCAGGTCCTGGTAGATCCACTCCCTTTCCAGGTGCATTTCCTGGTCTGCCTCGCCCATTTCAGGATCTCGGCTTAGCACAGGGCTAAATCGCTGGCTTTGAAAGCAGACCAAGGCAGGCCAGCCGCACGGTTCAATTCCCGTAACAGCCTTCCCAAACAGGCGCCGGAATGTGGCGACTAGGGGCTTTTCACAGTAACTTCATTGAAGCCTACTTGTGACAATAAGCGATTTTCATTTCATTTTCATTTCATTTCATTTCATTTCGTCTTTGTTCAAAAATCGATGCAGCCTCACCATCATTGCCCTCGGCGGCTCACCCACTTGTGGCCTTCTCCTCAGCGCCCTGTGCTCCCCATCCACCTCAAGGGGCTGGTCGAAGGTCCCCTCATCCCCTCCCCCATCAGCTTCTCCAGCATTCACGCCACATACTTGGTGGCCTCCGCTCCCTCGATGCCCTCAGGTATCCCATCAGGTCCTGTCTCCTGGAGCAGTTCTCCAGGTCCTCCAATTTCTCTCTCAGCCTCTTCTGGTTGTCCAAAACTATCCACAACTCAGTCTCGAGCAAGGTTTTCTGTTCCTCATGCTCCCCCACTACCTTCTGGATCGCTAGGCCCTGAGCCTCCAGCCTCTGCTCCACTCTCTCAATTGCAGCTCTGAGCGGCTCCACCACCTTAGCCAAATCTTCCAAAGCCTCTTTCCTCTGCAATTGGAATTTGCCATTTAAAAACTCCACCAGCTGCTCCATCGACCACTGAGCGGGCAGGGATGCCCCCTTGCCCTCCGCCATCTTCATCTGTGGCACACCACAAAAGCTTTCCTGCTCCAGTTGCTCTTGCTTTCTCGTGGCACTTAGTATCCGATGATCTATACACCCGACTCACCAGAGGAATATTACTTTGCCTGGTCACTCACACACCTTTTGCCCTCAAAGAAATGCCCATAAGGGTGGGGAAGGACCAACAAAATCCGCCTTGAGCAGTAGCCAACAAATGTGCTGCCACTCACTCTATGACCACCACCGGAAGTCCAAGAATTTTACTTCTATCGACAGGTGAAAATGCTTGCATCTTCTGACTGGGTATTCTTCATCCCTTGGATTTGAACATCAACGTCCAACAGCTTAAAACCTTACTTTTCTCTCTTATTTGTTTTCCAGCAAGATGTCGCCAGCGCCCACGCCGAGGTGGGCCACTGCGCGCGGGCACGGACCCACTTGTGGCCACCGCGAGCATGAGCGGACCCACTTGTGGCCACCGCGGGCATGCGCGGCCGCGTGGTCTGGCTAGCAGGGCCCCACCGGCAGCCAGAACGGCGGGACGCACGCCAGGGCTCTGCTAGCCCCCTGGAAAACGGAGAATCACCCCAGACCTTCGAGGAAAAGGTTCGGAGTGATTCTCGCCCGTTTTCCAGCGGCGTGGGGACTTAGTCCCCAGAAGGGAGAATTCCGCCCCCTTTTCCTTGAAATAGATGGACATTTTGGGAGCTGACCCTATTATTTTTAAAAACGTATTTCAAAGGCAGCATGGTGGCACAGTGGTTAGCATTGCGGTCTCACGGTGCTGAGGTCCCAGGTTCGATCCTGGCTCTGGGTCACTGTCTGTGCGGAGTTTGCACATTCTCCCTGTGTTTGCGTGGGTTCGGTCCCCAAAACCCAAAAGATGTGCAGGGTAGCTGGATTGGCCATGCTAAACTGCCCCTTAATTGGAAGAAAATCATTGGGTATTCTAAATTTTAAAAAAAAACTTATTTCCAGGATGTGGGCTTCACTGACTAGGCTAGCATTCATTGCCCATCCCTAACTATCCTTGAGACTATTAAGGCCACATTAACAATCAGACGAGGGCTACTTGAAAGCAACCACAGCAAAACTAATAACAGACTCCTGAAAAGTACACCTTGGAGATGAACTGGGTGTGGGCTCAGAAGGTAAATGTGGGATTTTCCGGTCATGTTCACCCCAGGGCTGGAAGTTGTCGCCCAAGGTCAATCGACCTTTTAACTGATTGGTCAAATTTTTCATCCCATCCCTGGCAGGTGGGACCGGAAAGTTTACCCCCAACTTTGCAAATCTTGTGGTCCTGTTGATCCCCTGCTTCCCTTCAGTAATGTTTGCCATTTAAAATGTCGTTTTTTTCTTTTCATGTATTAGCTAACCAGGACCCTGCATTTTATTTTGAAGACCTTAAACCTTCAAAACTCAAAGAGCTTGTTGGAATTGCCTTGATCCGTACTCTCAATAAGCAAGCCTGGCAAGTGGGCGAGTAACCAGAAATACTGGCAGAAGAACTGGGAGAATGAGAATAAAATTCTTCACGACACAGGGCTGGTAAGATCTAGAATGCACTCTCTTTCATTGAACTGCCAAAAGGCAATTGGACACATATTTGAACTTGGATTAATTTGCAGAGCTTCACTGAAAAAGCTGGGGCGGGATTCTCTCAGCCCGGGGCCGGGCCGGAGAATCCCCGCGACCGGGCCACGCCCCCCCGACGCCGGCACGCGATTCTCCGCAGAGCGGTGAATCGCCGCCATTGGTGCCGGTGTGTTTGACGCGGCACCGGTCGCGAGCCGCTCTATGCAGCCGGCCCTCCGATTCTCGGCCTGGGATGGGCCTGGTAGCAGTAGTGAAAACGCTGAGTCCTGCCGGCGCCGTCCACACCTGCTCGCAGCCGGCAGGAACTCTGCATGGAAGGGTCGAGTGGCGGCCTGTGGGGGGGGGGGGGGTGGGGGGAGAGGGGGGCTCCGACCTCGGGGGGGGGGGGGCCTCCGATGCGGCCTGGCCCGCAATCGGGGCACACCGATCGGCGGGCCGGGATCTCTGTCCCCCAGCCTCTTTTCTTCTGCGCCGCCCCCTGTACTCCTGCGCCATGTTGCGTTGGGGCCGGCGAGTTGAAGGAGACCACAGCGCATGCGCGCGTTGGCGCCAGTGCCACTGCACATGCGCGGACCCCGCGGCGCCCAGTTTGCGCCGGGATCGGCAGCTGGAGCGGCTTGAACCGCTCCAGCGCTGTGCTGGCCCCCTGTAGGGGCCAGAATTACTCCTGGCAGTGGCCCGTTCACGCCGTCGTAAAACGCGATGGCGTTTACGACGGTGTGGACACTCTGCCGCGGGATTGGAGAATCCCGCCCCTGGTGCGTGAGACTAAATCGGACAGCTCTTTCAAACAACTGGTCCAAGTATGGTGAGCTGAATGATCTCCTTCTGTGCTGTAAGATTACCTGATTCTAAATTGGCCCTAAGGTAGGCTTTGTGCCTCACAGATTATTTATTTTCTTTCTCTTCAGTAAAGGGATGCCAATTATTCACCTGTTCTGCAGGAGGCAAATGATGAGAGGGAGGTGGTAGTGCGGGTGCAAGGGTGGGTGGGAGGGGGTGGGGGGGTGAGCAACAAGGCAAATGTTTAGATCTTACTCTCTTAAAAAGTCGCAGTATGAATTTGTATGAAGTATTGTATTTTTAGTTAATTAGCTCTGTTTACGAATTCAAAATATAGTTTTTTTTTCAGATTTTACTGTATCTTTTAGTAATTCCAAGGCAAATTCCCCAGCTGGTCCTTTCCATGGGCTCTCTGTGGAAAGCCTCATTGCAAACTAAGTGTTAAGGTAGGTTGGGCTGGGCTATGAGGCTTTTCTTGTACTAGGCTCAATGGGCATTTTACAGATCACTTCTTGTTGTGGTGGACTTCTTCCAACTAACCACGGGAGACCCAGGGACAGATTACAATCTTTTATTCATGATTCAAGCATGGAGGGAACTACCCTAGAGAGACCTCTGGAGGAGCCTCCTCTAATACAACTCTCAGCTCTAACACAACCCTTTAACACAAAAATCAAAGAGAGCATTTTAATGCAGCTCTTTGCCCCAAATTGCAGATACACACTGCTGTACAGTTAGTCACTGCACAGGACATTGTTTAAAATTACAATCTTGCCTTTGTAGGTTTAATATTAAAGCTTCATCCAAAAGCTTGTCTATAATCTTCCAGCTAGAAAACTGTCTGTTCTTGAAGCAAGTAAACAACTTTGCTGTCGATTTCTGCTACTGATATTAGGACCTTGAGGTATAGCATTTGATTAGCCTGTGAGTTTACTCTAATGCAGGGGTGTTGATCTATCTCACTCCCACCAAATCTATTAATTTCCCTTTACACTTCTCGATTTGTGCAAGGGTTCTAAATTTTGCCTTCTATCATTGGCCATTTGATGTTGTTTGAGTTGCAAAAGGCCTATTCACACCTGCTCACCTGCTTCGGTTCTAGTCTGTTATTGTTTGGTGTATTTGGCAAGTGCTTCCAGACCAGTGCTTTACCTTGTAACGAGGTAGGCTTTGAAGAAGCATTTTGAAGAAGGAGTGAGGTAGAGAGATTTGAGGAGGGAATTCCTTTGGGCTCAGGCAGTTTAAGGGCATGACCACTGTTGGTAAAGCAAATAAAATTGGAGTCATTGCCTATTGTGGCTCAATGCAAGTTTTCTTTGATCAAGTTCCTGTGAATTGGCCTTGGGGCATTTTGTTATGTTAAAGGCATTATATAAATGCAAACTGTTCTGGCTTTTTGTGTAGACCAGCATTGTCCAGTGAAAATTACTGACTGGCCGCAGATGAGGCTACATCAACACTGTTTTAGCTGGTATATATTAATTTCAGTTGAAAATGCCTCACCTACATGCACACGACACAGGTCAATATACCAAATTTACCGAATAAACATCCCTCACTATTCAGTGACCAAAGATGTAAACACTCACACCAATAAAAATAAAGCAGTTCTCTTACCATTTAGCCAACAAATACAGAAAAATGTGAAAGTTCACAAATATAGGCTGTGAGAAATATTATTAAGACCACATATGCTGTAACAGTGTGTATTTCTCATTTTGGTTTACTGATCAGAAAAAGAAATTGCCACATCTGGAAGCAATTAGCCACTAGTGGCATATGTGGTGCACAACACGACTGTGAATAAGTTTACTTTATCAAATTTTGTGTCACAGTTTCTTGCTCCGCTTGCCCCAACCACTCCCCTGCAGCCCTGCCCCCACCGCACCCCCCGCACCCCCACCACCCTGCCCTCACCACCATCATTGACTTTGCTCCTGTTTCTATACCTTCCCACTGATTGGTCACACAGTAAAAAGGATCCCAAACTACTTTACAGTCCCTCCCTTCAAGATAAAGCCCTCTTCAGCAAACACAAGTTGCCTCTCTCTCGAAATCTAACTTAATGAGACTTCACTCTTATGGTGACCGGACATCCCGGTTTTGTTAAGACAGTCCAGGTTTTTCATTAATCGTCTCAATGTCCCAACAATTTGCTTAAAATAGCGGCTCAAATGTCCCAGCTCACAGATTTTCCTTCATGGCTTAGCACAGTGGGCTAAACAGCTGGCTTGTAATGTAGAACAATGCCAGCAGCGTGGGTTCAATTCCCGTACCGGCCTCCCCATACAGGCCCGGAATGTGGCGACTAGGGTCACAGTAACTTCATTGAAGCCTACTTGTGACAATAAGCGATTATTATTATTATATTACATGAAGCACGTCAGAGATTTCTGTCAGCACTTCACCTTATTGCACAGCATTAGCCTCTGTCTTCTTTTCACTTTCTCTACCCTCCCCTTTACCTCATGCTCCATATATAGTCGGCACCCTCTCCAAAAAGAACCCTCTGGGCTCCACCCTGGAATCAGAATATCGCCCACTTGCCGACCATTAAGCAGCTCCTTCGGACACTACCGCATGTACACAAATCATCCTTGCCAGCATTCGGAGCCCCAAAATGGACTAGTTCTCAATCGGACAAATTTTGCTGCTCTGGTTGGTTTGACTTGCAGTGTCCTGATTGGCCTTTTGACAGATTGCTCCAATTGGCCAATCAGGGATTCCATCAAGGAGGCCAGCGGGGGTGGGGAGAGTGGGAGACTGGCAAGGTGTGGGTAGTGGTGGGATTGAGGGGAGGCTCAGATTTATAGGAGTCACTGGGGATAATTTGTGGGAGTTAATGATGGTCATTCACCTCTATGACCTCTGGTAAATTAACCCCATGACCGCCTGGGAGCTGGGAAGGAATCAGCTTCTCGGTGAGGACAGAAGGTTGACAATGGTGTCTGCCAACTGCAAGCCACAATTGAAGAGGCAGTTAAATAGGTAAATTACCAATCAGCACTGAGGAAGCTGATAGACAAGTTTGGTCGAGCCATGGAACGTTCAACCAATCTTCTCATTGACATATTACGAACTTTGCTGGCAGCTCTGTGTGCAAAGAAAATCGGCCACATTTGAGGCAGGTTTGCTAGCCTAAGATCCAACTTCTGACCAGAAATTTCTATTGTCAGAACCCAATGTGCAAAAGAAAATAAACCTGGGGCGTCATTCTCCGACCCCCCCGCCGGGTCGGAGAATCGCCGGGGGCTGCTGTGAATCACGCCCCCGCCGGTTGCCGAAGTCTCCGGCACCGGAGATTCGGCGGGGGCGGGAATCGCGCCGCGCTGGTTGGCGGGCCCCCCCACTCGATTCTCCGGCCCGGATGGGCCGAAGTCCCGCCGATAAATTGCCTGTCCCGCCGGCGTGGATTAAACCACCTTTTGAACGGCGGGACAAGGCGGCGTGGGCGGGCTCCGGGGTCCTGGGGGGCGCGCGGGGCGATCTGGCCTCGGGGGGTGCCCCCACGGTGGCCTGGCCCGCGATTGGGGCCCACCGATCCGCGGGCAGGCCTGTGCCATGGGGGCACTCTTTCCCTTCCGCCTCCGCCACGGTCTCCACCATGGCGGAGGCTGAAGAGACTCCCTCCACTGCGCATGCGTGGGAAACTGTCAGCGGCCGCTGACGCTCCCGTGCATGCGCCGCCTGGGGATGTCATTTCCGCGCCAGCTGGCGGGGCAACAAAGGCCGTTTCCGCCAGCTGGTGGGGCGGAAATTCCTCCGGCGCCGGCCTAGCCCCTCAATGTTGGGGCTCGGCCCCCAAAGATGCGGAGCATTCCGCACCTTTGGGGCGGCGTGATGCCCGTCTGATTGGCGCCATTTTGGGCGCCAGTCGGCGGACATCGCGCCGTTTCGGGAGAATTTCGCCCAAGGTTTTGAAATGGAGATTGGTCTTACCATTGTGCATTATGCAGTAAAGTTAGAGTAGAATAGATAATGTCTTGGTAGTTCCTTTTAAGAAAATAAGGCAAAATTGCCAATGAAACAAATGTCTGTGGTTTGTAACTGCTGTCTTCAATAATTGGATGTCTTAATAGTGTTGCCAACTCTGGCTGGATATATCCTGGGAAATGTCATCATATGACCTCCAACCTTCAACTGTCCCTCACTTTACTCCTGCCATTGGTCACCCAATATGCCAATCATCAGGGAGTTCTGCCATCCCAAGACTTTTCAATTTGCCCCAGTTTTTGACTTTTTGAAAATCTGGTCACCCTATTCACTCTTAGATGAAATCTGTCAGGATAAATTTAAACCCATTGTGACAGCATTGGAAAAAAGGGTCAGTGGTAGTTAACCTCAAAAATTGAGTATCTGGAGAAATATTTATATGTTAACCGGAGGACACATACTTTTTGATGATTTGTGTTGTGGCATTTACTCAAACCTGTTATATTTTACAAGAAGAAAATAATCAATTGCTCATTAACCTTAAAATATGACTGCTGTTGAAACCTTAAAGATTGTTGGGGGATGGGTCAAAAGCCATGTATACAGGTATGAAAGTATGAATTCCCCTTTTATCAAATTCCACTTTTTCAGTCCACTGCACCTGTCATATTTTGTCTTAATCCAATTGGCTCACTCTGGAGGATTCTGGCTACATCTGGTCAGTCCAAACAATCTGCAGTTTGATATCCTTGGGATTAAGTGAGTGTGATTTATTCCTTGTCATTTCCTGTAGAGGTCACTGTTAAGAAGCCAGGCACAGCAAATGAGTCCCTGATGTTCATGCGAAAAATAATCACTTAAATTTGAGGGAGAGCTTCAGAGAAACATGCTTTCGCTGTGATGCCATTGGGGAAAGTTTCAGAGAGATAGGTATTTGTAATTTTCAGCACACCAAAAGCACCATGGCAGTTTAGATTTATAAATTCAGTACTATAAATTAGAATTAATAGATACTGAAATTTTGCTCAGTTACCATGGTGTCAATGCCAACATCACACAAGCCAGGAGAAAAGCTCTGAAAAGTCAACCGATTTAGGATAAAAATCATGAGTTGATTTTTTTCCAGATATGAATCAACATAGATCGACAGTTTGTTTATATTTTATTATATTTAATCTCTAACATGTTATATGAAGTTATTCCTAATCCTGTAGTTTATCTGTGCTCATAGAAGCAGATCCAAGGTGTGGTGCTCTCAAAGATCCTTGATCTCCATTACACTCTATCCCCATTTAATTTTCTTCCTATTTCTGTTCTAAATTACGGCTTATTAACAATTCCATGAGGAAAGTTCCACAGTTTTCGTAACTGGAGAGTAAACTCCATGCATTCCCTACCAGTAAATGTGTTCAAATGCACTCAGAAACATTCAGTGATTATTTGATATCATTTGACATCATAAGGTATTATTTAGAATGGGTTTTTCAACAGTTGACAGTGCTCGTTGCCTTCTTTTGACATCAAATGCAATCAAAAGTGATCAAGGCATCAATATCAATTATTGGCACCAAAAATTAACATTTTCACATTTAACTCATCCCCTCCTCCTTCTCCACCCACCCCCGCCCTAGGATTACTCAACTTTGCACCAATGCAGAAGAGGTTCCACCCTCCCACCCCAGGCCCCAAAATGCAACCTTCCCCCCAACTTTGCTCTCTGTCTCGGGCGTGGACCCGTGTCCTTCTGCTATGCTAATTTTGGAAGTCTGATGAGTGAATTCTGCATTGTGGATGATTTTATCAGCTACCTCAGTATCCTGCAGAAGTGCTGTGGTCATCAATCGGAGGCTGGGACTTTTCTTACCCCCTCCCTCCTCCCCTCAGCTAGCTTCACAACACTGAACTTTAAGCTAAATCTCCAACTCGGAACAGGCTCATGATTAGACAAGCAACTCTGATCGACCATGTCTCAATGCAGAGGGAATTATTCCAACCTTTCTGATCACACTTTTCCTACTCATCTCCAGTTCGTGTTTGTTGTACTAAGGTGAGCAGTAGGTCGAACTGGGTTCTGGGGCTACATGAGCAGTGGACCCTCCACCCCACCATTTCCAACCTGTGACCCCGTCAGTATTGATTATTTGAATATCAGGGTCATTTCATCCCCTTTTTTCCAGTGACCCTGTCAAGTTCCAGATCCATAAACAGTTGAACACCCACACACCTGCAGATCCCACAACCAGCATTTCAAACTGAAAAAAGACATTAAGAGTTTCTGAACCCAAACCGGCAGCTTCTGATTGGTGCTCAGATCTGTGGGGCGGCTTCGTCACTGAATAAACAAATGCAATGTCACTAGAGGGGCCAATCATTGCCTGGCATTGCGTGTGTGGGATGGACAGTGCATAGCTCCAATGGGAAGAGGCTCCTGAACTGCCACAAGAGGTCATGCAGCAGGAGAGAGGCATATGCTGTTATGTGCCCTTTTGTGCCATGCAAAAATGCAATGCAACTTGTGCTGGTGACAATATTTTTTTTAATGCCTTCGGAATCTATGTTGTTTTATAAATTGGGGCATAGAGTACAAAAACGATCTCCGGTTAGACCTAAGTTGGAGCATTGTGTCCCATTCTGGACAGTGTTACTGATCCTGGGAGTCTTCAGGGTGAGTTTGATTCAGCAGGACTGCAGGTGAGTGAGTCCACCATCAGAGAGATGATTAAATATAAAATATATTATATAAAAGAGATGATTATGTTGTGATCCAACAAGGTAAGCTAATTCTGACACCACGCCCCCCCCCACACCTTCCCCTCACCTATATGGCCTCAACTATGTACAATTTTGACATGATCAATAGAACTTAAAACATTCCCTCACAATCGAGCTCTGATTGCTTTTAACTTCAGTTGAATGCTTCTGAGCACTTTGAAGGTACTTCAGTGATGTTAATGATCATAAATGGTGTTTGCCTGAACACTGTGATTTTGTTTGTTGTCAATTACTGAGGAAATACATTCGTTGATGGCTACTTAGGATGTCAGATGATGGCTAAACAATCACTTTTGAGTGCAGATGATATCAAATCATAACTAAATGATCGTTTTTATCTGTAGATGGGCACAAATCAGCACAAATAATGCTTGTTGAATACTGTTGAATGCATGTGATGTCAGAATTTTCTGATATGGTTAGTTCTCCAGGTTAACATCGTAAAACCAACTTCTGGTTGCAATGATGCGGTGAGCGGTTGTGTACCAGGCAGCTCCCATTCAGCGACTAGCTTTTGACCCTTGTCACCTGAATTACGGGTGTAATATTAAAAAAAGGATGGGAATTTTTACTTACCTGTCTCCTCTGATGTGGGCTTGCAGGGGGTAAAACCAAGCAGAAGACTAACAAAAGTTCCACACCAGATTCGGCAATACGTCGTGGTGAGAGGAAAAACAACATGGCGAAGCCCTGCGAATCGTCGACTTGCTCCCTGGAGCCAACAGGGAAATTGATGGACTTCCTTGTGGGGGAGTTCCAGAAGCAAAGGCAGTTGATGGCAGAAGATCTTTCCAGAACAATCGAGGAAGTGGTGCCCCCTTCGGTTAACCTAGGAGAGGGTAGAGCAGCGGATGGAGGCACAAGGCACAAAGATCCATGAGATGGAAGAGGCAGTCTTGGATCATAGTGACCGGATTGTCCCTTTCGATGCTGAGGTGTTTTTGATGGCAGAGACCCAAAAGGTTTTAAGAGCCAAGGTTGAAGACCAAGAGGATAGGTCTTGACGCCAAAATCTGCGGCTTGTTAGGCTACCAGAGGGCATTGAAGGCACAAATGCCACAGAATTTGTGGCAAAGACGTTCGAGAAGTTTGTGGGGGATGGGGGCTTTGCTAACCCTCCTGAGGTGGACTGGGCCCACCAGTCACTGTGCCAGAAACCAAAATCTGGTGATCCACCGTGGGTGGTCATAGTCCGCCTTCATAGATTTCTCAATAAATAGCGGATCTTGAAATGGGCGAAGGCCATGAAGGAAAGCTTTTGGAAAGGGCACCATATTCGAATTTACCAGGACATTGGGGTGGAACTGGCAAAACGACAAGCTGGGTTCGACAAGGTTTAAGGCAGCGCTTTACAAAAATAAGGTACGATTCAGAATGGTGTGCCCAGCTCGATTGTGGGTCATGCTTAAAAAACAAGGATCATTACATCAATCCACCAGAGGAGGGGAATGACTTTGTGAGGAGGAATTGACTAGGAGACATTTGATTGTGGCTATGAGATGTTTGTTGGAGCTTTTTGGATTTTGCATGTTCATGTTTATAGTTCCTGGCACTCTTTGTGTTTTAGTTATTTTGGGTTCTGTTTTCTTCTTCTTCTTCTGCATATGGTAGTATGGAATAGTTTGATGTGTCAATGAGGGGTGTGGACTGCTTTTTTTCACCTAATATGTACTTTTGTTGGTTTGGATCAGGAACTGGGGTAAATGAGTATCTGACGCTTTCAGGTTGAGTTTCCCTTTTTTTTTCTGTCTCTGACTTGCTGGATGGTAGTCGTCTGACTAGCAGTTTTGCTGGTTAATGGAAGCAAAGTGGGGATGGGGGCTGCGGCTAGATGTTTGTGGTGGGAATGATTTCTGTTTTGTTTGTTGGGTGAGGTAATGGTTTAGGTTGGTTGGGTTTTCTGTGTTGGGGGTCAGAGGGGGAGGAAGTGGGTGCCTATTTGAGCTGAGAGGGGTGATTAGCAGATGTTTGGAAGGGTGAGGGGGAGGGGTATTGGGTAGACAGCCGAGGGGGTTTGGGAGGTGGGTAGATAAAATGCTGGTGACGAGGATCTCTTTATGTATGGTCCTATGTGAGGGTGGAGGCGGCGCCTATCTTGGGTGGGCCTGGATTCGAGTTAGGTTGGGGCCCAGTTGGAGGTCCTCATTGGGAGGATATGGCTGACTCTACGAGAGAGAGGGTCCAATCGCTTATTGTCACAAGTAGGCTTCAATGAAGTTACTGTGAAAGGTCCCTAGTCGCCACATTCCGACGCCTGTTCGGGGAGGCTGTTACGGGAATTGAACCGTGCTGCTGGCCTGCCTTGGTCTGCTTTCAAAGCCAGTGATTTAGCCCTGTTCTAAACAGCCCCCGTTAGGGCACTTAATGGTCCGGTTGAAAGATCCCATTAGATGACTTTGAACGCAGAAGTAGTCTTCTTGCAGGAGACACATTTCCAAACGAGGGATCAGATGAGAATGAGGAAAGGGTGTTTTGGGCAGGTGTTCCACTCTAATTTTGATTCAAGGTCGATTAAGTGGCAATCTTGATCAACAGGGGAATGGCATTTACGGCAGCTAGAACTTTGACAGACCCGGGAGGGCGATAGGTTATGGTGAGTGCACCAACCTGGGACACGCAGATTTTATCAAAAGGGTGTTGGCGTTGGCAACCATCCCTGATCTGGACTCCAGTTGATTATGGGGGGAGATTTCAATTGCGTATTAGACCCGAGGATGAACAGGTCAAGTCCCAGGTCTCTGGTTATTTCTGGGATGGCAAGGGAGTTGGCTGTGTTGATGGAAGAGATGGGAGGGGGGTGGGTCCATGGAGATTTAGTCACCCAAGGGAGAGGGAGTTTTCCTTCTTCTCTCACGTGCATGGGTCTACTCCAGAATCAATTTCTTCATAGTGGGAAAGGTGTTATTCTCGGGGGTGGTGGAGCTGGATACTCGGCGCTTGTACTATTGGACCATGCTCCACGCTATGTGGATATATGATTGGAGACCCCTCAGTGACCCCCGAACTAGAGGGACTCCCCAAAACTTCTTAACTAGAGGAAACCCGTCCCTGGAGACTCGCTGTCGAGAACCTCCCCCCCGCCGCCTCAAGACCCCTAACTAAAGGGAAAGCCTCCAGAATTCCCCTAAATAGAGGGACCCCCTTCAGAGACTCCTTAACTAGTGGAACCCCTCCCCAGAAACCCCCTAACTGGAAGAGCCCCGCCATACAGACCCCCTAACTAAAGGCACCCCCCCCCCCGAGACCTCCTAACTAATAGGACTCCCCCAGAGACCCCCTAACTACAGTAACCTTCCCCCCTGCTGCCACAGACCCCTTCAGAATGGAGAACCTGTCTGGAGGGTAGAGAGTAGTGGGGAGGGGGGGGGGTGCGCGGTGGGGGTCTGATAGGGAAGGAGAGGTGGGCAGGTTGTGCATTGTGGGAGGTAGGCAGGCCATTGTGTGAACCTTGGGGGCAACTCCCTTAAGGGGTTACCTCGTTGGCCCAAGGTAAGGTCCATCACGTCAGTACCACACTGGTAAATTCCAGTAGTGATCCCTGCCCATGTGATTCCTGGCCCAGAATGAATATTTCTTGTTATCATTACTTAGCAGTTCAACCTTGAATGTTGTCCAGGTCTTGCTATATGTGGCCACAGATTCCTTCAGTATCTGCAAATGGTAACACTGAATATCTCCACATCTGACAGGAGGAGGAGGCTATAAATTAAGTAGCTGAAGATGGTTGGGTCTGAAATTCCAAAATCACTGGACATAATTCTGGAGATTCTGTGATTCTATGATTCTATAATTAAATGGTCACCCATCCACTGTCTGGAAACTGGTGACAACCCCACTGCAGCTGTTTCCAGGTGCTGGGATGGGGAAACTGGATGGATTTAATCCCAATTATCCGATCAACATTGTGGTTTCTAGCACCCATGAAGGGAATTTACCCTGGAAATCCTGCTGGAGGTTGGATGTCCCATCGCTGAGAACTACCAGCCAATCAGACGCCAAGAACAGTAGCCACTGAGGGTCTGTTTAAAGGACAGAGGGTGGTCTTATTCTGTGTCATTCCATCCCTGTCAGTGAGTCCCCCATTGGGCACAGAGTGTGTGACAAGCAGGGACTTAACTACCTACGACATTGGTTCCAACAATGACCTTAACACGGGGCCTGTCCCTTCCACGAGATGTTTTGCACACATTTAGAATGCCCTTTACTCTGGCACCAATGAGACAATACACCATGTGGGACCCACACTGCTGGTTACAGTCATGCCTGTTTGTCCCCCTGTCTATCGAATCCCTGCTTAAAAACATACTCCACATTGCCTTGACCTCCTTCTGCTGCCATTTTCCTCACGTGGTCTCTGGGATATATCAAGCAACAAAGAGTACTTTGTGCCTATGTTACTATCAAGGACATGTGGCACCCTGAAGTTCCCACCCTACACTTGAATTGAAGGCAATGGGACCTATTATATATAATATATATGTATAGGTGTGTGGTTTTAGTTTATTATGGCTTTACCCCAATTTATTATTTCATTATTTATGCACAACAGATTTTTATTTCTATTTATTTGAATTCTTTTAATGCTGATATTGTCTGTTTAGTTAATTCTATTTATATCCCCTTAGATCTAATTAAACATTTTAATTATTTATATATTTACATATTTTCTTTAAGTAGAATTTTTTAATAACTAGCTGAGAAGGCAGTTTAACAACATATCCAAAAGATGGTGCCTGTGACAGCGCTGAATAGACTCGGACTGTTTTCATTAGAATGACGGAGGTTGAGGGGTGACCTGATAGAGGTCTACAAGATTATGAGGGGCATGGATAGAGTGGATGGGCAGGCACTCTTTCCCAGGGTGGAGGGATCAGTCACCAGGGGGCATAGTTTTAAGGTCATGGGGCAACGTTTATAGGAACTGACGAAAATCGACTGGGAGCAGAGCCTAGTGGGAAAGACAGTAGAACAGCAATGGCAGGAGTTTCTGGGAGTAATTGAGGACACAGTGCAGAGGTTCATCCCAAAGAAAAGAAAGGTTATCAGAGGGGGGATTAGGCAGCCATGGCTGACAAAGGAAGTTAGGGAATGCATCAAAGCAAAAGAGAAAGCCTATAATGTGGCAAAGAGTAGTGGGAAGTCAGAAGATTGGGAAGGCTACAAAAACAAACAGAGGATAACAAAGAGAGAAATAAGGAAAGAGAGGATCAAATATGAAGGTAGGCTAGCCAGTAACATTAGGAATGATAGTAAAAGTTTCTTTAAATACATTAAAAACAAACGGGAGGCAAAAGTTGACATTGGGCCGCTCCAAAATGACGCTGGTAATTTTGTGATGGGAGACAAGGAAATAGCTGAGGAACTAAATAAGTACTTTGCGTCAGTCTTCACAGTAGAAGACATGAGTAATATCCCACCAATTCCGGAGAGTCAGGGGGCAGAGTTGAATATGGTAGCCATCACAAAGGAGAAAGTGCTAGAGAAACTAAGAGGTCTAAAAATTGATAAATCTCCGGGCCCAGACGGACTACATCCTAGAGTTCTAAAGGAGATAGCTGAAGAAATAGAGGAGGCGTTAGTTATGATCTTTCAAAAGTCACTGGAGTCCGGGAAAGTCCCAGAGGATTGGAAAATCGCTGTTGTAACCCCCCTGTTCAAGAAGAGAACAAGGAAAAAGATGGAAAATTATAGGCCAATTAGCCTAACCTCGGTTGTTGGCAAGATTCTAGAATCCATTGTTAAGGATGAGATTTCTAAATTCTTGGAAGTGCAGGGTCAGATTAGGACAAGTCAGCATGGATTTAGTAAGGGGAGGTCGTGCCTGACAAACCTGTTAGAGTTCTTTGAAGAGATAACAAATAGGTTAGACCAAGGAGAGCCAATGGATGTTATCTATCTTGACTTCCAAAAGGCCTTTGATAAGGTGCCTCACGGGAGACTGCTGAGTAAAATAAGGGCCCATGGTATTCGAGGCAAGGTACTAACATGGATTGACGATTGGCTGTCAGGCAGAAGGCAGAGAGTTGGGATAAAAGGTTCTTTTTCGGAATGGCAACCGGTGACGAGTGGTGTCCCGCAGGGTTCAGTGTTGGGGCCACAGCTGTTCTCTTTATATATTAACGATCTAGATGACGGGACTGGGGGCATTCTGGCTAGGTTTGCCGATGATACAAAGATAGGTGGAGGGGCAGGTAGTATGGAGGAGGTGGGGAGGCTGCAGAAAGATTTAGACAGTTTAGGAGAGTGGTCCAAGAAATGGCTGATGAAATTCAACGTGGGCAAGTGCGAGGTCTTGCACTTTGGAAAAAAGAATAGAGGCATGGACTATTTTCTAAACGGTGACAAAATTCATAATGCCGAAGTGCAAAGGGACTTGGGAGTCCTAGTCCAGGATTCTCTAAAGGTAAACTTGCAGGTTGAGTCCGTAATTAAGAAAGCAAATGCAGTGTTGTCATTCATCTCAAGAGGCTTGGAATATAAAAGCAGGGATGTACTTCTGAAGCTTTATAAAGCATTAGTTAGGCCCCATTTAGAATACTGTGAGCAATTTTGGGCCCCACACCTCAGGAAGGACATACTGGCACTGGAGTGGGTTCAGCGGAGATTCACACGGATGATCCCAGGAATGGTAGGCCTAACATACGATGAACGTCTGAGGATCCTGAGATTATATTCATTGGAGTTTAGGAGGTTGAGGGGAGATCTAATAGAAACTTACAAGATAATGAATGGCTTAGATAGGGTGGATGTAGGGAAGTTGTTTCCATTAGCAGGGGAGACTAGGACCTGGGGGCACAGCCTTAGAATAAAAGGGAGTCACTTTAGAACAGAGATGAGGAGAAATTTCTTCAGCCAGAGAGTGGTGGGTCTGTGGAATTCATTGCCACAGAGGGCGGTGGAGGCCGGGACGTTGAGTGTCTTTAAGACAGAAGTTGATAAATTCTTGATTTCTCGAGGAATTAAGGGCTATGGAGAGAGAGCGGGTAAATGGAGTTGAAATCAGCCATGATTGAATGGCGGAGTGGACTCGATGGGCCGAATGGCCTTACTTCCGCTCCTATGTCTTATGGTCTTATGGTCTTATGTGTCAGTCAGGTTTTCTACACAGAGGGTGGTGAGTGCCTGGAACACGTTGCCAGGGGAGGTTGTGGAAGCAGATACATTAACGGTATTCAAACGGCATCTTGACAAATGCATGGATAGGGTGGGTATTGAGGGATACGGCCTGAGGAAGTGCTGAGGGTTTTGGCCAAGGTTCATTCAAGGTTAGTATCATGACCGGTACAGGCTTGGAGGGCCGAAGGGCCTGTTCCTGTGCTGTATTGTTCTTTGCGCTTTGCAACACTTCCTCAGTATCGCACTAATTTATCAACCAAATTTTGTACTCTAGTACTTGATATGGGACTTGGAGGTGTGAATGTTCCCTGTCAGTACTAAATCCACCCAGGCTTTTGAGAATCTTGGGACCTTGCTCAACAACATTCCTCCTCTTACATGACCTTTTTCAGTGTTCCAGTGCAACCTCTCTTCCCCTTTCCTGTATGTGTCTTTCTGCACATTTGAAGAGCTGCAGCCTACCGCCCTAGACCCACCCTCCTGGCTGGAGAGCCAGTCAGGAGCAGGAGTTTTGTGAAATCCCACTGCCCATGTGCCAGATCAGGCTTGTGTCCCACCACACACAGGAAAAAACTAAAATGCCAGTGATTTTTTTTTTGTTGCAAAAAATATACTTTATTCATAAAATCTATAATAAACATTAGAGAACATTTTGAATTGTCCTGACTGTACATTTCCATCAGAGTTGCACGTTCCCTTGACTTTCTTCCATTCAATTGGGATGACATTACCCACATATCCCTCTTTACGTTATAATTCTTTCTTAAATATTTACATCGTCATGCTTCTTTTATACACTGGAGTGTTAATGACCCAGACCGAGGGGGGTTTACACTGTTACCCGCCCCTCAGTGTACATTTGCTGGTAAGACCTTACACAGTGGTCTTTCCCCATTGCGCCTTGGCGGCAGCTGCCCCAAGCTTGAGTGCGTAGTCCTGGACCTTGGAATGTGCCAGTCTGCAACACTCGGTCGAGGACAGTTCTTTGCACTGGAAGATCAGCAAGTTCTGGGCAGACCAAAGAGCGTCTTTCACCTAGTTGATGACCTTCCAGCAGCAGTTGATATTTGTTTCGGTGTGTGTCCCTGGAAACAGTCCGGAGAGCACAGAGTCCTGTGTCACAGAGCTGCTCGGGATGAACCTTGACAAATACCACTGCATCTCTCTCCAGACCTTCTTTGCAAAGGCACATTCCACAAGGAGGTGGGTGACCGTCTCATTTCCCCCACAGCCACTCCGAGGGCAACGGCGCTGAGTCTTGGGGTGTACATGAAGAATCTGATGGGGAGGGCCCTTCTAACATCCAGCCAAGCTAGGTCTTGGTGCTTGTTTGTAAGTTCTGGTGATGAGGCGTTCTGCCAGATGACTCTGACAGTCTGCTCAGGGAACCATCCAAATGCCAGTGATGGAATCACATGGGAGGGCAAACATCACAACTTGCTGCACTGTCAGGAAAATAGAGGGCCCACACTCGTCCAATCCTCTTTATGGTTGGTATTGCCAGGGAGCTTGTGTTCTCTTATGTACTTTCCCTGCCTGACTGAACCATATTCTCTATCTTTCTGTCTGAAATGCCTTCTCATTGCTTGGCAGGGATAGTTTATATCTGTCATCTAACATTCCCTCATCAAAATAATGTGCTCACAGTTTAATGCACCAATTGACTACTTCTTTGCTTACTCCAGTCAGCATATCTGACTCAGCATTTCATAAGTCATAGAACGATACAACTCAGAAAAGGAGGCCACTTGGTGCCTTGTGCCTGTGCTGGCTCTTTGCAAGAGCTATACAATTAGTCCCCCCACCCCCATAACCCAGCTAATTTCACCTCTACAAGTATTTGCTGGCCATTTCCTTCCACCACCCACAAATGAGCTCGCTTATCTCTCAGCTTCCCGGTCCAATGAAAGGGTTGCACTTAAAACGTTCGACTGCTTTTCTTCTTTTCCACGCTGGTGAACCTTGGCTATATTTCCAGCAATTTGTGCTTTTGTTTTAGATTTCTGTTATTTGCCTTTTGAATCATGCTGTGGTTTTAGCAGCAGATGTAATTGGTAATTTAGAGATGCCATTGCATCATCAATTTGCGTCATTGTGCTCACCTCCATTTACTAATCCAGTAAGCTGCTTTTCAAAATGTTTGTCAGACAGGAAAGCTCTTTTATCTACATACGTGAACTCTTTATATCCATACGTGACGTGAAGTCAATGGAGCAAAAGCTATATTGTAGAATAAAGCAAAACTGTTAAATCACTGAAGGAAGTGACACAGGTTAATAAGACTGTAAAAGGGCCGACTAAACACTAGGGTACATCACCTGAAGGACAGCGCAGAATTTGTGTTAAATTTGTACAGCACCTTGGTTAGACCACACTGAGACACTGGTGAAGGTGTATAAGGACTTACTAGAACTGAGAGAATTATAGGTATCAGGAAGGATTGAACAGACTCGGGCTGTTTTTTCTAGAAAAGGGGAGACTGAGAGAATGACCCGATTAAGGTATTTAACTTTGTGAAAGGGTTTTGATGAGCTAGATGGTGAGGTGTTTTCATTTGTAGCGGAGGTAGACAAAAATTGGGGGCCTTAAATATAAAATACTCTCTAATAAATCAAACAGAAGATTGTATTAACCCAGAGTATGCTTAGAGTATGGAGCTCACTACCAAAGGAATAGGTGAGGTAAATAATTGCAAGGATGTATTTAAGAGTAAGCTGGATAATCACGAGAATGAAAGGAATAGAAGGATATTTTATGGTTGTGTCAGATGAAGAGAGGTGGGAGGCCAGTCATGTGGAGCATATACCAGTTAGCCGGATTAACCTTCTCCAGTGCTGTAAAAGTCCATGTAATTCTCTGATTCATACTAAACTCTTAGGCCTACATTTTCCCGTCTCATCCGCTGACAGAATCACCAGACAATTTGACGGCTAGCAAAAGGTCCGTTGACTTCAGCTGGGGATTTCTGGTCCACAGTGGGCGAGGCTGGAAAATCCCACTCTTTGTGTTATAATTCACTGCATTGAACCTGATTAAATCATTTCCACACTCGAAAGTGTCCTTATTTCATCAATGTTTGGATAACTGATGCTGAGATGCTGGAAGATGTACCTTTTATATATCTGGTAACAAAGATGTACTATAAATTGTGATCCCTTTTCAGTTTTATCCTTGTGCCCTCCCTTCACCTGACTCTCAGTAGTCACCTTACTGATTCTTAGCCAAATATCCAGATGTGCAAATGCAGCTTTATCCTGAATCCACATTGGCACAACTTCAACAAAGCTGGGTGTTGAGCATGAGTGTGCATTGCAGTCCTGGCCAACTTTCCCTAGTTTAAATTGGACACTGTAGCCAGAGGTATGCTCTGTCTGACTAAATCATTGAGTCACTGGAGGGGAGTCCCTACCATTGAGTTCTAAAATGCTGGAGATAAAGGGTCACCAGCTTTTGAAAGCTGCAAACAGTATTTCACATAACACCACTGAGGCTCATGAGAGGCTCCCACCTCTAAATGTCAGCTGTGATTCACCGGGTCGAGGTGTCGCCTCAGATTCAGAAGATTGTAGATTCAAGCCTCATCGCAAAGACTGAAACAAAAAATCTAGGTTGACAGTCTAGTGCTATATGCTGCACTGTCAGAGATGCCATCATTCGGACGAGTGTTAAACCTACGCACCATCAACACTCTTCGATGGATGTAAAGGATCATGGCACCATTTGAAGAAAAGCAAGGCAGCTCTAGACTTTGGGTGGAGGAATGTAGAATTGCAGGGACAAGATTCCATCTGGGTTTCCAGCAACTCCAATGCAGTTCATCTTCCAGCCCCTGCAGCTCCTTTGCTGGAGGGCCTGGTGAGCTGCTGGCCAATCTGATTGGCTGGCAACTGTCTAAAGTAGGACTTCCTCCTGAATGAGGGGCAGAAGTCGCGCTTAATGTCAATCAAAACTCGTTAGAGTGTAAAATGGTAGTTGGCCTTTCGGAGTTAGTGGCGGTGTGTTCTGAGTCCCCAAGCGCTGCCATGCTCTCGCCATCTTAAAAATACAGGGGCCAAAACTAGGAATAATAAGATTCCAGAACAAAGGCTTGTAAATAAAAGCTAGGCAATGTTGTGTTTGGTGTTCAGTGTTTAGCAAGGAATCTACCAATCACCTTGTGGCTTGTCCAAACCAAGATCTTTATTGAAGCACACGTGGCAAGATAACGAATTGTTACAGAACACGTTATCATGGAGTTTCTTTGTACTTCTCTGGAACTGCACCGAGTGCACGTTTGTGCGTCTTGTACGTCTTATAACTATCTCATGATGGCCAGATGTACCCCCACTTATATTGGAGTGCATTGTCACATGACCACTGTCTTGAGACCGCATGGTGTGCATGTACTGCCACCTGCTGGTTGGAGGTTGCACCCTCAGCCATCTATGATATTGCTTACAGGCTTATCACCACAGACAATAATCAATCTAACAGGAATTAGCCATGTGAACTAACAAGGTGCCACAGATGAGGATCTTTAAGGAAAGATTAGAAAAAATATTGATCAGGAAACTAAATGGGACAGGGAGAGTTGAGGCAAATGCCGTGGATGCAGTTAAGGTGAAGCTAGATAAATGCATAAAGGAATGGGGGGATATGTAGATGGGGTTAGATGAAGAAGGATGGGAGGAGGCTTGTGAAGAACATATACACCAGCACAGCTAGTTGACCCGACTGTGCTGTAAAATTCAGAGGAACTTTGAATGTTTGCATGATTTTTAAATTATCTTTATTATTGTCACGAATTCGCTTACACTAACACTGCAGCAAAGTTACTGTGAAAATCCTCTAGCCGCCACCCTCCAGCACCTGTTCGAGTACACAGAGGGAGAATGCAGAATGTCCAATTCACCTAACAAGCATGTCTTTCGGGACTTGTGGGAGGAAACCGGAGCACCCGGAGGAAACCCACTCAGACACGGGGAGAATGTGCAGACTCCACACAGTGACCCAAGCCGGGAATCGAACCTCGGACCCTGACGCTGTGAAGCAACAGTGCTAGCCACTGTGCTACCTTGACGCCCAATTGGTACCCCTCACTTCTAAACGGAAAAGAATCCCTATTACGCCAGAAAGAATACTGGCTGCAGTTGGGGAAGAAGCCCTCCTGTGGGCAGTCAATCAACAAACACCCGAGGGTTCAAAGTCTGAATCTGCTTGGTTAGCTGTAAGAAACAATACCCTCCTACAGGCCATCAATGTGAGACTGGAGCAAACATTGCAGGCAAATTGCTGACAGAAAGAAGAACATTAGTTGTAGTGATAATTGGAATTCAGTTATCATATTGGAGTTTGGAAAAAATAACAACGTAAAAGAAAAAGAGGGGGAAGAATGTGCACAAGGAAATTTTTTGATCGGTATATTTACAGCACAGTGAGAAACCCAATGATCCCACTGACATCTTCTGTTATGTAGGACATAGCTACAGAATTTTACCCACCCCGCCATCCCCTGTCAGCTTTCAACTACTATTTCTAAAGACATAGTTCTCCTGTGGACATCCAAAGAACACAAACCACCCTGAATCTCAAGATATCCACCCCCTCCCCAACTCTCAAGTGAGCACATTATGCATCCTTATGCCATATAATCTTTCTGAACACCTTAAAGACAGCGTTCATTCACCAATGCTGACAACAGTGAAACCTTCCCCAAGGACGTCTAGCCAATGGTACCCCTGGATGATAGCATGCAGGAAAGGTACAAAAAATTGTCAGCAGGTCAGATCCGTATCCACTCACAGGAGCACCTATCTTTCTACTATCGCTGGTCCACAAATGAATGGTGGTATAGATCCTTACCAATTCTTCCTGACATTTCGGAAAAACATGGCGTTCAGACCTGTTGTCACGTCGCAAAACCCGACTTTGCTGTCTCCTCTCAACAATTTCTCTTGTCTTAGGCGGCTACAGCAAATCAAACGCTGGACGTAACTGATGTTTTACCATGTGCAATGAAGGAGGACTTTAGGTTGTCGAATGTGTTGTATTCTTGTATGTCATCAGGAATTGGCTTAGTCATTTTGACAATGATCCTTGCTCACATGTTACCTTCAATGAATGCTTCATTGAACAAACCTTTCAGTCAGCCCATTTGAGACAGGATGATAAGGAGCAGATCGGATGTGTTGGATTCCCATGCCAGCCTCCCCAGACAGGCTTCGGAATGTGGCGACTAGGGGCTTTTCACAGTAACTTCATTTGAAGCCTACTTGTGACAATAAGCGATTTTCATTTCATTTCATTTCATTTTTCACTTCATTCCATTCTCCTTTAGATCATTTGCGAATTCTTTCAAAATTAACTGTGGCCCATTGTTTCTAACAAGTTGTTCATGGTAACCAAATCTTGCAAACATTTCACCCAGTCTTTCTATTGTTCTCTCCGAGGACGTAGTCTTCATAATGGAGACCTTCAGACCATTTTGAATGCATCTCTACAACGATGAAAAACATTCATCCTTTGAATGGTCCGCATAATGTGTCTGAACTCTTTGCCATGGCCATTTTGGCCATTCCCATGGATGGAATGATGCTAGTGGCAGCAGGTTTCAAACCTTTGCAAAAGCTGAACACATGCCCGTCTTCTCCTTGATTTCACTATCGAGCCATGGCCACCAAAAATAGCTTTTGGTCATCTCCTTCATCCTTACGATCCCAAAATGACCTTCATGAGGTTGGTTTAGGACATGTTTCCTTAACAATAGCAGACTGATTACCCTCATTCCCCAGAGGAGAAAACCAGTCTGTACAGATAGTTCAATCTTCGGGCAATATATGGTTTCAATTCCAGATTTGTTCTCTCGATCTTGCCATGAAGTATCCTGTCCATAATTTCTGACAGAAGTAGATTATTTCTGGTATACTTCTTATCTTGTCCTGCGATTACAGGAGTGTCATTGACTTCTTCAAAATAGAAAATATTACCACTCAAACAATTCATTGACGACTCGTTAAGTAAAGGTAATCTCGAGAGTCCGTCAGCATTTCCGTAGGGATTTGATTGGCGATATTTTATCGTGTATCTATGTGCTAACAACAGCAATGCCCATCTCTGCATCTGGCTTGCTGCTAGAGGTGGAATACCGGTGTGCTGCCTGAGTATCATTGTCAGTGGTCGATGATCCGTGAGTAGTGTAAATTTCCTTCCATATTGGTATTGGTAACATGATGTGGAGATGCTGGCATTGGACTGGGGTGAGCACAGTAAGAAGTCTTGCAACACCAGCTTAAAGTCCAACAGGTTTGTTTCAAACACTAGCTTTCGGAGCACCGCTCCTTCACCTGAGGAAGGAGCAGCACTCCGAAAGCTAGTGTTTGAAACAAACCTGTTGGACTTTAACCTGGTGTTGTAAGACTTCTTACGGTATTGGTAAAAACATTTGGTTCTGGAAATGATGCCTGGAACTTCCTTCTCTACCTGTACATACTTCATTTCTGCTTTGTTCAAGGATTTTGATGCAAACGCCAATGGCTTCATTTCACCACTGAGCATTATGTGAGAACCCACTGTTCCCACCCCATAAGGTGATGCGTTGCAAGCCAGTTGCAAGGGTAGCTTTGGATCAAAATGTGTCAAGATTTCTGATTTAGTAGTCCCTCTTTAGCTTGTCTGAAGGCCTTCTCGCACTGATCCACCCATTTACATTTCCTGTTTTATCACAATAAGTTGGTGAAAGGCATGAAAATAGTTGTTAGACTGGGAACAAACCTTCCATAATAGTTTAATAAACCTAAAAACGATCAAAGTTGATTTATGTTCTGAAGTGCAGGTACCTCAGTTATGGCTTTTTCTTTTGAAGACCATTTGTGCAGTCTCTTCGCACCTGTGACATGCCCCAGGTATTCAATAAAAGATTTGAAGAATTCACATTTATCCTATCATACCTGTGGTCCATAATCTTCGAGTCTCTGGAGTTTAGCATCTAAATATTGGAGATGCGCTTCTTCATTCTTTCCAGTAAGTAAGTATCTAAGTAGCATTGAACTCCTTCTGGTCCACTTAGAACTTGATCCATGGCACAACACAGGTAAGAACATATGCTTTTAGTATTGTCTTTGAGGGTTTTAAGGCGATAATTCGTACTTTCTCTTGGTAACAGCACGGTAGCATTGTGGATAGCACAATTGCTTCACAGCTCCAGGGTCCCAGGTTCGATTCCGGCTTGGGCCACTGTCTGTGCGGAGTCTGCACATCCTCCCTGTGTGTGCGTGGGTTTCCTCCAGGTGCTCCTCTGTGGGACTTCCTCCCACAGTCCAAAGATGTGCAGGTTAGGTGGATTGGCCATGATAAATTGCCCCTAGTGTCCAACATTTCCCTTAGTGTTGGGTGGGGTTACTGTGTTATGGGGAAAGGATGGAGGTGTGGACCTTGAGTAGGGTGCTCTTTCCAAGAGCCGGTGCAGACTCGATGGGCTGAATGGCCTCCTTCTGCACTGTAAATTCTATGAAATCTAAACAATTTCGGGTACCAATGATATGGCTGTGCCAATATCCACCTCCAGTTGTCTGTCCAGTAAAGGAGTTACCTAGCCATAGTTTGTTGCACCTGCAATGGCCAGTGCAGTCAACAACATTTAGCCATCTAATGTGACTCTGGACATTTTATGGGCCTCTTTTGGATCACACGGATCTTTTTCCCTCTATTCGGTCTTCCTTTTGATATACTTGGTTCTTGCTTTTTACAATTCTTGTTTGGAACTTTTTGTCTCTTTACCCAACACGCACATTCTGGGTGCCCCTTTTTAACCACAATTCCTAAATTTCGCCTCTTTGCACCAGCAGTCTGTTGCTGCCTGCATAGTTTTTGCCTGCCTGTGTTCGTGTCTCATCCGACTTTTTATGAATTCTAGTGCTCAAACTTAATTGCTGGGCTTCCTTAGCTGCTAATTCCATAGGGATCACGACTTCTAAAGCCTTCTTTAGGTTTAAATTGCTTTCTGTTAACAGCCTCCAAATTCACAGTATTCAGATAAATTTTTCAAAGTAGCTTGGAGCAAAGTGGTCGGGGCCCTAACTGACCCCAAGCCTCAAAGACAGGGGGCGGGATTCTCCCAGCCCTGGGCCGGGCCGGAGAATCCCTGTGAACGGGCCACGCCACCCCGACGCCGGCACGTGGTTCTCCGACCCGAATGGGCCGAGTGGCCGTAAGAAAAGAGCCGAGTCCCGCTGGCGCCATTCTAAACTGCTCTGAGCCGGCGTGACCTCGCCGTTGAAGGGTCAAGTGGCGGCCTGTGGGTGGGGGGGTCCGACCCCGGGGGGGGCTTCCGATGGGGCCTGGCCCGTGATCGGGGGCCACCGATCGGCGGGCCGGCCTCTGTGGTTATGGGCCTCCTTTCACACGCGCCGGCCCCTGTAGTCCTGCGCCATGTTGCGTCGGGGCCGCGCGTTGAAGGAGGCCACTCCGCATGCGCGCGTTGGCTCCTGCGCCACTGCGCATGTCCGCGTTGGCACCACCGCAACTGTGCATGCGAGCATGCACAAAAATGCACAATTCGACCGGGATCGGCAGCTGGAGCGGTGCGAACCCCTCCAGCACCGTGCTGGCCCCCTGTAGGGGCCAGAATTAGTCCTGGGAGCAGCCCATTCACGCCGTAGTAAAACATGATGGCGTTTACGACAGCGTGGACACTCTGCCGCGGGATTGGAGAATCCCGCCCAGGATACACTCTGGTCCGTCGAACCTGATGCACCCAGCCTCCAAATCAAGATTGTTAAAGCATGGCAGCCAATTTTCAAACTTAATCAGTAACACGCCTCCCACTTCCCGCAAGAGTTCGGACTCTCGAGTGCTCCTTGCCTGGCCCCCACTTCCCGAGTCGGTCAGGATAGACGACACACCATGCAATAGGATTGCTATGGACCGAACACGTGCCCTCAACAGGGAAATCGCTGTATCCAGGATTCTTTTCTGTGCTTGCACCATTTTCCAAAGGACGTCATCATCCAGAACATCATTCGGAATGACAGTCATCATCCCGATACCTACAGCACCTCCGAGGCGAAGGCCCGTTCACCAGCAAAATCACCTCAGCATTCTGGGCCCACCCCAGCCCTCTCCGACTGCCTCAATTAAACAAGAGTTCTCTTTGATCCCACTCGGCTCCCATCACAAAACTCCAACCAGGACCATCCAGGGACATAATGCAAGACATATATCCCAAAAAGGATTGCATTGTAATAAAGGATTAAAAGACGAATACAGCCAGGGCTCATGATAACGTAGCCTCTCCCGAGCTCACATCACATTACCACACCTGTTTATTTTCAGTGGGTATTACTGCAGATTAGATATTCATTCAACCATTATAGTTGATCCAGTTTACTGCTCTTTAACTGCATGCACGTTGGCACATTAGGAAGAACAATGGGGCATTCAGACTCTCTAGACTGCTCTGTCATTTAGTTAGATCTGTACCTGCCTGAGTCAAGTTATCAGTTGTGTAAACTTTAATTGTCCCAGCATCTAGAACTAAGGGAATTCTAGAAATCTGTGACTTTGTATGAAAATGTGTTGAAGGGTCATTACCGAAAAGTGATTTGGAGCTGGAACCCAAGCTGATTCTGCCTTTCCCTGGGCCCAGGGTCCTCTCTCTGTATTCAGCTAACTCAGAAAGCAAACCTGGAAGCTTCCCCATGATTCTCAGGCATCACTGACACTGAGCACTGGACTTCCGTAAACAACACAGAAGTGAGGTTTTCTTTTTCCGTAATCCAGGTTGAATCCAGCACAAAATGAAGTTGAGTCAGATCGAAAAATGCCACTTCACAAGAAGACATTTTATAAATAGCCAATTGCGTGAAGTGAGGTGGAGCCTGCAAGGACATCACAATCTTTTGCAGTGATGAAAATACTGCCCACAAAGGATGCTTGCACAGCTGCAGCAGGTTTAGCGCTCGGGCAGAAATCCGGCCTATGTGAGGCGAGGAGGTCGTAAATAAATTTTAAATAAATGTTCAAGAAATGTTCAATGCCCGTGTGCAAAACCATGTTGCTCACAGAAAAAGAAGGCACAAATTTTCTCAAACCACATCGCAGTCTACATGTTAATGAAAGGCACTTGTACACTGCAGCATCCCGAGATAAGCAACTTTTGCATGACCTGAGTGGTTTTCATGTCTAAATACACTCATTGTGCACACTCCGTGTAAGGTGCCCGGGTGATTCATAACCACCACATTCATCACCATAGGGCAGGCTCAACGGGCCTTTGAGCCTTATTAGGCTGCTTGTGCATCACCACTCCTTTCACCACATGTTTGGCGTCCATGCCTCCTGCCGTCTATAGGCCCCAAGCTTTGGCATTCTATATTCCCCTGGCTCTCCTGTCCTTTCCTTCATTTAAAGACTTTCCTCAAACCTGCCTGTTTGTCTCTGTAATGGGCAGCCTTCCCAAACTTTTCATCCTTCTGCCGCCCCCCCCCCCCCCGCCCCAGTAAAGCATCTTGAACATTTCTCTAATTTAACGTGTACTTACAAATTAAGCTTCTAATCTTTTGCAGCTGTTAAAATCTTTTTATTTCCCTCATGTGTGCTTTCTAAGACAAGATAGCATTTTGGCTCACGTGACAGGTTATTTTCTTTGAGACCAGTTACCATGGGCGCGATTCTCCGAGCCCCGCGCCGGGCCAGAGAATCGCCGCAACCGTGCCACGCCGCCCCGACGCCGGCGCGTGATTCTCTGAGGTGAATCAGCTCCATTTGCGCGGCCTGTGGGGGAGGGAGGGGGGCTCCGTCCCCGGGGTGGGGGGGGGGGGGGGTGGGCCTACTTTGTTGCGCGGCCGGCCGCTGAACCCCCACGCCATGTTGCGTAGGGGCCGGCGCGCTGAAGAAGTACCCCGTGCATGCGCAGGTTGGCGCGGCCCAACTGCGTGGGTTGGTGCGGTGCCCATTTGGCGCGTGAACCGCTCCAGCATCGTGATGGCCCCCTATGGGGACCAGAATCGGTTGTCCCCACGCCCGTTTCACGACGGCGCAAACACTTAGTCTCCATTTTGGAGAATCCCCCCCCCCATGTTTTGAGTGAGGATAATGTTCCCTACAATTGGCGGGTTATGTTTTAGCATCCTGGCCACTGGTTTCCCAGGATTTGGTGATGCTGAGTTGTACTCAGTTGGGTTTTTTATATTAGAAAATAAATTAAAGTTTTACAGTTCTGAACGATAGTGACTTCCACAGGTGGTGGGCTATGGTCTGTAATCTTCATTTGATTGATTTTCATGGTGGCGAGGTTCCCCTGCTAGCTTGCAGAAAGAGGGGAGAAGGCATTACTAATTACAACAGAGCGGACAGCATCTACGTGGAGATATGCAGAGTGACATAAATCAGTAGAATAAAAATAGATCGTAAACCTAGGCGGGTGGCACAGTGGTTAGCACTGCAGCCTCTCAGCGCCAGGGACCCAGGCTCAATTCTGGCCTTGGGTGACTGTCTGTGTGGCGTTTGCATGTTGTCCCCTCCCACTGACCAGATGTCCATTCTCCCGCAGAATCGCAACAACCCCTCACCCTCCCTTTCCAAGAGAACACTGTGGAGGAGAGCTCCGAGGATGCCACCATCATCGCATCACGACTGACATCCCTACCCTTCACCAGCGCAGAGACACAAACCTCGGTGGGTGAATGTAGTGGACAGGATTCTGGGGCACGTTCTGGTGAGCAGATACACATCAGGGGGAGGCAGGAACGTCCAGGGTAGGCAGCAGTCAGATGCTGAGCCTCTGGACAAGGCTATCATAGAGCAGATGCAGTCAATAGGGTGCAAAAGGCGATGTCAGCGACACTCCAGCAGGTCCATAGCCGATTAGAGGAGTCCCAAAGGCTATGGGTGCAGGGGATGTGTGACACCAAGGCCAATGCTGCTCGGGCGGCGACTGCAGTGGAGAGCCTGGAGCACGATGTCGGCAGTAAGACTGGTGGTTTGCAAGGCGTAGCTCAGTCAGAGAGGGCCTCAACAGCATTTCCCAGTCGCTGGGGGACAGTTCCCAGACACAGCTGGACCTTTCCAAGGTGCTGTGGAGCATGTGCCTGTCTCAGGTAGGATCTGAGTGTGTCCCGGTCATTGAAGACAGTGTCCCAGACGCAGGTGGACAGTGGCGAGGCACTGCAGAGCGTGGTCCGTTCACAGAGGAGCATCGCGGCGGGCATCGCCACCAGGGTGCAGACTTTAGGGAGCCACCAGGGCTGGCAGAGCCAGATGATGCAGGGGAAGCCCAAATCCAATCCAGCTGCCCCTCCATCCCAAGGTGACCCCCCAAGGCCCTACAGGCACCAATCGGGAGGAAGGAACACTGGAGGCCGACCCAGAGCCCCTCTACAGAGAGAAGACAGCCCTCTTAGGTCCACCCTCCCCCTCGCACCCGCCCCCCTACCGACAACGGCGCATCTCAGGGTCAGCGTGCGGAACAGAGTGGTACAGCAAGGCATGTGCCACCAGCAACTCGGCAGGGGCACTCTGGCCCCAAGCTCCCCAGAGGATGCCTGCCAGGGGCATCAAATGCCAAGGACGCGATAGGCAGCAGGCTGCCTCCACTTCTGATGTGCATCGTGTGGAAACACCTAGATATAACGGTAGAGCTCAGAGGGCGAAGTAGATTGAGGATCATTGAGAGGGCACTGTTGGGGAGAGTGGGGGGTGCAGCACCATCGGTAGCTAGGGACCATTGGGGTCACTATTGCACTCGTACACCATTAAACATATGTTGCATCCGAGATATGTGAAGCCTCTGTCGCGTTATTTCGCATTGCGGGCCGTCTGCACCCCCCTCCCTTATTTGCCTTCCGCCTCCCCGGCACCAGCCCCTGAGCTCCCTGCTATGAGACCTGTACCCCCCCCCCCCCGGAATACCACATGCAGTTGATGGGTGTGAGCGAGCACTCAGCAGACAGACATGAGTCAGACTATGGCATAGATTGATGAGTACCAGAGCTCAGCTCACAGTGGGTTATCACCACGCTCCTGCCTTGTATATTAACCCACGGACAGTGCCAACACAGGCCCATCACTGTGGAGTGATGTAAAAGACCCCGGGAGGGTGGAGCAGGGCGATGGGGCGGGGGATGGGTGACCACATGGCCTCATTATAGCAGGTCTCTGCATTGGTCACCGACCGTGGTACTGGCGTTATCAGCCAGGACCTAAGCGGGTAGCCCTTGGCTGGGATTCTCCCCTACCCGGCGGGGCGGGGGGTCCCGGCGGGATGGAGTGGTGGGAACCACTCCGGCGTTGGGCCGCCTCAAAGGTGCGGATTTCTCCACACCTTTAGGGCCAAGCCTTCACCTTCAGGGGCTAGGCGCGCGCCGGAGTGGTTGGCCGGCGGGAAAGGCCTTTGGTGCCACGCCAGCCGGGGCCAAAGGGACTGCACCGAGCGGCGGAAGTCCGCGCATGCTCGGGAGCGTCAGCAGCTGCTGACGTCATCCCCGCGCATGCGCAGGGGGGGTGTCACTTCCGCATCGGCCATCGCGGAAGCTGTGGCCGAGGCGGAAGGAAAAGAATGCCCCCACGGCACAGGCCCGCCCGCGGATCGGTGGGCTCCGATCGCCGGCCAGGCCACCGTGGGGGCACCCCCCGGGGCCAGATCGCCCCACGCACCCCCCCCCTCCAGTACCCTGGAGCCCGCCTGCACCACCAGTCTCGCCGGGAAGGTGGGTGGTTTGATTCACGCCGGCGGGACTGGCATGACAGCAGCGGGACTTCGGCCCATCGCGGGCCGGAGAAGCGCCGTGGGGGGTGGGGGGGGGCGGGGGGCGGGGGGGGGGGGGTGGGGGGGGCACCGACCGGCATGGCGTGATTCCCGCCCCCGCCAAATTTTCGGTGCCGGAGAATTAATTCGGCGGCCTGCGGGGGCGGGATTGACACCGCCCCCTGGTGATTCTCCGACCCGGCAGGGGGTCGGAGAATCCAGCCCTTGATCTCCCAAGAGCCAACCTGTCATCCTCGAACATGCCGGGATGTCTGACTGCCCAGAATGTAGTCGTCGTGCACACTCCATGGGAAACGTGCACACAAGTGCATGATCTTTATGTGGTGGTGGCACACAAGTTGGATGTTCAGGAAATGAAACCCCTTCCTGTTAATGAAGGGCGTTCCCAGACCACCTGCTGCACGCAATGTAAAATGTGTGCTATCTATTACCCCCTGGACCTGGGGCATCCCGGAGATGGCGGAGAATCCTATTGCCTGGGCATCTTGTTGGGCTTAGTCCATATCAAAGTTTATGTCGCGGCTGCAGGGGCAAGCGATGCCTGGTAGTTGTGCAGCACAAATGTCATTTACCACCTGTCAGCCCAAGCCTGGATATTGTCCAGGTCTTGCAGCATTTGGACATGGACTGTTTCATTATCTGAGGAGTCGCATATGCTGCTGAACATTATGCAGTCATCTGCAAACATCCCCATTTCTGACCATACGATGGAAGGGAGGTCATTGATGAAGCAGCTGAAGATGGTTAGCCCTAGGACACTACCCTGAGGAAATCCTGCAGTGATGTCATGGAGTTCAAATGATTGACCTCCAACCACCACAGCCATCTTTCTTTGTGCCAGGTATAAGAACATAAGAACTAGGAGCAGGAGTAGGCCATCTGGCCCCTCGAGCCTGCTCCGCCATTCAATGAGATCATGGCTGATCTTTTGTGGACTCAGCTCCACTTTCCGGCCCAAACACCATAACCCTTAATCCCTTTATTCTTCAAAAAACTATCTATCTTTATCTTAAAAACATTTAATGAAGGAGCCTCTACTGCTTCACTGGGCAAGGAATTCCATAGATTCACAACCCTTTGGGTGAAGAAGTTCATCCTAAACTCAGTCCTAAATCTACTTCCTCTTATTTTGAGGCTATGCCCCCTAGTTCTGCTTTCACCCGCCAATGGAAACAACCCCTGCCCGCATCTATCCTATCGATTCCCTTCATAATTTTATATGTTTCTATAAGATCCCCCCTCATCCTTCTAAATTCCACCGAGTACAGTCCCAGTCTACTCAACCTCTCCTCGTAATCCAACCCCTTCAGCTCTGGGATTAACCTAGTGACTCTCCTCTGCACACCCTCCAGTGCCAGTACATCCTTTCTCAAGTAAGGAGACCAAAACTGAACACAATACTCCAGGTGTGGCCTCACTAACACCTGATACAATTTTAGCATAACCTCCCTAGTCTTAAACTCCATTCCTCTAGCAATGAAGGACAAAATTCCATTTGCCTTCTTAATCACCTGTTGCACCTGTAAACCAACTTTTTGCGACTCATGCACTAGCACACCCAGGTCTCTCTGCACAGCAGCATGTTTTAATATTTTATCATTTAAATAATAATCCCTTTTGCTGTATTTCCTACCAAAATGGATAACCTCACATTTGTCAACATTGTATTCCATGTGCCAGACCCTAGCCCATTCATTTAACCTACCCAAATCCCTCTGAAGACTTCCAGTATCCTCTGCACTTTTTGCTTTACGACTCAGCTTAGTGTCATCTGCAAACTTGGGCACATTGCCCTTGGTCCCCAACTCCAAATCATCTATGTAAATTGTGAACAGTTGTGGGCCCAACACTGATCCCTGAGGGACACCACTAGCTACTGATTGCCAACCTGAGAAACACCCATTAATCCCCACTCTTTGCTTTCTATTCATTAACCAATCCTCTATCCATGCTACTACTTTACCCTTAATGCCATGCATCTTTATCTTATGCAGTAACCTTTTGTGTGGCACCTTGTCAAAGGCTTTCTGGAAATCCAGATATACCACATCCATTGGCTCCCCGTTATATATCGCACTGGTAATGTCCTCAAAAAATTCCACTAAACTAGTTAGGCATGACCTGTCCTTTATGAATCCATTCTGCGTCTGCCCAATGGGACAATTTCCATCCAGATGCCTCGCTATTTCTTCCTTGATGATACATTCCAGCATCTTCCCTACTACCGTAGTTAAGCTCACTGGCCTATAATTACCCGCTTTCAGCCTACCTCCTTTTTTAAACAGTGGTGTCACGTTTGCTAATTTCCAATCTGCCGGGACCACCCAGACTCTAGTGAATTTTGGTAAATTATCACTAGTGCATTTGCAATTTCCCTAGCCATCTCTTTTAGCACTCTGGGATGCATTCCATCAGGTCCAGGAGACTTGTCTACCTTTAGCCCCATTAGTTTGCCCATCACTACCTCCTTAGTGATAACAATCCTCTCAAGGTCCTCACCTGTCATAGCCTCATTTCTATCAGTCACTGGCATGTTATTTGTACCTTGCACTGTGAAGACCGACCCAAAAAACCTGTTCAGTTCCTCAGCCATTTCCTCATCTCCAATTATTAAATCTCCCTTCTCATCCTCTAAAGGACCGATGTGTTCATTGTCGAATCGCTTAGCTCTGTCTATTACTTGCTGCTTATGCTGTTTGGCATACAAGTAGTCCTGTGTTGTAGCTTCACCAGGTCGACACCTCATTTTTGAGTGTGCCTGATGTTGCTCCTGGCATGCTCTCCTGCGCCCTTCATTAAACCAGGGTTGACTCCCTGGCTTGGTGGTAATGGTAGAGTGGGGGATATGCCAGGCCATAAGGTTGAATACAATTCTGCTGCTGCTGATGGCCCACAGCACCTCATGGGATACCCAGTCTTGAGTTGCGAGATCTGTTTGAAATCTGTTTGATTTAGTACGGTGGTAGTGCCACATAACATGATGGAGGGTATCCTAAATGTGAAGACGGGACTTTGTCTCCACAAGGACTGTGCGGTGGTCACTTCTATCAACACTGTTATGGACAGATGCATCTGCAGCAGGCAGATTGGTGAGGATGAGGTCAAGTATGTTTTTCCCTCTTGTTGGTTGCCTCACCACCTGCTGCAGTCCCAGTCTAGCAGCTATATCCTTGCCCCAGGCCACGGAGAAAAAGACAGTAACAGTGATGCACGATCAATTGCACGAAGACTTGAGTTGGGTACAACTGAAGCTTTATTGCTCTAAGATGTGTAGCCTTCCACAGCAGCTGGCGAAATGGCTGCAGCATGGAGGACACACATATTTATACTCCGCCTACCGGGCGGAGCCAGAGGCAGGGGCTACCAAAGTACCTGTAGTACAGGTCCTACCATACATTACTTAATAGAGGTACAACAGTGGTTTACCACATTCACTCCCTGTTAAATTGAGTCCGGCGGGGGGGGATGGCGAACTATATACAACAAATAGTTTTCTTTTTTTTACATTTACATTTACAATATTTGATAGAGAGAAAAAATTGTCTTTTGAAGTCCAGTGGACCAGTTAGAGGTTTAACCGGTCCGGGGCCTTGGTGTGCCGCTGGGAGCGACGTAGTGGTGGTGGCGATGCCGATGCTGATCTGATGTCCAGTGCCTCCGGGAGCATGCCAAAATCCTCTTCATCCTCGGGCGTGGGCAGGGGGAGGACGGATGGTCCCGGGGGGGTTGCTGCTGGGAGCGCCGGGGTAGGGGAGGGTAGTGCCGGGCCGGGGTGTGTGTGTGTGTGGAACCTGCTGGTGCCAGGTCCCTGAGGGAGACAGTATCCTGACGGCCGTCGGGGTACGCCACGTAGGTATACTGGGGTTTGCATGGAGCAAATGCACCCTTTCCACCAATGGGTCCACCTTGTTGAATCGGCATGCCTACGGAGTAGGACGGGCCCTGGAGCTGCGAGCCAAGTCGGGAGCGACACCCTGGATGTGGACTTCCTGGGGAAGGCAAAAACACATTCATGAGGTATGTTGTTAGTGGCAGTGCACAGTATTGACCGAATGGAGTGTAGTGCATCAGGGAGGACCTCCTCCCAGCGGCAGGCCGGGAGGTTCCTGGAACGTAGGACCAGTTGGACGGCCCTCCACACCGTCCTGTTCTCCCTCTCCACCTGTCCGTTTTCCCGGGGGTTGTAGCTTGTCGTTCTGCTGGAGGCGATACCCCTGCTGAGCAGGAACTGACGCAGCTCATCACTCATGAATGAGGATCCCCTGTCACTGTGGATGTAGGCGGGGAAGCTGAACAGAGCGAAGATTATGTTGAGGGCTTTGATGACGGTGGCAGACGTCATGTCGGGGCATGGGATGGCGAAGGGGAATCCGGAGTACTCATCGACCACACTGAGAAAATACGTGTTATGTCGGTGGAGGGGAGGGGCCCTTTGAAATCTTTGCTGAGGCGCTCAAAGGGGCGGGAGGCCTTCACCAGGCGCGGAGGGTCCGGCCGGTAGAAGTGCGGCTTGCACTCCACACAGACCTGGCAGTCCCTGGTGATAGTCCGTACTTCCTCGACGCAGTAGGGCAGATTGCGGGCCTTTATGAAATGGTACAACTGTGTGACTCCTGGGTGACAAAGGTTGTCTGGCAGGGTCTGGAGCCGGTCTACTTGTGCGCTGGCACATGTACCCCGGGATAGGGCCTCTGGGGGCTCGTTGAGCTTGCCGGGGCGATACAAAATCTCGTAATTATAGGTGGAGAGCTCGATCCTCCACCTCAAGATCTTAATATTTGTGATCTTGCCCCACTGTGTGTTATTGAACATGAAGGCTACCGACCATTGGTCAGTGAGGAGAGTGAATCTCCTGCCAGCCAGGTAATGCCTCCAATGCCGCACAGCCTCAACAATAGCTTGGACTACTTTTTCGACGGATGAGTGCCGAATTTCTGAGGCATGAAGGATGCGGGAAAAGAATGCCACGGGCCTGCCTGCCTGATTGTGGGTGGCGGCTAGGGCAACGTCTGGTGCGTCGCTCTCTACTTGAAAGGGCAGTGTCTCGTCTACTGTGTGCATCCCGGCCTTGGCGATATCGATTCTGATTCGGGCGAAGGCCTCTTGTGCCTTGGACGTCAGGGGAAAATGGGTTGACTGTATGAGTGGCGGCCCTCGTCCGCATAGTTTGGGATCCACTGAGCGCAGTACGAAAAGAAGCCCAGGCAGCGTTTGAGGGCTTTGGGGCAGGGGGAGCTCCTTGAGGGGGCGCATGCGGTCGGGATCGGGCCCCAGAACTCCGTTCTGGACCACATAGCCGAGGATGGCTAAGCGGGTTGTGCTAAACACGCACTTCTCCTTGTTGTAGGTGAGGTTTAGGAGAGTGGCGGTGCGGAGAAATTTGGCAAGGCTGGCATCGTGCCCTGCTGATCGTGGCCGCAGATGGTGATGTTGTCTAGGTACGGAAAGGTGGCCTGCAAACCGTACCAGTCGACCATTCGGTCAATCTCCCTTTGGAAGACTGAGAGCCCGTTGGTGGCGCCGAAGGGAACCCTGAGGAAGTGATAGAGGCGACCGTCTGCCTCAGAGGCAGTGTATGGACGGTCCGATTTACGAATAGGGAGCTGATGGTAGGCGGATTTGAGGTCTACCGTTGAGAAGACCCGGTACTGTGCAATCTGATTGACCATATCAGATATGTGTGGGAGGGGGTACGCGTCGAGCTGCGTGTACCGATTGATGGTCTTGCTGTAGTCCACGACCATTCTGTGTTTCTCCCCAGTTTTAACTACCACCACTTGGCCTCGATGATGCCTTTCCGAAGCAGCCGCTGGACCTCGGACCTGATTAAGGTCCTGTCCTGGGTGCTGTACCATCTGCTCCTGGTGGCGACGGGTTTGCAATCCGAGGTTAGATTTGCAAAGAGGAAAGGCGGATCGACCTTTAGGGTCGCGAGGCCGCACACAGTGAGGGGTGGTAGGGGCCCGCCGAATTTCAGGGTTAGGCTCTGGAGGTTGCACTGGAAATCCAGGCCGAGTAGCAGGGCAGCGCAGAGTTTATGGAGGATGTAGAGGCGGAAGCCGCTGAATTCTACGCCCTGGATCGTGAGTGTGACCGTACAGTACCCCCAGATCGCCACGGAATGGGATCCGGAGGCCAGGGAGATTCTTTGGTTGGCGGGGTGTACCGCGAGGGAGCAGCGCCTTACCGTCTCCAGGTGGATGAAGCTTTCAGTGCTCCCGGAGTCCAGCAGGCAAGAGGCCACGTGGCCGTTGATTTTCACGTTGGTCGATGTGGTGGCCAGGTTGTGCGGACGAGACTGGTCGATGGTCACTGAGGCGAGTCGTGGTCGGTCATCGCTGGTGTCGGATGGGGAGCCCGGGGGGCACAGGTGGCGGGGGTTGAACAAGATGGCGGCGTCCATGGGCCGCACGTGTTGCTTGGAGGGTAAGATGGCGGCGTTCACTGGCCGTGCGTGGTCTGAGGGGGAGAAGATGGCGGCGCCCACTGGCCGTGCGTGGTGTGAGGGGGAGAAGATGGTGGCGCCCACTGGCCGCGCGTGGTTTGGGGAGGTGAAGATGACGACACCCATTGTCTGTAAACAAGGGGGTTGGGGGCAAAAGCGGCAACTGCACAGGCCTGGCACAACGTGGCGAAGTGCCCCTTCTTGCCGCAAGCCTTACAAAGAGCAGCGCGGGCCGGGCAGCGTTGGCGGGGGTGTTTCTGCTGGCCGCAAAAGCAACATCGGGGACCCCCGGGGTTCGCTGGCTGGCGCGTGGCGCAGGCGTGTTGGCTGGGTAAGGCCCCCGCTGGGGCGGCTGTCTGTGGGGTCCACGATGCGTAGGAGGGGTGGGCCGCGCGGCTGGGGGTGTAGTCCTGAACGTTGCGCGAGGCGACCATCATAGAGAGCGCTAGTTTCTTTGTCTCTGCGAGATCGAGCGTGGCCCCTTCTAACAGTCGCTGGCGTATGAGATCCGACCCAATCCCCGTAACATACACGTCCCGCATAAGTAGGTTTGAATGTTCAGTGACCGTAACGACCTGACAGTCAGAGTCCCGGACGAGTGGGATTCGGGCCCACCAGAAGTCTTCTATGGACTCACCAGGGAGTTGAGAGTGAGTGGCGAGTATGTGTCTGGCGAAGAGCGTGTCCGTCTTCTGAGAGTAATTCTCTTTGAGAAGCGTCATGACTTCGGTGTAGTTCGGCGCGTCCTGGATCAGCGGAAAGACGCTGGAGCTCAACCTTGAGTACAGGATCTGTATCTTCTGAGCCTCCGAGACAGGGCTGGGCGCCGCGTTGATGTACGCCTCGAAACAAGCTAGCCAGTGTTGAAAGTCCTTTTTGGTATCGCTTGAATGCGGATCCAGCTGCAGGCGATCCGATTTGATACGGAGGTCCATCTTTTGAAAATCTTAGAGCAATAAATTGATGCACGATCAATTGCACAAAGACTTGAGTTGGGTACAACTGAGGCTTTATTGCTCTAAGATGTGTGGCCTCCCACAGCAGCTGGCGAAATGGCTGCAGCACGGAGGACACACATATTTAGACTCCGCCTACTGGGCGGGGCCAACAGGCAGGGACTACCAATGTACCTGTAGTACAGGTCCTACCATACATCACCTAATAGAGGTGCAACTGTGGTTTACCGCAAACAGCAACGCATGACATGAAACAGTGACTAAGCAGCAGTACCGTTAAAAGCACCAGCAAGCTGCAAAGCAGACTGCATACCTTCAGCAAGTCACTCAGGTGAAACAGCCGCCACCGTTTCCCCTTCCTTCCTCACTTCAGGCAGAAGGAAAGAGGTTGTAGCAAGCAGACTCACAGCATCCAACTGGCAGCAACAGTAGTCCTCCAAACAAGCACACAGGGAGGCAGGCAGTTTTTAAATCCGGCCTCAGGATGAACCCCAGGCCAGGGCCTTCCCTGCAGAATGGTCTGTCTCTCTCTCTCTCTCCTCCCAGGAGTAGTCTCTCAGCACTGAAATTGAGAGAAGTGAGAGAGAAAGAACTCCCCATTCCCCTTCTCCTTGTTCAAAAACAGGCATGAGCAAATCTCTTCTTTCTTCCCTGTCTGTTTTCCAGGCTGTAGAAAACATCAGCCTGCAAACAGTTTGCAATCCCCAGACAACTCGGGCGCGATTCTCCGCTCCCGCGCCGGTTGGGAGAATCGGCTGGCGCGCCATTTTTCCACGCGACGCCAGTCCGACGCCCTCCCACGATTCACCCAAGCGGTGAGAACGGCCCCGTCGTGTTCTGCGCGGTGCAGGCCGGAGAATCGCCCGAGACACCCAAAATGGCGATTCTCCACTATCCCCGCTATTCTCTGGCCCTTGTGGGCCGAGCGGCCTGCCCAATATGACGGGTTCCCACCGGCGCCATCCACACCTGGTCTCTGCCGGCGGGAACAGCGCGGGAACGCTGGTGGGGGGCGGCCTGTGGGGGGGCGAGGGGGTTCCTGCACCGGGGGGGGCCTCAAATGGGGTTTCGCCCACGATCGGTGCCCACTGATCGGCGGGCCGGCCTCTCCGAAGGAGGACCTCCTTTCCTCCGCGCCCCGCAAGATCCATTCGACATCTTCTTGCGGGGCGGCCTCGGGGAGGACGGCAACTCCGCATGCGCGGGTTGGCGCCAGTTACGCAGCACCGGCCGCGTCATTTACGCGGTGCCTCTTTTATGCAGCGCAAATGCCCAGCATGCGCTGACGACGCTGCGTTCGCGACACGCCCTCTGAGTTCCTTGCGGCACCACTCCTAGCCCATTTTCGGGCTTTGAATCGATTGCGATCGGGGTCGTTCTTGACGGCGTGGGCACTTAGTCGCGGGAGCAGAGAATCGCGCCCAGTCAGGAGACACACCCTGTACAACCACTTGGGGGCTGTGAAGTGCTCGTATTACTAGAATTGCCAATTCCCTTCAGTTGAGCAGCCAGAGGCCGCCAGGGTCAATGGGAGTTAAAGGGACCATCGCCTTATCGCCACGGGCAGAGCTCTGTTCCGAGTATGTTCGGTGGGACAGACAGGCAGCAGCTGGAGCTGCCCCGTTATGGGTACACACGATCCGGGCGGGAGCATGCTAGGCCCATGGGCGCTGAGCCACCTGCCCGCCCCACCCAGCCCAGGGACGACCCCCAAATAATGGTGGCCGGCCCACTGACCAAGCCTCCACTCCCCCCACCTCCCTCACCCAGAGGCACCCCCACCCTCCTGCGCACTGGGGCAGCAGCACAAGTGCCCCTGGACTGACTGCCCGATTTTGAAGATGGCTACTCACCTCCTCTGATCCCCACAGCGGCTACTCCGCCAGCTTCATGTTTTTAAATGGGTATACTAAATGGTGCCCACCTGACAGCTCGCTGGGGAGGCAGTTAGTCATGGGAGGCCACTGGATAGGAAGTCCTTCCCTTCAATGGGATGGTGATTGGTCTTAATTGGTGATTATTGGCTTCTCGCCACGCCGCAACGGAATCCTGATCTCGCCAATGGGACCAGGCCAGTTAGATCAGAAACCGATTGGCGCCTGGCATGGTTCCCGATTTTCCCTCCCTCCCCACTATCTAACCGGCCTGCTCATTCTCTCGCCCAGTACAACAAGACTGGTAGATTGCGCCCTAGATCAGGGGTTTCCTTTCAATGACATTGAATTAGCCTTACCCCTACAGAAGCTACTTAAAAATAAATAAAATCATTGAAATCCGTCTCTCCCCAGCCCAGTCAATTGCCCTATTGTCACTTCTGTGCTATCCAAGATAGGAGCTGAGGTGATGATGTGACTTAGAATGGATCTGCCCTCTTATCCATTCCTGAGTTCCTTCAACCCATTCTTGGTGACTGTGCTAGGTTGGCCTCAGGTCCCTAGGGACTAAGCCCTCAACCCTGAGAGGGAGTGCAGCATAGATTCAGTGAAATGGTATCTGGTCTCCAAGGATTAAGTTACGAGAAAAGATAAAACAAACTAGTGTTGTATTCCCTGGAATGTAGAAGGTTAAGGGGTGATAAAGGTTTTGTAATCTTAAAGGGAACAGAAAGGAGGATAGAAGGAAACTATTTCTATTGGTTCGCGGACTAAGAGATATAGTCAAAAAAAGTAATGGCAGTCCTTTCAGGAGTGAAGCTGGGATACAATTCTTCACACCTAGGATGGTAAAAGTTTGGAACTCTTTCGCAAGAGGCAATTGATGCCAGATCAATTGTTCATTTCAAACCTGAGAATGTGTGGTGGTCTGTATTAGGGGTAATACGGTACACCACGTGTCGACAGGCTATTGGTGGAGGGATGCCAGGTCCTGATAGGATCTGCCACCTCCTGGACTCCACCCAGAAATGCCGGTATAAGAACCCAGTTTTTCCCTCCATTTCCCGCAGCAGCTGCATTCTGTAACCACGCTGCTGGGGATAAAGTTCTGCTTAATAAAGCCTTCAATTGACATTACCTCAACCTGCCTCGCGTCATATTGACGGTGCTACAATTTATTAAGCAGAACTTTATCCCCAGCAGCGTGGTTACAGAATGCAGCTGCTGAGCCTGTTTGGCCCGTTGGCCCAGTTGAAGCGATAATTTTGTGTTTTGTTCAAAGTTACGGCACAGTACCGACTCTGTAAACCCCTACCACCATGCGAACCACCATCCCGCCGGGTTTTTTTTCAACAAGGGGTGAATGTGGTGGTATGTATTAGGGGTAATACGGTACACCACGTGTCGACAGGCTATTGGTGGAGGGATGCCAGGTCCTGCTAGAATCTGCCACCTACTGGACTCCACCCAGAAATGCCGGTATAAGAACCCAGTTTTTCCCTCCATTTCCTGCAGCAGCTGCATTCTGTAACCACGCTGCTGGGGATAAAGGTCTGCTTAATAAAGCCTTCAATTGACATTACCTCAACCTGCCTCGCGTCATATTGACGGTGCTACAGAATGGTAGGTATTAAGGGATTTAAAGCGAAAGTGGGAAATGAAGTTAACTTGCAGATCAGCTTTGATCTTATTGAATGACGGAGCAGACCCAAGGGACCAGGGTCTACTCCTGTTCCGAAGCTCCTTCCTAAACATCTCTCTGCCTCTCCACATCTCTCTATTCCTTTAGGATGCTCCCAAAAAACCTACCCCATTAATCCAGCACGAGTTTGTAGAGTCGAAAGAAAATAACTTTATTTATAATTTTATATATACAGCAGCAGGATTACTTCACCACTGCTTTACTCCTCTAGCTGGTACCACACTGCCCAGCTCTATTTATGCAGGTGAAACTGCTCATGATTTTCCTGACCCCCCCCCCCCCCCTCCCCCCCCCCGCTTCATTGGGGGAGCTCACACTCCACCTGAGTAGCTCATGCTCTGAGCTGCAGCAGGGGATTCTGCCTCTGAGCTCCTGCTGCCTCTGTCTGTAACCCTGCTTCTGTACCTGGTGTGCTATTCCGTATCCTAGCTGCCTTTTCTGGACATTGAAGCCTGGACTACGGCAAGGGGGAACGGTGCTACGACCAGTTGAATGGTGGGAAAGGCGAGCCTGGTGCTTGCAAGGGGGAGAGAAGAGACTGCTTGCCTGCAGTTGCCACGCCTGGGACATGTCACTGGCTGCCTCTCTGCTTATCGGCTTGGAGTGAAGTGAGAAGCGGACCTTGGTTGGCAGCTGACGGGCTGAAAGTGGATTGGAACGGAGTCGCTTTTGCAGTTCTAGACTGGATGGTGTCTGAAGATCGGATGCCGGGACTGTGAGAGCAGTAGGGCAGTGGCCCAATTGACTCTGTGTACTGTCTGTACCAATTGGTACAATTGGTTGTGTTTTAACATTGGGAGATTGTATGGATATTATTGTATTTTGTTGTGTATTGTTATTTTGGGCTTAGCGCAGGATGCTCGCCAGTTGCGACCCTCCTGCTTCTGTGCAATGGGGGTTGAGGGGACCTTCCTGGTGTTAGTGAGGGGGAGGGGTGTTCTCTCGCTCTCTACTCAACCATGCGCTGCCTGTCCCTTTCTGGTGAACTGAGCTGCTTGCGGGCTCCTCTTCACCGACCTGCGGCTATTGCTGGCCCAGAGGGTTGGGGGGGTAAGGGGTAGGGGAGGGGGGGGGGGGTGCGTGCACTGGCTTGAGTGCTGGCAGCTTTGATTTGTATTTAATTGTTTGTTGGGTGTCTTGCGGTTGCTCTGCATTTGTTTTTGTGAAGGGAGATCCCTCTCTCTCTCTTTCTTCTGCCATGCCATGTATCGCTGTGTCCTTTTCTGGCGGTCTGGGCTGTCATTTGGGTGCCTTTCCACCGATGTGGGGCTACTATTGGGAAAGGCTATGATCGAGGGTGGGGGAGGGGGGGGGGGGGGGGGGTGGGGGGGAGAAGTGGCCGTATACATGCTTTGTCGCTGGTGGCCTGTTTAAAGGAACTGGTTTGGATTAAACTGTGACCCCTTCTTGGGAGGAGTAGGGTGTTTTTTCTCTCTCTCTCTCTCAAACTATGCCGTATACCGGTGTGTCCTTTCCCGGTGGTCTGTGCTGCTCATCGGGCACCATTTCGTCGATGTGGGGCTACCGTTGGGGACAGTGGGTGGTTGTGTGTGTGTGCTGGCTTGAGAGCTGGTGGTTTTTGTATCTTGTAAATGCTTTTGGCAGATTACTGTTTTTCGTGACTATGTTGTTTTTGCACGTTGCTGACTCTTTTCCTGTCCCCAGACAACAGTATTCAGGCAGGTTCTAACACTTCTGTTATATTCTTTGTTGTAGCCGTAGAGAGAGAGAATCAGAGATGGCACACGTTGGGTTCATATAAGATTGTGCAAGGGGTTTATTTACAAGATTCTGGCCAGAGTAATGTGGTGAGCTCCTCAAAAGCCAGCAAAACACTCCGGTGACATCATTGCGTAACACATGACATTATACCAGCCAATGGTGTTACTCTTACATAAAACCCCTCCCTCTTTACTACTTTAGCCTGCCTGGCATTTTTACTTCAGCAAACACTTTAACACAGATCAAACACATTGGGTGAAATTCTCCATTATCCCCCCTCCCCCATACCCCCCCTCCCCCATATCCCCCCTCCCCCATATCCCCCCTCCCCCATATCCCCCAGATCCCCCTCCCCCATATCCCTCCTCCCCCATATCCCCCCTCCCCCATATCCCCCCTCCCCCATATCCCCCATATCCCCCCTCCCCCATATCCCCCATATCCCCCCTCCCCCATATCCTCCATATCCCCCCCTCCCCCATATCCCCCCTCCCCCATATCCCCAAGTGAATATAGCCCTAACTTTAACCTCTGCAATGCACGCGCAACCGATGGCGTGCATTCATATACCTGCCTAACACTGTTGCCTTTATGGATACATATGCTCATTAGTGAGGCAGTCTCGTGGGTGGACATCTGTCTCATTTTGGCAGATTATGACATTCCGAAACTTGGCTCTTAGGATTGCTGGGTGTGTCTTCCTGTCAGAGTAACATCAGGCGAAACCAACTCAGGAACTGCCTCTGGCTGTGTGGATGATTCTGTCATTTTTGTTTTATAAATTTAGAGTGCCCAATTGATTTTTTCCAACTAAGGGGCAATTTAGCATGACCAACCCACCTACCCTGCACATCTTTGGGTTGTGGGGGCGAAACCCACGCAAACATGGGGAGAATGTGCAAACTCCACACGGACAGTGACCCAGAGCCGGGATCGAACCTGGGGCCTCGGCGCCGTGAGGCAGCAGTGCTACCACTGCAGATGATTCTGTCATAACAGATTCCGTAATTTTGGCATTTGTAGTCATTTGTAAGTTGGGCTTGTCACTGTTCATACTCTTCATACACTCTGTGGTGAAAATATCTGGTCCCAATTTTGCACTTCTCTCTGTGCAGAGAATAATTGGTCAGCGGGCTAACAGCAAATTTGTTCATCATCAGATTGAACAGTATAAGGAATCAGACTCATTTTAGCTAATACAATTGCTTGAGATGTAATTTCTCGCAAGAACACATTCCACACAGTCAAAGACATTGGGTGGGATTCTCCGTCCCACCGCACCAGATTTCTGGTTCAGCATGCCAGAGGGATGCTCCGTTTCGTTGGCTGGTCAATGGGGTTTCCCATTGTGGGGCAGCCCAACGCCATCGGGAAACCCCCAGGCTGCCGGCAAAACAGAGCATCCCGACGGCGGAGAATCCAGCCCCTTGCTTTTGGAATGTTGTTCCTTTCTAGCCACTTGCATCTGATGTTGTTGCCTGACTATCTCTCGAGTTGAAGAGAGAGTCAAAAGGTCGAACTGTGTGCGTAGTTTATTTTTGTACATCAGAAAGCCAGTGAGCTTTGTGTTGTTGAATGCGCAGTGTTTCTGTATGTCATTAGAAAACTCACACATTTAGGTAAACGGTCATTATCTCTCAACCTTCACTGCTTGCTTGAGCGATTGTGCAAAATATTCAGCTAAGCCATTGTTGGCCGGATGGTAAGGGGCACATTAGATATGGCAGATGCCACACCCCTTCAGGTAGTCCTCGAATCCGGCCGATGTGAACTGAGTACCATCACCACTCATGAGTTGTTCAGGTTGCCTGAATCTTGCAAATACCTCCTCAAGCCTTTCTATGGTCTATTTCATAGTTGTCGATTTCATGATGGCAACGTCTGACCACTTCGAATGCTTGTCAACCATATTCAAAAACATGTATCCTTTGACTGGTCCTGCATAATTAACGTAGATTCTTTGTCATTGCCTGGTGGGCCATTCAAATGGATGATTTAGATTTAGTGTCATGTGTACTGAGGTGCAATGAAAAGTGTTATTCTGTGTACAGTCCAGGCAGATCATTCCATACATGAAAAACATCGGACATACGATAAATACACAATGTAAATACATCGACATAGACATCAGGTGAAACATGCGGAGTGAAGTCTACAACAGTAGAGAAGATGTGTGAAGAGATCAGTTCAGTCCAAAAGAGGGTCATTCAGGAGTCTGGTAACAGTGGAGAAGAAGCTGTTTTTGAATCTGTTGGTGCGTGTTCTCAAACGTCTAGGGCAGCACGGTTGCACAGTGGTTAGCACAGTTGCTTCACAGCTCCAGGGTCCCAGTTCGATTCCTGGCTTGGGGTCACTGTCTGTGCGGAGTCTGCACGTTCTCCCCGTGTTTGCGTGGGTTTCCTCCGGGTACTCCGGTTTCCTCCCACAGTCCAAAGATATGCAGGTCAGGTGGGATTGGCTATGCTAAATTGCCCTTGGTGTCCAAAAAAGGTTAGGTGTGGTTACGGGGATAGAGTGAAGGTGTAGGGATAGGGTGGAGGTATGGGCTTAGGTAGGGTGCTCTTTCCAAGGGCCGGTGCCCACTCGATGGGCCGAATGCCCTCATTCTGCATTGTAAATTCTATGATTCTGTATCTTCTGCCCGATGGAAGAGGTTGGAAGAGAGGAAAACCCAGTTGGAAGGGGATCTTTGATTATGTTGCCCACTTTCCCAAGGCAGCGGGAGGTGTAGATAAAGTCAATGGATGGGAGGAGGGTTGGCGTGATGGACAGGGCTGTGTTCATGATTCGCTGCATTTTCTTACGGTCTTGGGCTAGGCAGTTGCCATACAAAGCTGTGATGCAGCCAGATAGAATGCTTTCTCTGGTGCTTCTGTAAGAAATTGGTAAGAGTCAGTGTGGGGCATGCCAGATTTTCTTAGTTTCCTCGGAAATATTGTCACTGTTGTTCTTTCTTGGTCGTAGCGTTGGGGTTGAAGACAACTGCTCCAACCCCATAGGATGATGCATTGCAAGCAAACTGCAGCTTCAACTGTGGGCTATAGTCGACCAATAACTCCAATTCCTGTATTTTGTTTTTGACATTTTGGTAAGCATCCTCACAATCTTTCACCCAGAGTCAAATCTGTTTGTTACAAAGCAAAGTGTGTCAGTGCGATACAAACTTTCCATATCAATTTAATAATCCTAGAAACTACCTAACTGAGTCATGTTCTGTGGACGTGGAGCATCCAGGGTATTCAACATCTTCTTGGGTTCTTTGTGAAGACCCTCCTGGTCAATGATGTGTCCGAGATAATGAATAGAAGGGCTAAATTCTCCGTTATCGGCGGAAAGTCCGCCGATCGGCGCAAAAAACGGCACAAGTCCCACTTGCGTCACGTCAGAAAAATGGGTCGATAGTCTCCGGCCCGAAATGGGCTAGCAGCGACGTAACGGGATCCGCGCTTGCGCAGTGGTTCACGCCGTGCAGCGTCATACGCGCTGCACGGCGTGACGGCTCATAAGGCCGCGCTGCTCCCCCCCACCCGACCGCAACACCCGACCGCAACACCCGACTGGATGGCTGGCCGTCACTCAGCCCCGAGGTTCGAGTCACGCGATGTGGAGGCGCTCCTGGACGCGGTGGAGCAGAGGAGGGACGCCCTGTATCCCGGGCACGGCCGCAGAGTTGCCCCACGCCACAGCCGGCGTCTGTGGAGGGAAGTGGCAGAGGCCGTCACCGCTGTTGCCCTGACACCACGGACAGGCACCCAGTGCCACAAGAAGGTGAACGACCTCGTCAGAGCAGGCAGGGTGAGCCTCCCCCATATTCCCCCTCCCCATATCCCCCATCCCCATATCCCCCCTCCCCCATATTCCCCCTCCCCATATCCCCCCTCCCCCATATCCCCCCCATATCCCCCTCCCCCATATCCCCCATATCCCCCCTCCCCCATATCCCCCCTCCCCATATCCCCCATATTCCCCCTCCCCCATATCCCCCTCCCCATATCCCCCATATCCCCCTCCCCATATCCCCCCTCCCCATATCCCCCCTCCCCCATATCCCCCCTCTCCCCCATATCCCCCATATCCCCCCTCCCCCATATCCCCCTCCCCCATATCCCCCCCTCCCCCATATCCCCTCCATATCCCCCCTCCCCCCATATCCCCCCTCCCCCATATCCCCCATATCCCCCCTCCCCATATCCCCCCCTCCCCCATATTCCCCCATATCCCCCTCCCCCATATCCCCCCTCCCCCATATCCCCCCTCCCCCATATCCCCCTCCCCCATATCCCCCCTCCCCCATATCCCCCCTCCCCCATATCCCCCCTCCCCCCATAACGCCCATATCCTCCCCTCCCCATATCCCACCTCCCCCATATCCCCCCTTCCCCCCATATCCCCCCCATGTCCCCCCTCCCCCATACCCCCCCTCCCCCATATCCCCCATATCCCCCCTCCCCCCATATCCCCCCTCCCCCATATCCTGCCCTCCCCCCCTCCCCCATATCCCCCATACCCCCAAGTGAATCCAGCCCTAACCTTAACCTCTGCAATGCACGCGCAACCGATGGTGTGCATTCATATACCTGCCTAACACTGTTGCCTTTTACCCCTGCCACCCACCCCCCCCCCCCACAGGAGAAGCGCGCACACAACAATAAGGAGCATGTGAGGACTGGAGGAGGGCCCGCTGATGAGAGGCCACTGACCGTACACGAGGAAAGGGCCCTGGAACTGGCTGGCGGACCTGAGGACCGGGAGGTTGCTGATGCAGAGGTCGGGGGCGTACTAGCGAGTGAGCCACCGACAGCCCGTCCCCATATCCCCCTCTCCCTATATCCCCCTCCCCCGTATCACCTGATCACTGCCTGATGTCTAACCATGCATGCTTCATTGTGTATCGCAGGACCAAACGTCCAGGCACCCATCCCCGCAGATGCACACCACCCGCAGGATGCCCCTCGGAGACCACAGGAGATGGAGAGACCCGCACCCTCCAGCATGCGACGCCCCGCAGGATGCCCCTCGGAGACCACGGGAGACGGAGAGACCCGGGACCCTCCAGCATGCGACGCCCGCAGGATGCCCCTCGGAGACCACGGGAGGCGGAGAGACCCGGACCCTCCAGCATGCGACGCCCGCAGGATGCCCCTCGGAGACCACGGGAGACGGAGAGATCCGGACCCTCCAGCATGCGACGCCCGCAGGATGCCCCTCGGAGACCACGGGAGACGGAGAGACCCGGACCCTCCAGCATGCGACGCCCGCAGGATGCCCCTCGCACACCACGGGAGACGGAGAGACCTGGAGCAACAGGGAGACGACACCCCCGTCACGTGCGGGAGCGACCACCCCAGCGATGAGGGGGGCAGCCACAGGCCCCCCGTCACATCCGAGCCAGGACACCACTACCCCAGGACACCACTACCCAGGACACCACTACCCAGGACACCCCTACCCGGACAGCACTACCCGTGACAGCACTACCGAGGAAGACGAAATACCGGACAGTGACTCAGAGTGGATGGGTGGAGACGAACCCCCACCCCCAAAGTGCCATGGACTCAGAGTGGGACGAAGAGCACGACACAACACCACTGCTGTCACCAACACCCTCCACCATCGCAGAAACACTCACCACGGTTGGGCACTTTAGTGATGAGGCGTCCGGTACACTCACTGGTGCGCACAACACAGCCGTCCCGGTACAGCAGGTGGAGGTAGGAGCAGCAGAGGGACCGGGCGGTCGGAGGGCAGCCCAGGCCAAGCGAACATCTGCCGCCCAGATGGATCCCGGGTTCCTGCAGTTACCACACCCCACACATAGATCCGATGCAACCACCGACCCCGGAGACGAGCGAAGAGGGTGACGGGCGGCTTGCGGCGGCTACGGTCGCAGGTTGGAGGAGTCCACCCGCGGACTCCAGGATGCCCAGGAGCTGGGAGTGGTCCCCGTTCATGCGTGCCACCCCAGGCTGACACCGCACGGGTGGCGTCCGCGGTGGAGGCAATGGTTGCGACGGTGTCAGACATGGGGAACGGTTTGCGAGGCCTGGGGCCTTCCGTGCAGGCGGCGTCTGTGGCCCAGGAAATGGCTGCCCTCTCACAGGAGGCCATGAGCCAGTGCCAGCGCCAGATGGCAGAGGCGCTCAACGCCATAGCCCAGTCTCTGCAGGCCATGGCCCAGTCTCAGCAGGGCCATGGCCCAGTCTCTGCAGGCCCTGGCCCAGTCTCTGCAGGCCATCGCTGAGGGCATCGGCGCCCAGTGGCCATGTGCGAGCCGGCGTCGCACTGTCACAGACAGGGTTTGCCAACACACCCTGGGCTCCATGGCTGCAAACCTGCAGACCCCTGTCGATACCAGCACGGGCCTCCAGGACTGGCAGCGCCAGATGTCGGGGGGGGCGTCGGATGGCCAGTCCCGTTCGCATCCCCCACCCATGTAGAGGCCTGGGGGGCCATCGGGGCACCCCGAGGGAGGAGGAGGTGGTGTGGTCCGTCCCGGCTCCCTCTGTAGGGGAGGGTCCCGGTACACCGCGACACCTCGGACTCCCCCCCCTTCCGTCCCAGGTGCATCGGGTGGGCAACGGGCAGGACAGGCTGGCAGCTCGCCATCCCAGTCGCCCGGGCCGCAGCCTGGCCCATCTAGGCCAGGACGCCCCAGGAAACGGCCGCCAAAGAGATCCAGTGTCATAGGGCAGGAATCACAGGAGTCCACCTCCAGTGCTGCTGTACCGTCTGGGGGAACCACGTAGACGTAGTCAAAGGGCCAGTAAGGCCAAACAATTAGACACTGAGTAAGTTGGCACGGGTGCAGGGCACAGATGAGTTTTAGGGGCTAGGGCACGTGCATGAACTTCTTTGGTTATTAAAGTCAATGTTACACCTACCGAAGCTGCCTTTGTGCTCTGTCCAAAGTGTGCGGGCGTGTCATGTACGTTGAGCGCAAGTGTGTGTGTGAGGGGTGGTCTTACCTCAGCCCCAGGTGAGTCTGCCCCCTTCCCCCTGGGCCGCCATCAACATCCCCCGGGCAGAGGACGGGGACCGTGCGCTGCAGTGTCACAGCCGCATGCAGGGATGGTCCAGGTGGATGGTGGTACTGTGGCCATGGGTCAGACATAGTCCAACGATGTAGAGCCAGGAGCTCATCGCAGGGCTGGTTGTCATCATCCTCCATGGCCTGCGATAAACACGCGTCCACCGGCAACTGTGTGAGCCCGGCCCGTTGTGCCGCCGGTGGATCGGCAATGGGGGGGGGGGAGGTGGTGTGCATGCGGGGTGGGGTGGTGGGGTTGGGGAGGGGGGTGAGGGTGCTGGGTGGGTGGATGGGTGGGGGGTGTGGGTGGTCGGCTGTTGCCATGGTGTGCGGTCTGTGGCCATACTACCCGATTCCCACGCCCATCTAGTCAGTGAAGCGGGCGTCTATCAGTCTGTCCCGTGCCCGCTGGGCCAGCCGGTAACGGTGGACAGCCACCCGCCTGTGTCTACCCCGTCTGCCCTGACCATTGCCCCCATCCCCCTCATCTGGGGAGGACTGTGCCTCTTCCTGCTGCTCCTCCACTCCGCCCTCCTCTGCCTGCAGCACATCGCCCCTCTGCTGGGCTATGTTGTGCAGGACGCAGCACACCACAATGATGCGGCCGACCCTATCTGACCGATACTGGAGGGCGCCCCCAGAGAGGTCCAGGCACCTGAAACGCATCTTCAGCACGCCAAAGCACCTCTCGATCACTCCCCTTGTCGCTACAGGGGCATCATTGTAGCGGTTCTCCGCCTCATTGCGTGGCCTCCGTATAGGCGTCATCAGCCACGATCGCAAAGGGTAGCCCCCTGTCGCCCAGCAACCAGCCCCTCAGCCGGGGATGGCGTCCCTCATACATGCCGGGGATGGATGACCGCGACAACACAAATGAGTCGTGTACACTGCCTGGGTGACGGGGCGCAGACGTGCAGGATCATCATGCGGTGGTCGCAGACCACCTGTACGTTCATCGAATAGGTCCCCCTTCCTATTAGTGAACATGGCCCTGTTATCTGCAGGTGGCCGCACGGCGACGTGCATCCCATCGATCGCGCCCTGGACCATGGGGAACCCGGCCACGGCAGAGAAGCCCACGGCCCGGGCATCTTGGCTGGCCCGGTCCACGGGGAAGCGGATGTAGCGGTGCGCCATGGCATATAGGGCATCTGTCACTGCCCGGATGCACCGATGCACCGATGTCTGCGATATACCGGACAGGTCCCCACTCGGTGCCTGGAATGACCCCGTTGCATAAAGGTTCAGGGCCACCGTAACCTTGACGGACACGGGGAGAGGGTGTCCCCCGCCAGTGCCACGCGGTAACAGGTGTGCCAGCAGGTGGCAGATGTGTGCCACGGTTTCCCGGCTCATCCGGAGTCTCCTCCTGCATTCCCAGTCCCTGAGGTCCTGGTATGACTGCCGGGACCGGTACACACGGGGCGCCCTCGGGTGCCTCCGTTGCCGTGGGGCCGCGACGTCCTCCTCCCCCTCCTCGTCCTGTCGGTCAGGTGTCCCTCCAGCCTGGGCGGCTGCCGCCTGCCCCTCTGCGGCAGCCTGCGCCGCCTCTCTGTCACGCTCCTCCTCCTCCTCCTCCTCATCCAGGGCAACATAGACATGAGCGGCTGCCACCACGGCGGCCAACATCGCTGGATGATCTGAAAACATGACGGCCTGGTGGGGGGGAGGGGAACGACGACATGTCATCATTGCCCATATCCCCTCCTCCCCCCAGCCAGGTGGCATGGACCGCATGGGTCCAACTGTTGGAGGCTGGCACCTGGCCAGGTGGACCAACTCACTTGCCCTCCCATCACCCTCCTCGGCACGGACCCCCCCCCAACCTCCACCCCGGCACGGACCCCCTCCCCAACCTCCACCCTAGCACGGACCCCCCCCAACCCCCAACCTCCACCCCGGCACGGACCCCCCTCCCCAACCTCCACCCTGGCACGGACCCCCTCCCCAACCACCACCCCAGCACGGACCCCCCCCAACCCCCAACCTCCACCCCAGCACGGACCCCCCCCAACCCCCAACCTCCACCCCAGCACGGACCCCCCCCCCCCCCCACCTCCACCCGGCACGGACCCCCTCCCGGCACTCCCCCGGAGCCCAGCCTACTCTAACCACCCCCCCCCGCCGCACACACACACACACAAGCCGAGACACACCTCTCCTCACGCAATCAGTCTGCGGCCACGCCATTTCCTGCCCAGAGCCAACCCCCCAGGCCGTCACTCACCTCCACGCTGGTTGGCGTGAGCCTGGAGCATCGGGTCACGCCGATGAAAAGGAGGCTTGATTCACGTCGACGTGAACGGTCATCACGTCGACGGGACTTCGGCCCATCCGGAAGGGAGAATATCGGCAGGCCGAAACTCGGCTGCCTTGCGCAGACCCGTGACATTCTCCGCGGCAGCGGCGCCATTAACGCCCCGCCGACTTTTCTCCCTTCGGAGACTTCGGCGGGGGCGGGGGCGGGATTCACGGCGGCCAACGGGCATTCTCCGACCCTCTGGGGGGTCGGAGAATGACGCCCCTGATATCCCACTCAAGATCTGATCCATAGATCATTGGAAGAGAGCCAGTGCTGACGAACAGAAGCCTTCAATACTGAAACAGACACTTGTGTGTTTCTATGGTCTGAACAGTTGAGACTCAATTGCTACATTCATTTGCAGATAGGCTTGGGAGAGATCAATTTTGCAAAATTTTAACTGTCTGGGAGGCCGGTAAAAAGATCTTTGATAAGTGGTAGAGGGTATTGATCAGCACATAATAAAGGGTTGATAGTTGCTTTGGAATCCCCACATATTTGTACTGAACCATCCTTTTTTAAGACTGGGATGATTGGGGTTGTCTAATCACTGGTGCTGACGGCCCCGCTGCCACTCGCTCTGGGGAAGTATATGGGGTGCCCAGTGGTACAGTCAACGGTCAGGAATCAGCTGCGGAGCCACTTTAAGTTGGAGGGGATGTCGGTATTGGCACCGCTCTGCGGGAACCATAGGTTTTTAGCCAGATGGACAGGATGTATGGAAAGTGGAGGGAATGGAGCTGGTGAGAGCGAGGGACTTGTACTCGGAAGGGAAGTTTTCAGGACTGGGGGAGTTGCGGGAGAGGTTTGAGCTGCTGAGGGGGAGTGAATTTAGACATATGCAGGTGAGGGACTTTGCACAGAAGGAGTGGAGGGCGTTTCCCAGGTTGCCAGAGTACACTTTGCTGGAGCAACTGTTGCCCTCAGGAGGGTTGGGAGAGAGTAGGATTGGGGAGATATATGGGTGATTGGGGGAGCAGGGGGGTTGCAGGTAGTGAGGATCAAGAACAATTGGGAGGAGGAGCTGGGGGGGGGGGGGGGGGGGCGGGCAGGGGGAGAAATAGGATGGGGTCTGTGGTGCGAGGTGATGCGCAGGGGGAATTCAACCTCCTTGTGCCTGAGGATGAGCCTGTGTGGGCGAGGGCCGGCCAATCATGCGCACATGTTTTGGGGTTGCATAAAGCTGGAGAGATACTGTGAGGCGGTGTTTGGGACAGTGTCTAAGATTGTGGGGGTGTAGGTTTTTGGGGTATCGGAAGTGCCAGAGCTGATGGAGGGGAAGGGGGCCGCTGTTGTGGCCTTCGCCTCTCTGACTGACCGATGAAGGATCTTGCTAAATTGGAGGTTGGATGCACCGCCGGGGGTGGCAGCCTGGCTGGGGGACCTGTACAATTTTCTTCGGGCGGAAAAGATGAAGTTTGAGTTGAGGAGGTCAGTAGAGGGCTTCGAGACACGGTGGGGGTTGTTCATGACAATGTTTGAGGAACTGTTTGTCGTGGGGGGAGGAGGTAAAAAGGAGAAAAATTGTACAAACTGTAGACTGTGAGTTTGTGGAGTGTCTTTTGGGCGTTGCTGCTTTTTACACATGTTTGGAATAAAATACATTTAAAAAAACAACACTGAGCTTAAATTTCTTCAACTGACTTGACATTTTGGTACTCGGTGAATCTTCAGTTGGATCACTTAACTGTGTAAACTTACCCTTACTTGGTGCACTCCCTTTTGTGCTGATGAAGGTTGGCGTTTCTAACATGCTTTGGCAATGTGACTAACTTTTACCACGATTTTTGCATGTGTTCTCCTTGTTCCCAACAATCTCTCGCCATATGTCCCACATTAGTAGTCATGATGACAAGTTAGGTCTTTGGGGACCTGCTTCTTACAGACTCCATCTTATGGACTTTAGCTCGATCTTCAATCAGCGAAGCTTCTCTCGCAGCAAGTTCCATAGACGTTGCGATTTCTATAGCGGATATTCGGCTTAACGCATTTTCAGTCAACAATTGCGTTTGGATGGCTTAATTCCTGAGGCCACAATCTAATCGGTGGCAAAGTGTATCATCCAACGATTGGCCAAATTTGCAGTACTTTGCTAGCTTTTGCAGTGATGCAACAAGTTGTTTCCCTTTCGTCCTGTGCATAATGGTGAAAGCGGAATCGTTCAGCTATTAATAGGGGACAGGGAGAGAAATATTCTTGCAAGACCGTCATTACTGAATTCTGTACCCACATAAATGTTTTGGTCCCAACTGAGCTGCGAAAGCTTGCAGTATTCAGGTCTGCTGATGTCTGATTGGCTATGACTGGAACCTTTCCTCATAAGAGTTCCATGTCTCCTCCTCCCCATCAAACGTGTTTTCTTCCTGTCATTTTTGGATTGCAGCTCCCTAATCTGTGTTACTCAGCCTTCAGCTGTCTTCCCTGCCATTTATTTTCTCTCTGCTTAAAGCAGGCAAACTTATAGCGCACAAATAGACTAGCTGTATCTGTCCCTCACTATCGATCCCCAGGCAGTAGGGTGCAGGGGCTGTTTAGCACAGGGCTAAATCGCTGGCTTTGAAAGCAGACCAAGGTAGGCCAGCAGCACGGTTCGATTCCCGTAACAGCCTCCCTGAACAGGCGCCGGAATGTGGCGACTAGGGGCTTTTCATAGTAACTTCATTTGAAGCCTACTTGTGACAATAGGTGATTTTCATTTTTCATTTTCATTCATTTCATTTCATTTCAGAGTCGGCAGCCCCATAGATTTGTGCTCCCATGGCCCATTACAGTGCCTCATGCGCGGTGTCTGCAGCTCTACTCAATACAACGGTAAGTGTACTCAAAACTTTGGTCCTCCATTTGAGGTAAGTCCCCCAATAACTTGCAGTTGTCTGATAGTGTTTCTCCTTTTTTAAAACCCTTTCACTTGCACTAGCGGCTGTTGCGATCAATCAGATGGTTCGCTGACGCTCCACTGCAAATTGTACGGTGTCCAGGTATTTACCTGAGACTTGTTTTTACTTGCCACAATAAGATTTCGCCTTGGAAGTCAATGACATTTCTCCCGACCTCACTCCTGATGGTATATGGGCCTGGATCTCCGTCGATGAATCCTTCTTCTGGCTCACAAAATCAGCATTAAAAGTTGTTTTCTCCCTTTTTTTTTAAACGGCCCAGATCTCGTCGCCAGTTTCTCTTTTGTTATGTTCTTTGTAGTAGCCGCAAAGAGAAAGAATCAGAGGTGACACACATCGAGTTCATATAGCATAGCGCAAGGGGTTAATTTACAAGATGTTGCTCCAATAGTGAGCTCCACAAAAACCCGCAAAAACACTGTGATGATGTCATTGCGTAACGCATGACATTACACCAGCCAATGATGTTACTCTGATACACTTGTGTACATCATTGTATTCCATTTCAATGATTAAATATTGGCTATTCCTGCAGTTTATGACAAGTTCAAATCCCATTCATTGTGTTTATATCTCAAGCTAGCCAAAACATATTTCGTAACTCGGGGCATAGGTTTCAGGTGAGAGGGGCAAGGTTTAGAGTAGATGTACGAGGCAAGTTTTTTACACAGAGGGTAGTGGGTGCCTGGAACTCGCTGCCAGAGGAGGTGGTGGAAGCAGGGACGATAGTGACATTTAAGGGGCCTCTTGACAAATACATGAATAGGATGGGAATAGAGGGATACGGACCCAGGAAGTGTAGAAGATTGTAGTTTAGTCGGGCAGCATGGTCGGCACGGACTTGGAGGGCCGAAGGGACCTGTTCCTGTGCTGTACATTTCTTTGTTCTTTGTTCTTTATTCCTCTGTTTTGCCTTTTGAGTGGGAGACGTTTAAGCAGATTTATCCGCCCTTTAAGCAAGGGCAATGATATAATTTCCGCTTGCAAGCATGAGAATAATCCAACAATAAAATGATGCCAAGCTTTTTCTGATGAGTAATGAGCCTGGAAAGCTAATAATGTGGAACTGATCCAAGTAGTCCAGTGTGGAAATCGCAAAGAAGTTTATTAACATGTACAGGCTCATTTGTTTTTTTTTATTGCTCAAAATATCCTTGACTTGGGTGGCTGGAACAATTTGAAGGATTATATCAATTTTCCACTGATGAACTTTTAAAAAATCGTTATCAGTGTCACAAGTAGGCTTACATTAATACTGCAATGAGGTTACTGTGAAAATCCCCCAGTCACCACACTCCGCCACTTGTTCGGGTACACTGAGGGAGAATTCAGAATGTCGAATTCACTGAACAAGCACGTCTTTCAGGACTTGTGGGAGGAAACCGGAGCACCCGGAGGAAACCCACACAGTCACGGGGAGAACGTGCAGACTCTGCACAGTCAGTGACCCAAGCTGGGAATCAAACCCATGACCCTGGTGCTGTAAAGTGACAATGCTAACCACTGTGCTACCATGCTGCCCTTGTTGATTTCAACTTGGTTTCACCGATTCAAATTCAAAATCATTTCATGCCTCTGACATGGGACGATCATAAATTAGAAGCAAAACATTGCAGATGCTGGAAATATGGGGTTGGATTTTTCATTGCCTGATGCCGGTATCGGTTTTCCGATCAGGTGGAGGATGGAACGCTGGCCAAAAACCGGGATCAGCGCCAGGTATTCCGCCCCCATCCCCCCCCCCCATCACCCAGCTGTGGTAGCAAGCTACGCACCCCATCTGATTAATGGGTTGGAAGGTTGAGACATACCCCCCCCGCCCCGTTATGCACCGACTCCCACAGCAGGAAGTCCTCCAGGCAGGATATAGTGCAAGCTTTCCCAAGTATGTCCCTGATGTGGTGGACCCCGCAGTGGGTTAAGGGGTTCAGTGCTCAACTGAGGATTCCTCCAAAAGAAGGGACAGCACAAATCCTGTCCCTTCTGCCCAAGCCCCACCGCCTCGAACATGCTCCCCATCAGACTCCGCATGAGGCCCCCCCACATCAGACCATCCCCGCCATCAGACCCCCCCATCAGTCACCTCTGCCTGAAAGCTGAAGAGACAACCAGCTAACAGAGTGAAAAATCATTGCATTTTCACGTACCCTTCCCTAATATCTGTTGCCTCAGCCAAAAATGTTTCAAGCAGCAACTGTTACAAGTGTCAGAGGTTCTTGCGAAAGCCAAGTACACTTCAAAGGGCTTAATATTCCTTGACAGCCTTTAAAATGCAAATCCTCCATTTAATTTCACACAGCAATATATTGCATTAGCTAATGATTGGCAGTGTAATTACTCCGGAAACACTGCTTGGTGGTTAATTGATCTATCTTACATTTTATGCTTTTATTTTTACAAATGTTTTTGATTGGGTTTTTGAACATAGTATATTTACAGTTATGTACACAGATTAAAATATATATATAAAGAAGAAAAAAAAACTGGTATGATATTGTACACTAGCTCACAAACAACAACTCTGTACAGTTAGCAATTTTGGCCGGAAGTCTCCCACAACCGGCGGAGCGGGCCGTACCAGTGCCAAAGAGTGGCGTGAACCACTCTGGCATCGGGCTGCCCGGAAAGTGCGGAATCCTCCGCATGCCCGGGTGCGAGGCCAGCGCTGGAGTGGTTGGCGCCGTGCCAACCGGCACCGAAGGGCCTCTGCGGCCGGCGCGAGCTGGCGCATGCGTTGGAGCGCCAGCGAGTTCTGCCGCATGCGGAGAACCGCTGGCATCACTGCGCATGCACAGGGGGTTTCTTCTCCGCGCGGCCATCACTGAGCTTTACACAGGCCGGCACGGAGGTAAAGAGTACCCCCACGGCACAGGCCCTGCCGCAGATCGGTGGGCCCCGATTGCGGGCCAGGCCACCGTGGGGGCCCACCCTGGGCCAGATCCCCCCACGCTTCCCCAAGGATTCCGCAGGCCGCCCTCAGAGCCAGGTACTGCCGGTATGCCGGTATTTCACGCCGGCGGGATCGGCCGAAAACAGGCGGCGCTCGGCCCATCAGGGCCCAGACAATCGCCGCGGGGACCACTGCCAACCGAACGGCGCAACGTGATCCCCGCCCCCGCCAAAAACCAAGCGCCGGAGAATTCGGCCGCTGGCGTCTGAGCGGCGGGGCGTGATTCACGCCGCCCCCCGGCGATTCTCCGACCCGGCGGGCGGTTGAAGAATCCCGCCCATTATTTTTAACCAATAGGTAGACACATGTTTGTGGGGGGGGAGAGAGAACTGGGGAGGTATATATACATTTGGGTGCCGGAGAAACAATTACAGTAGTTATGTCCAATCCAGAGAGGGCAACACGAGAATGGATCTGGTGTTGGTGTTGTTACTTGCTTCTCCCGGACAGTTTTCGCTGCCGTTGTTGTTGCGCGTTCACCTCCGCTTTGGCCATTCGTCCCGCCTTTCGCCCATATTTTCCTTGCTCTCTGTTGCTGTATTTGCCAAGTTTGTTGTCGTTTCCCGTGCTCTCCGTCCGGCTTTCATTCCCTCGCCTTCCCCCCCTCTCTGGTTCCCCTCTATTGTTCCCTGTCTCCTCCCTCTTCTCTCTTCACCCCCCCCCCTCCTTTCTGTCCCCTTCTCCCCTTCCCCTCTTCCCTTCTCCTGTGGTTCGCCTTTCTTTTCTTTAATGTTTAGCTGTCCCCACGCCCCCGCCCCGGGTCTATTCGTCCCTCTCACGCTTTGGCTACTTTCCCCTGATTCTTGGCTACTTGGCCATTCTTCTGCTTGTTCGTTGGGCACAAACAGGTTCCAGAACAATTGGGTGAATGGCTCCCGCGTTCTGTGGAAGCCGTTGTCCGACCCTCGGATGGTGAATTTGATTTTCTCCATTTGGAGAGATTCCGAGAGGTCGGACAGCCAGTCTGCAGCTTTGGGTGGTGCTGCTGACCGCCAGCCGAACAGGATTCAACGGCGGGTGATCAGGGAGGCAAAGGCAAGGGCGTCCGCCCTCCTCCCCAGGAATAGATCTGGCTGGTCTGAAATCCCGAAGACCGCCACTTTCGGGCTCCACCCTTATCCCCACCACTTTGGACATAGCCTCAAAGAAGGCTGCCCAGTACCAAACAGGCCTGGGGCAAGACCAGAACATGTGGGCGTGGTTGGCCATGCCTCCTTGGCACCGTTCACATCTGGGAAGAACCTACTCATTCGAGTTCTTGTTAAGTGGGCTCTAGTTGCGTCAGGTTGAGCCTTGCGCATGTGGAGGTGGAGTTGACCCTATGCAGTGCTTCGCTCCAGGGTATCCACCCTATTTCAATCCCCAGGTCTTCCTCCCATTTCTTTCTTGTTGCGTTCAGTGCGGTGTCGGCCCTTTCTACCAGTCGTTCATACATGTCGCTACAGTTCCCTTTATCTAGGATGGTTGCGTCCAGTAACTCCTCCAGTAATGTCTGTCATGGCGGTTGTGGATACGTCAATGTCTCCTTTCGTAGAAAGTTTTTGAGTTGCAGGTACCTTAGCTCCTTCCCCCTGGCTAGCTGCAATTTCTCCGTCAGTTTGTCCAGTGTTGCGATCCTGCCATCCGTATATAGGTCCCTAACTGTCAGTGTCCCTCCGTCCTGTCCCCACTTTTTATAGGTGGCATCAGTCATAGCTGGTGTGATCCTATGGTTTTTTCAGATGGGTGCTTTGTCCGACATTTTGGTCAGGCCAAATTGCTGCCGTAGTTGGTTCCAGGACTGAAGGGTGGCTATCACCACCGGGCTGCTGGAGTGTTTTTTGGGTGGGGATGGGAGTGCCGCCATGGCGAGGGCCTGGAGGGAGGTCCCCTTGCAGGAGGCCTCCTCCGCGCGCTCCCACTCGGCTTCTGGCTCCTTGTTCCATCTCCGTATCATATTTTATGCTTGAGGGCATCTCATGAATTCTGCTTTGATGCTAATCACAATGTTATCAACACTCTTGCTATGATTGACAGCTCCTCACCACATCAAAAAGAGCTAAGTGCATTCTGTTGTGAAAAAGAGGAAGTGAAAGCACTTAGCTGCCTTTTAGAGCAGGCAGCCCGATACCGGGATTCCGACAAAATCCGGTGAGCTCTCCTCCATTCATAAATTAGTATGGTAAAGAAGAAGGAATTTCATCTGGGCATCGCTCCTAGCTCCAACAAGGACCAGTCGGGAATCTCCACTGGCAGGAGCACTTAATCTCTAGAACAGCTGAAATAAAACTGAAGGTACTGAACATACTCAATGATTCAGGCAGCATCTGTGAAGAGAGAAACACAGAGTTAACAGGCAGATTCTCCGCCCAGCGACACCGGAATCGTGTAATGCGATTGGGCAGAGAATCGCATGTGAGGTGAAAATCGTGGCTGGCGCCGGGTCCCAATGGATTGCCATGCTCAGGTACCTCGGCAGTGGCGTGAATGCATTCTACTCTGCATGTACAGGAAATGCCATTGCATTTTATTAACTGGCCTGACCCAGTATTCGCCAGGACTCCCGCAATGCTCTGCCTCCGCCAGGAGGAATTATCGTCAGCCCCTCATCTAGTCACTATTGATGGGAGCGCACTTTTCAGAGGCCCTATTCTATTATCATAGAATAGAATCCCTACAGTGCAGAAGGCAGGCATTCGGCCCATCGAGTCTGCACTGACCCTTTGGACATTACCTAGGTACAATCCCCAGCCTATTCCTGTAACCCCACCCTAATGGGCAATTTTGCAAGGGCAGTCCGCCTAACTTGCACATCTTTGGACTGTGGGGAATCCGGAGCAACCGAAGGAAACCGACAAACACAGGGAGAATGTGCAACTCTACACAGACAGTTACCGGAGGTTGGAATCGAACCCGGGACCATGGCGCCGTGAGGGAGCAGCAGTGCTAACCATTGTGTCACCGTGCCGCCCACTGTGTCGTTTTAAAAATTGAGAAACCCAGGCACCATGGCTGCCAAGGGAGTGTGAGGAGGTAGGACATGTTCCTGGAGGCACGTCCGCGGGCTGCCAATCCTAGTATGGCTGGCTGAGGGGGGGGGGGGGGCATCTGCCAGGGCAGGGAGGAGCAGTAGGGGGTAACCAGGGAATGGGCCGTGAGATCGGGCTAACGCCCCGGGACCGGGGTATCCAGGCACAAACAGCCATTGCCTTGACATGCAAGGCAGCCATTTTGCCTCGTACCCCAGTGACCGCTCACCGTGGCTCGTGGCTGTGCAGAGAGACACTGGCCATATGGGTGCCCCCACGACACCACTCCCGCACTTCACCCTCCACCCCACCAACCAAACCCCCCCAACCAGGCACCACCTGCTGGTGGGGCATCATGTGGCCCACCCAAGGGCAATGCCCACAGTAGCCCCTACAGGGGGGGTGCCGGATGTCAAGGGTAGAGCCAGCTACTGGTACTCCTGCCCGCAGGGATGGGTCACTGTCAGCAGGGACGGGTGCTGGTGCCAGAGGTCCCTGCGATGCCGGGCGCTGACGGGTCAGGGGTGCAGTGCGGAGGGCAGAGTTCCAGGGCGTATAGCTGGTGGTGAGCGTGGGGATTAGGGAGGGAAGTGGGGAAAGGCACATGCGGGGGCTGCAGTGTAGACTGTGCCACATCACCCTGTGACTGGCTCAGGTCAACCAGTGCCCAGGCGATGCCGCCGAGGCCCACAGCCATGACCTGTTGTGACTGGGTCAAGCTCTGGAGCACCACTGCAATGTCCAGATGGCCCAGCTACGTGGCTGCCATGCCATGTGTCTCGGCCACCACCCATGGCCGATACCTTCGCCCCAGGGCCTCCACCGCAGATGCCACCCATGCGGTGTTGGCCTGGGTGGCACGCCTGCTCGGCACCGCCTCCTGTCCCTGCAGGCTATTGGACTCCTCCAACTGCACCTACAGGTGTTGGATGATTGCTGACAGCCCCTCATGTAGTCACTATTGATGGGGCTGCCCTTTTCAGAGGCCCGAGACCAATCTGGACAGCAGCTAGACCCTGGGGTCGGGCCACCCTCCGATTGTCCGCGCCCTTGGGAGTTCCGACCTCCACCTGATGTACCGCTGCATGTTTGTGGTGCTCTCCAGATTGTGCCCCAGGAGCCTCTTGACTTTTAGGTTGAAGGTGGGTGGGGGGAGTGGGGGGGGCTGTCATTGGGGAAATTATATCTTCTCACAGCTAATAGGGAGAGTCGGGCTGGCTCTCTTATTGCTGAGGGGGGTGCGGGGGTCCATTCTCCCTTGTGGGCAGAGTTCTGATCGTATACTTCATAAACTGCGAGAAGAGCATACTGTACAACCATTGCCTATGCTATAAGCAAGTTTGCCAAAAGAAAATGCTACAAGTTAAGTTAGGTGCCCTGGACTCTGACATTGGCCCTGTTCCTGGGCCGGAATTGTCCGGCCGTTGGGTTCTATTTTCCCGTCGGCAGCGCACCTCTGCCTGTGGGTTTCCCGGCGGCATGGGGCGGGTTCAGTGGGAAATCCCATTGAAAAGCGGCGGGAACAGATAATCCTATCGCAAGCGAATGGCCCGCCGCCGAGAAATAGGTGGCTGAGGGACTGTAGAATCCCACCCCTGTTATCCGGGACTTTTGGATGCAGGGAATGACCCTTCCAACAGTCCTCTGATTTTGAAGGGTGCAATGTGTGGAGTACATGCATGGGTGTCGTTGACTGGGACAGCATTTATTGTCCATCCCTAATGGCCCTTGAACTGAGTGGCTTGCTAAGCTATTTGAAAGTTACATTGCTGTGGACCTGGAATCATATGTAGGTCAGACCAGTTAAGGATGGCAGATTTCCTTCCCTAAAAGACATGAGTGAACAGGATGAGTTTTTATAACAACAGTTTCATGGTCAGACGTTTAATTCCAATTTTCATTGAATTCAAATCTGCCGTGGTGGGATTTGAACCCAGGTCCCTGCGACTCTGGATCTCTGGATTGCCAGTCCAGTGAAAATACCACTAGCTGAATTGGCCCTCCTGCGTTTGTCACAGATTGTGGTGTTTGGGGTCTGGCATTATAGCTTTCTCAGTTCCTCCTTTTTTAATAGTTGGCCATTGTCATGTTCCTAGGCAAAAATCGGGCTTTCTGTTCTGACCATGGAGGCACAAATAGAGGCAGCCAAAGTGTCCACAAAAGGTTATTTTTGCAATGCAGCAACTGCTGGCTTCCAGTCAAGTTGGCAAAATATCATAGGGTTCTGGAGACGGTACTTCACCTGGAAACAATGGTTTGGTTGTTTTGGACAAAATGAAATTTGTCAAGAGTTCAGTTGGAGGGGTCCTTCATGGAAGGCCTGGTGTAACCTGGCCTTCCAAACCCACGACTGCTACCATCTAGAAGGATAAGCACAGCATACACATGGGAACGCCACCACCTGGACATTCCCCTCCAAGTCACTCATCATCTTGACTTGGACAGTGCCTTCACTGTCGCTGGGCAAAATCCTGGAACTCCCTCCCTAACAGCACCATATAGACAGAAGGGGCACAAGAAGGCAGCTCATCACCACCTTCTCGAGGAGAATTAGGGATGGGCAATAAATGATAGCCTAGCTATCGAAGCCCACATCCCGTAAATGAATTTATAAATAAAATCTCTTTCTCTTGCATGCTTCTGCTTCCAGCAGAAGTGAGGCTGTCTGGGAGGTCTCCATTGTGCAACTTGAGGAATCTATCCGTGACTCAAATGCAGGTTGTAATGATTGGATTCTGCCAGGAACTGGGGGAATACCAAAGTGAGAAGCCCATTTCTGGAGACTGAACACAGTAAAAAACCATTGCCTCAAACATTGTAGCCACCAATATTCAGGATTCCTCCAATTAACCTTGAAACTATTTGAACTAAAATGGAGATGAAGTAAGCTTCTTTTCCTGTCTAGACAACCCACATAGCAATCAACCTGATTTTGCAAGAAACCTGGACTCCATCTAGTAAGGATGTGTAGTGATTCCATAAACTGGAATGTGTGCTGTCATTACACCCATGGGATTTTTTACCTAAATATAAATGAAATGAAAATGAAATGAAAATCACTTATTGTCACAAGTAGGCTTCAAATGAAGTTACTGTGAAAAGCCCCTAAATGCTTCATGAAATATATGACGCAGGCTGTGGCCTCCGAACTTGTAACCCAGAGACCCAGACTAGTGCTCTGTGGACCTGGGCTTGAATCCCACCACGGCAGATGGTGCAATTTGAATTCAATAAAAATATCTGGAAATAAAAGTATGAAACTGTTGTAAAGACCTATCTGGTTGACTAATATCCTTTGGGGGAGGAAATCTGCCGTCGTTACCTGGTCTGATCTACATCTGACTCCAGATACACAGCAATGTGATTGACCGGGTGGCAGAGTGGTGGCACGGTTGCAGAGTGGTTAGTGTGGCTGCCTCACCGTGCCAGGGACCCGGATTTGATTCCGTCCTTGAGTGACAGTCTGTGTGAAGTTTGCAATTGCTCGCCGTGCCTGCGTGGATTTCCAACTGGGTGCTCTGGTTCCCTCCAACAGTCCAAAGATGTGCAGGTTAGCTGGATTGGCCCATCTAAATTGTCCCTTAGTGCCCAGGGATATGCAGGTCAGGTTAGGGTGATAGAATGGGGTGAAGTGGGGAGCGAACCTTCGTAGAGTGCTCTTTTGGAGGGTCCCTGCAAACTCAATGGGCTGAACAGCCTCCTTCTGCACTGTAGGGATTCTAGACCTGCAATGGTCTAGCAAGCGGCTCAGTTCAAGGGCAATTCAGGATGGGCAATAAATGATGTCCCAGCCAGTGATGACCACACCCCATAAATAGAAATAAAATATGAATGTATACATGTATCTATGTAATAAGATGCAAATCTATATATTTATTCATTAACAGGATGTGATCGTCGCTGGTTAGGCCAGCATTTATTGCCCATCCCTAGTTGCCCTTCAGTAGGTAGTGGGTGTTGCCTTCTTGATCCACTGCAGTCCTTGAGATATATGTACACCCACTGTGCTGTTAGGGAGGGAGTTCCAGTATTTTGCCCCAGCAGTGAAGGAACAACAACATCTTTCCAAGTCAAGGTGGTGAGTAACTTGGAGGGGAAGCTCCAGGTGGCGGGGTTCCCAGGTATCTGCTGCTCTTGTCCTTCTAAATGGTAGTGATCGTGTGTTTGGAAGGTGCTGTCTAAGGAACATAGAACAACATAGAACATAGAAAATACAGCACAGAACAGGCCCTTCGGCCCACGATGTTGTGCCGAACCTTTGTCCTAGATTAATCATAGATTATCATTGAATTTACAGTGCAGAAGGAGGCCATTCGGCCCTTTGAGTCTGCACCGGCTCTTGGAAAGAGCACCATACCCAAACTCAACACCTCCACCCAACACCAAGGGCAATTTGGACATTAAGGGCAATTTATCATTGGCCAATTCACCTAACCCGCACATCTTTGGACTGTGGGAGGAAACCGGAGCACCCGGAGGAAACCCACGCAGACACGGGGAGGACGTGCAGACTCCGCACAGACAACGACCCAAGCCGGAATCGAACCTGGGACCATGGAGCTGTGAAGCAATTGCGCTATCCACAATGCTACCGTGCTGCCCTTAAGAACAAATAAATCTACACTATATCATTTACCGTCATCCATGTACCTATCCAATAGCTGCTTGAAGGTCCCTAATGTTTCCGACTCAACTACTTCCACAGGCAGTGCATTCCATGCCCCCACTACTCTCTGGGTAAAGAACCTACCTCTGATATCCCTCCTATATCTTCCACCTTTCACCTTAAATTTATGTCCCCTTGTAATGGTGTGTTCCACCCGGGGAAAAAGTCTCTGACTGTCTACTCTATCTATTCCCCTGATCATCTTATAAACCTCTATCAAGTCGCCCCTCATCCTTCTCCGCTCTAATGAGAAAAGGCCTAGCACCCTCAACCTTTCCTCGTAAGACCTACTCTCCATTCCAGGCAACATCCTGGTAAATCTTCTTTGCACCTTTTCCAGAGCTTCCACATCCTTCCTAAAATGAGGCGACCAGAACTGTACACAGTACTCCAAATGTGGCCTTACCAAAGTTTTGTACAGCTGCATCATCACCTCAAGGCTCTTAAATTGTATCCCTCTGTTAATGAACGCGAGCACACCATAGGCCTTCTTCACAGCTCTATCCACTTGAGTGGCAACTTTCAAAGATGTATGAACATAGACCCCAAGATCTCTCTGCTCCTCCACATTGCCAAGAACTCTACCGTTAACCCTATATTCCGCATTCATATTTGTCCTTCCAAAATGGACAACCTCACACTTTTCAGGGTTAAACTCCATCTGCCACTTCTCAGCCCAGCTCTGCATCCTATCTATGTCTCTTTGCAGCCGACAACAGCCCTCCTTACTATCCACAACTCCACCAATCTTCGTATCGTCTGCAAATTTACTGACCCACCCTTCAACTCCCTCATCCAAGTCATTAATGAAAATCACAAACAGCAGAGGACCCAGAACTGATCCCTGCGGTACGCCACTGGTAACTGGGATCCAGGCTGAATATTTGCCATCCACCACCACTCTCTGACTTCTATCGGTTAGCCAGTTCGTTATCCAACTGGCCAAATTTCCCACTATCCCATGCCTCCTTACTTTCTGCATAAGCCTACCATGTGGAACTTTATCAAATGCTTTACTAAAATCCATGTACACTACATCCACTGCTTTACCTTCATCCACATGCTTGGTCACCTCCTCAAAGAATTCAATAAGAATTCAATAAGATTTGTAAGGCAAGACCTACCCCTCACAAATCCGAAAGGAACCTTGGTGAATTACTGCAGTGCATCTTGTAGATGGCACAGATGGCTGCCACTGTTCGTCGGTGGTGGAGGGTTTGAATGTTGGTGGAAGGGGTAGCAATAAAGTGGGCTGCTTTGTCCTGGATGGTATTGAGCTACTTGAGCGTTGTTGGAGCTGCACTCATCCAGACAAGTGGAGAGTATTCCATTACACTCCTGGCGTGTGCCTTGTAGATAGTGGACAGCTTTTGGAGGGTTAGGAGGTGAGTTACTCGCCATAGGACGCCTAGTCTTTGACCTGCCCTGGTAGCCACAGTACAAATATGTCTAGTCCATTTCAGTTTCTGATCAACGGTAACCCCCAGGATGTTGATTGTGGGGCATTCAGGGATGGTTATGCCATTAAATGTCAAGGGGCGGTGGTTAGATCCTCTCTTGTAGACGATGGTCATTGCCGCAAATGTAACTTACCACTTGTCATTCCGAGCCTGGATATTGCCCAGATCTTGCTGCATTTGGAGATGGACTGCTTCATTGTCTGAGGATTCGCGAATGATGCTGGACATTGTGCAATCATCCAAAAACATCCTCACTTCTGACCTTACGATGGAAGGGAGATCATTGATGAAGCAGCTGAAGATGATTGGGCCTCAGACACTACCCTGAGGAACGCCTGCAGTGATGTCCTGGAGCTGAGATGATTGACCTCCAACCACCACAACCATCTACCTTTGTGGCAGATGTGAGTCCAACCAGCGGAGAGTTGTAGCCAGGATTCCCATTGACTCCAGTTTAGCTAGGGCTACTTGATGCCATACTCGGTCAAATGCTGCCTTGATGTCAAATGTAGTCACTCTCACCTCATCTCTGGCATTCAACTCTTTTGTCCATGTTTGAACCAAGGCTGCAATGGGTTCAAGGACTGAGTGACCCTGGCTGAACCCAAGCTGAGCGTCCGTGAGCAGGTTATTGCTGAGTAAGTGCCACTTGATAGCACTGTTGGTGACTCCTTCCGTCACTTTGCTGTTGATGGAGAGTAGACTAATAGGGCAGTAATTGACTGGATTGGATTTGTCCTGGTTGTTGTGCACAGGACACACCTGGGAAATTTTCCACATTGCCGGGGAGATGCTAGTGTTGTAGCTGTACTGGAACAGGATGCGGCAAGTTCTGGAGCACAAGTCTTCAGTACTATTGCCAGGATATTGTCAGGGCCCATAGCCTTTGCAGTATTATTGAGGCTGGGAAAAATAACCTTTCAATGTTTTATAAGTTTATTTTTTTGTCGAGGAGAATATAAGCTGGAATATATAAATCCAAAGAGAAAGGAGGGGCCTGGTTCTTGGGAATGAGGTTAAACAAGTGAACCCGATGAGCAGGATTTTCCGACTCCACACTTTGTGCTTTCCAGCAGCAGAGGCGGCTCAGTTTTTGGCCATCGACAGGATCTTCTGGTCCCTCCAAGGTCTATGGCATTTTCCGTGGCTCGATCGTCCTGCCGTCAGGGGAGCCACCACTACAGGGGAGTTCGCTCAGCAGGACCGGAAGATCGCGCTAGCAGGAAGGGCTGGAAAATTCCTCTCAGTATTAGTTGGGGAACATTCAGGGGACAGTGATCGTTGCACCATACTGTTTAGGTTGGCGATGGAAAAGGTCATGGAGCAATCCAGAATAAGAATACTTAACTGGGGAAAGCCAATTTCAATGGGTCTGGCCCAGATAAATTGGAAACAAAGATTGGCAGGCGAAACTGAAGCTGAACAATGAGCTACCTTTAAAGACGGGATAGTTCAAGTGCAGGCAAGATATATTCCCACAAATCCAGAGCTCCCTGGATGATGAAAGAATCAGAGATTAAGATGAGTGGGAAAAGAATGCTAATGACAGATGGCAGGTGGATAATACAATTTAGGACAAGGATAAATATAGGCAGTTCATAGAGGAATTGAAAAATGTAAATAAAAGAAGCAAACAGAGAGTATGACTGACAGCTAGCGTAACAAAGCCTCATATAGGCATATAAATAGTAAATTGATGCTAAAAGAGGAATGGGAGTGATTAGGACGCAAAAAGGGGATTTACACATGGTGACAAGGGACATGATTGAGGCACTAAATGAATAGAACATAGAATATACAGTGCAGAAGGAGACCATTCGACCCATCGAGTCTGCACCGGCTCATGGAAAGAGCACCCTACCCAAGGTCAACACCTCCACCCTATCCCCATAACCCAGTAACCCCACCCAACACTAAGGGCAATTTTGGACACTAAGGGCAATTTTAGCAAGGCCAATCCACCTAACCTGTACATCTTTGGATTATGGGGGGAAACCGGAGCACCCGGAAGAAACCCACGCACACACGGGGAGGATGTGCAGACTCTGCACAGACAGTGACCCAAGCCGGAATCGAACCTGGGACCCTGGAGCTGTGAAGCAATTATGCTAACCACTATGCTACCGTGCTGCCCATTGGGCAGGAGACAAAAAAGTCTGAGAACACACACTAACAGATTCAAAAACAACTTCTTCCCCGCTGTTACCAGACTCTTGAATGACTCTCTTATGGACTGAACTAATCGCTCCACACATCTTCTGTACTCGGTATGCTTCACCCAATCTCTGTGTCTATGTGGATTGTGTATTAATGCATGTCCCATGCTTTTTCATGTATGGAACGTTCTGTCTGGTCTGTACGCTGAACAATAATTTTCATTGTACCTCGTTTCACGTGACAATAAATCAAATTCAAATACATATTTAAATTGTATAGATTTTCTGCTTCCAGCGGAGCTGAGGGTTGTTCCTTTTCTCGTGTCCTATCTCCAGCTGCCTGTAGTTCCAGTTTAATACACACTCAAAAAGAATCTTTCTTCATGGCGCCGGGGACCCAGGTTCGATCCCTGCCCCGGGTCGCTGTCCATATGGAATTTGTACATTCTCCCCGTGTCTGCTTGGTCTCAACCCACAACCCCAAGATGTGAAGGGTAGGTGGATTGGCCACATTAAATTGCCCCTTAATTAGAAAGAAAAACAGTCTTTCTACCCTAACGGTGCCCCAGGTTGGCAAGCAACATCTCATTCTTTCTCAAAGTTCGGGAACCCATCGGAAATCCTCTCTCAGCAAAATAGAAACAAAGTTTGAACTGAAACCAAAAATCCCCATACATGTAGACACCTTGGTCCAACATTTATAACATGGCATTGGGTCCTGTTGTGCTAATGTGATAAATACTGCAATTGGGCATCATAAGGTTTGGTTCAGCGATAATGAGTTTCTGTGCTGCCTTGAGTAGTCCGGCAAACAGTCAACACCGATTCCGGCCAGGGCTTTATTTGGTAACTCCTGATTTCGATCTGCATGTCTTTTCCCCTCTGTCAGTCTGTCCCCAGTACCACATTTCAGAGCAATGAGTGACTCAATATCAAGCAATGTGTGAAAACAACAATCATTATTAGACAAATGTTTAATAATATGAATGATTAAAAGGAAAAAAAATAAGTTGATTAAAAAGAAAGGAAGGAAAAACAGACTATATATATATATTGAAAGGAAGAAGGACACCTTTCCATGCATACTCAGTGAAATTCTCCATCGGAGAGATCCTCTAGTCCGCCAGCTGCACACCCACTCCCGCAGGTTTCCCGATGGCATTGGTGGCCACAATGGGAAACCCTATTGGCCGGCTGCAGGAGCGGAAAATCCCGGTGCACAGGAAGACGTGGCTGTCAGACTGGAGAATCCCACCCACTTTTTGTACTATATTACAAATATGAACAAATACACTATATTACAAATGGTTACCCAAATTGGCTTGCTGATAGCCATCATCGTGCTCTTCTGGTCCAGCCACTGCCAATGGGATTTCCCATTTAATTCAACCCCCACCCCCGTCGCCGGTACACCCATGGTGGGCGTGCGCCTTCGGCGGTCCTGGAAGATCCCGTCGACGTGAACCTCCAGATGATCTTGCACGAAATACCAGCTGTGAACATGGCCAACATAAAAAACAATGTTGGAGAAAACAAGGCCATAGTTAATATCACTATTGATTAAGGTAGATTAATTATTTGACTTAAATCACAAACACACTTTTAAATCAAGGTTGAAAAGTAACCTTTATACAGTCAATATAGGCTTAATATAGGTTTTTTAAAAATCAAGAACAAAGCAGAACTAAAATGCAAAGATATACAATTTGGAAAATTATTGGCCTCAGGTCCATACTTTTCCACTCTCAAATTCTCCCGACTCAATGCTGCTCTGCATTTCTTCTGGGACCTTCAGAGCCCAGATTTTCCAGATAATCAGAGCTCAGTGTCAATCACAAAGCTCCTTCGAAGCGGGGGAAGATATGACACCATTTACAGAACCAGCTTCTGTAAAATAAGTGTAAATGCCCAGTTTGAATGCTAGTGAATTGATGTGCGGATAGGTCGGATGGTAAGGTGGGTAGATGGGAGAGATACATGAGTAGTTTGGTGGGATTGGTAGAGTAGGTATTTTTGGGTGAGGTGGTGAGTAGCCGAATGGGTGGGTGAAGTGGTAGTCGTGGCTGGGAGTTAGTTAGGTTATCAGAGGGTAGTCAGGTCAGGTTGGGGTTTGGGGAAGGTAGTCAGGATGGAACAGAGTGGTAGTCATGGGGTCTGTTGTAACCCTCATGAGAATCATGGGGTGTGGACTGTCAGTTTCCCTGTGACCTTGGAAGAATACAAGCTTCCCCTTTAAGGAGGCGGGGCTTTCCCTAACAAGGGAAGCCAACCGGACATAACAGCCCCGATCCGGATGGGGAATGGAGTTGTATATTATAGTTTATCATGTGATTAAAACCTTTCTTCATCTCTTCTTTGTGCTTGCTCTGTCTGGATCTAACATGGTCAGCATAAGTGAAGAGGGTAATCATTGTGTAGTGTCCCAGCTATCTGATTAGGTTTTAATCTGTCTAAAATCTCTTGGGTAACTATCCAGCTGTATGTTTCAGAATTGTTTGAAGTTTCAGATTCTCACTCAGCTTTAACATTTGTGGATGGTCCTGGCAAGCAGGTGAATTGCCCATCAGAAGTTGCAGCTTCCCAGGCAATTCCCACATAGGCCAACATGCTAGCACTTCTACAGGCTCCTGACACACATCTTCAGTTGTAATAATGGTGTCCGACGATCTGGAGACCAGAGGATTTTGGTCTAGTTACACTAAATTCTGATGAAGAATCACCTGAAATGTTAACCTTCTTCCTCTCCACAGATGCTTCCAGCATTTTCTGTTTTATTCCGATCAGGTTTACAGCATTTGCTGTACTTTATCACAGGAGCAGAACTGATTTCCCGAGAGAACAACGGAACCAGGTTCGTTGAGTCTTTTTAAGGCTGGGTTAGATAGATTCTTGATTAACACGGAAGTCAAAGGTTACAGAGGAAGGCAGGGCTGAGGTCACAATGAGATCAGTCATGATCTTACCAAATGACAGAGCAGCCTGAAAGGGTTGAAAGTTCTACCCCTGCCCCTAACTCATACTTTTACATATACTTTGCTCTTGTTTTCAAAATAATGATTTTATTTTAATAAATTTAGAGTACCCAATTATTGTATTTCCAATTAAGGGGCAATTTAGCATGGCCACTCCACCTAACCTGCACATCTTTGCACACGGAGAGTGACCCAGGGCTGGGATTCGAACCTGGGTCCTCAACGGCGCAGCCCCAGTGCTAACCACTGCGCCGTATGCTGCCCTCAAAATAATAATTTCGCTAAACTGGACTCATTATTCCCCCTTCAACAAGCACGGAAACAAAAAAATAGTTTTCATTGGCAGCTTCAAGTCCCCTTTTAATTCGTTTGAAACAAATGTTTTTATTGGCTTTTCGTTATTTTACATCAGTGTGTAAAGGACACATTGTGAGGTGCCCAGTCATGCGATAGCAGATGTAAGACATAACAGTAGTCCAACCCTAATCTACCGAACATATTCACAAGTTGCTATTGGGGCGGTGGGGTTGGGGGGGAGGGGGGGGGGGCAGAAGGCATCTGGATGCAGTCGGTGTGTAGGGATCCCCCCCCGCACACACGCACAAAAATGCCATGCTATGATCATTTTGTCTATTGTTGTTAAAAATGGTCTTGGGCATGTCGATGTTAATGGACCTGAACAAGTAGAGGAACCTGGGTAGCACGTTCATTTTGATTGTCTGCAACCTCTCTGCCAGGGAGAGTGGGAGCTTGTCCCACCTCCGAAGGTTCTTTTTTTACTTCCTCCGCCAGACGCGTCAGGATCAATTTATTGATCCGTGCCCAGTCGTGGGCAATTTGGATCTCCAGGCAGCAAAATTTGTTTTGGGCTTGTTTGAACGGCAGTCCCTCCAGCTGTGCCCTTCTTCCTTGCAGGTTCTCCGGGAAGATTTCACTTTTACTCAGGTTGAGTTTGTAGCCCGAGAAGGTTCCAAACTCTTTCAGAAGCCTTATGATCCCCTCCACACTGCTTTGGGAGTTTAAGATGTAGAGAGGCAGGTCACCCGCATAGAGTTAAATACAGTGCTCTCTGTTTCCTCCCTGGACGCCCGTCCAATTTTTCACTGTTCTGAGGGCGATCACCAGTGGCTCGATTGCCAGGGAAAATAGAAGCAGGGACAGCGGACATCCCTTCCTTGTGCACATGTGCAGCTGGAAGTATTTAGAGTTGGTGGTGTTTGCCCGTACCCTCGCCATGGGGGCAGTGTACAGAGGTTTGACCAATGTGGTGAACCCCGCTCTGAGCCCAAACCCCTCCAGTATCTCTGAAGTACTTCCACTCGACTCAGTCGAAGGCCTTTCCTCTGTCCAAGGAGACGATCACCTCGGGTGTTCTCTCCCTGGATGGGGTCATTATCACGTTCAGCAGGTGCCTGATGTGCAATGTTAGCTGCCTACTCTTAACACAACCCACCTGGCCTTCTGCGACCACCTCCAGTACGTAGTTCTCCAGTCGCCTAGCCAGGATCTTGGCCAGTATCTTTGCATCTACATTGATCAGCGAGATGGGTCTGCATAATCCGCATTCCGTTGGGTCTTTGTCTCTTGAGTATCAGCGAGATTGATGCTTGTGCTTGTGTTGGAGGCAGTGTGCCCTTGCTAGCGAGTCCGTGAACATCTCCCGCAAGTGGGGGGGCCAGTGCTACCACGGATATTTTGTAGAAGTCTGTTGGGAATCCATCTGGTCCCAGCGCCTTCTCCGCCAGCCTGGAGCTACTGCTCTCCATGACCTCTCCCAGTTTTAATGGCCTTGTTTCCTTTCCTCCCCCACGACTGGCATATCCAGTCCATTGAGGAACTGCTTCATCCTCAAGTGCCCCTCAGAGGTACTCAGATATGTACAGGCCTCGAATGCTTCTTTGACCTTTTCTGGCTTGGCTACCAGTCTGCTTTTGTTGTCCCTAATCTGTGCTGTTTTCCTCGTGGCTGCCTGTTTTCTCAGCTGATGAGCCAGTATGTGGTTGGCTTTGTCTCAGTGTCCGTAGAAGGTCTTGCATGACTGGCGGAGTTGGTGCACTGCTTTCCTAGTGGAGAGCAGGTCAATGTCCACCTGTAGCTTTTTCCTCTCTGCTAGGAGCTCTACGGTCAGGGCGTCGGAGTACCGCCGGTCCACCTCCAGTATGGAGTCGACCAGTTGTTGCTTAGCAGCCCTTCCCTGCCTGTTTCTATGTGCCTTATAAGTGATAATCTCACCCTTGATCACAGCCTTCAGCGCCTCCCAGAACGTTGAGGGTGAGGCCTCCCCACTCTGCTTATTAGTATTTTAACCGCCTATGTCGAACCTCCATGGGGGACGATGGGCTCTAACCTCACGTCCTTGTAGTGTGGAGTATGGTCACAGATTACGATCGTGGAGTGTTTCGCTGTTACTATCCCCGGAAGCACCGATTTCCCCACTACAAAGAAGTCAGTGCGCGTGTATACATTGTGTACCTGAGAGAAGGACAACTCCTTATCCTCTGGGTATGTGAACCTCCACAGGTTGACTGCCTGCTCTGTTCCATAAACGAACCTAGTTCTTTCGCCATATTTTGAGGTTTTCCCAATTTGGGTCTTGATCTGTCCATCCGTGGGTCCTGTACACAGTTGAAGCTGCACCCCCCACCCACGCCACGATTAGTCGTTGCGTATCTATGTGGGGTATTTCCAGCATGGTCATCTTTATGAACGTCGTGTCATCCCAGTTGGGAGCGTACAGATTGACCAGGACCACTGGTGCCCCTTCCAGCTGACCATGACATACTGACCCCCTAGGTCCGAAACCATCCTCGTTGCGGTCAATTCTGACCTCTTTTTAAGCGGTATGGCTACCCCATATCTCTCGTCCTGTAGCAAGAATGGTACGTCTGTCCCACCAAGCCCTTTCTTACCCGCAGTCGGATCTTCCACCTCAGGTGTGTCTCTTGGAGGAAGACTATGTCAGCTTTCGTACTCTTCAGATGGGAAAAGACTCTGAATCTTTACATTGGGCTGTTAAGTTCCTTGACACTCCAGGTGACTATTCAGATGGGGAGATTTTGTCGTTCCCCCCCCCCACCTCCTGCAGGATCAACCATACTTACTTTGTGGATGCGCCCCTGCACTCTGGGGTTTCCCATTGTTAGGAGCTCATCCAAAATGGCCACTGTCACAATAATAACCATGAGGTCAGGCCCGTGCGCTCGGGATTTCCATTTGTCCCGGGCTGCAGGAGACCCCAGGGTGGTCAGGGTAAGTGCAGGCCCTCGCCCTGGATCGCGGGCACCTTAGCACTGCCCAGCTATCACTTTGGCATGCCACCCTGACACTGTCCGAGGTGGTCAAATGGCACTGCCAAGCTGACAGGAGCACTGCCTGGGTGCCAGGGTGGCAGTTCAAGGCTGCCTGAGTGCCGGGGTGGCACTGCCAAGTGTTAGGGGGCCAGGGAGGCCATGCCATAAAATGAGGGTGAGGGGGGGGGTTTGAAGGGTGGGGGAGTGCAGGGAAGGTAAGTATGAGCCTCCGGGAGGATGGGTGGGTGATGGGTGGGTGCCCGAGAGGAAGGGGTGCTGTAAGCGGGTTTGGGGTGGCCTGAAGAGAGGGGACGCCCAAGGGCCCCTTAGTGGGCTATCCGCACTTGGGAGGTGTGGGGTAGTGTCCATGTTTGTCGGGGGTGACATTGCCCATGTGTGGAGGTTGTGGGGGACCCACAACACACTTAGAGGTCAGGGAACCCTTTCAAAATAGCGACCTGATCTCTTGAGTTCAGCACCCCAGTGCTAAAACAAAAGGCTGGATTCTTCATAGCTCCGCGCCGAAATCGCGAACGCGATCGGCTGGAGAATCGTCTCCGACGCTAAAATCAGCTTTGACGCCGGTTCGGCGGCGATTTTTGATTCTCTGGCCCCTCCAAGATGATGAAATTGCGGCACCCGCCGCGCGGCCCGGAGAATTGCATTAGGTGGCCGATTCTCCAGGGCCAGAGTGATTCTGTGGCCGGGATGGGCCAAAGTCCCGACGGTGTGGTTCTAACCACATAAAGAAAATTGTGAAGCTGGCGTGCTGCCTGATGCGGCGGCAGGAGGAGATAGGAATTGGCATGGGGGGGACTGTGTGCTCCCGTAACGGACACTAGCCGTGATTTCTGCGGAGGGGTGGGGGCCTTGCCAGGGTCGGGGAAAGGGAGGGGAAGTGGAGGGGAGGACAGGCTGAACAGTCGGGGAGCCTCCGACAGTTCAGGGGCGATGCTCATGAAAAAGGCACCATTATGGCGGCCATCTTGTTGGTGCTGGGTGAACGCAGGGCTAACGACCGTATGGGTGGATGCCGACCCCCTCCCCGGCCATCCCACCAAACTGGTGACACCCACCGAATGGCCACCCAGGGCCACACCGACGGCAGCCCCCAGTGAGGGCAGTGCCATCAAGCCGTGGCCCTGGAAGCAGGGAGGGGCGCCAGGAGCGGGGGCACCGTGGGGCGGGGTTGGGGGACATGCATGGCCGGGGCTTGAAGTGCCAACCGGGTCCACCATGTAGCCCATGGTACCTGATTGTGCACGGGTGTCTGCGCCATGGTAACATTGTGTCCCCTCACCCCCTGCAGATCATAATGTTTGGGGATCATCCAGTGATGTTGGCTGCCGTGGCGGGGCCGCTGACCTGCCTGCAGCCCTGTGGCAGCGTTAGCGCATGCGGCTGAGAGAGGTTGTGGAAGCCGCAGAGGGCAGGTGCCAGCCACTCAGGCTGGAGGGCCGCCTGCCCGACAGGCCGTGGAGGAGGAACAAATCAAGGAGGAGGCTGCGGATGAGCCTGGAAACCGTCGCTCACATCTGCCACATGATGGCACACCTGGCACCACGTGGGACTGGAGGGGACGGACACCCACTACCGGTGGCCGTCAAGGTGACGGTTGCCCTCAACCCCTACGCCACGGGTGATACACCATCAATAACACACAATGAGTGATGAACGTAACTGAGGCTTTAGAACACTAAACTGGGTCCGGAGGCGGAGACTGGCCACCTTTATACATAAGCCTGAGGGGAGGAGCCAAAGGCGGAGCCTGTCTGGACAAGCCCAGGCATGCACAATACAATACAATGTCATACAATGTAATACCGTGGTTTACCACATTCACCCCATGTTTAAAAAATGTCCGGCGGGGGTGAAGTGATCTTAAAAGTCAAGTCTGTTGGGGGCCTTGCCCTTCCGCCGTGATCGCCTCAGTCCCGGCTGTAGTTTGGGCGACGGTGTCGACACCTGCGCGTCTGGGAGCGTGTTGTCTTCTTTTTCTTCACCTAGATGTTGAGTCGACGAAGGGGGTGCGGTGCATGGGCGGAGGTGGTGGTACTTGTCGCCGGTGGGCCTGCAGGTGTTAGTTCGTGAGGGAAGTTGGCAGGGGTGGGGGGAGACTGTGTAGGGTGCGGGGTGGTGGTGATGGTCGCTGGGAAACCTGCAGGGGCCAAATTCCAAAGGGAGACGGTGTCCTGCCGCCCGTCCTGGTGCGCCACGTAGGCATATTGTGGGTTTGCAAGGAGGAGCAGGACCTTCTCGACGAGGGGCTCGGTTTTATGGCTCCTCGCATGCTTCCGGAGAAGGATGGGCCCTGGGACGTCAGCCAGGATGGAAGCGAGACCACGGAGGTGGATTTCCTGGGGAAGGCAAACATCCGTTCCTGAGGAGTACACAGGAGCGACCGGATTGAGTGGAGCGCGCCGGAGAGGACCTCCTGCCAGCGGGAGACTGGGGAATTCTAGACATAGGGCCAGAAGGACGGCCTTCCAGACCGTCGCATTCTCCCTCTCCACCTGCCCATTTCCCCGGGGGTTACAGCTGGTCGTCCTGCTGGAGGTGATGCCCTTGCTGAGCAGGAACTGACGCAACTCATCGCTCATAAAGGAGGAGCCCCGATCGCTGTGGATGTAGGCAGGGAACCCGAACAGGGTGAAAAGACTGTGCAGGGCCTTGATAATGGAGGCAGAGGTCATGTCAGAGCAGGGGATAGCGAAGGGGAATCTTGAGTACTCGTCAATGATGTTGAGGAAGTACACGTTACGGTCAGTGGAGGGGAGGGGCCCTTTGAAGTCGATGCTGAGGCGCTCAAAGGGGCGGGAGACCTTTACCAGGTGTGCTCTGTCGGACCGATAGAAGTGTGGTTTGCACTCCGCACAGACCTGGCAGTCCCTGGTCATGGTCCTGACCTCCTCGATGGTGTAAGGCAGGTTGCGAGCCTTGATGAATTGAAAAAAATGGGTGACCCCCGGGTGACAGAGGTCGTTGTGGAGAGCCCGGAGTCGGTCTACCTGTGCGCTGGCACATGTACCGCGGGAGAGGGCATCTGGGGGCTCATTGAGCTTCCCGGGTCGATACAAGTTATCATAGCTGTAGGTGGAGAGCTCGATGCTCCACCTCAGAATCTTGTCATTCTTGATCTTGCCCCGCTGTGTGTTATTGAACATGAAGGCAACCGACCGTTGGTCAGTGAGGAGAGTGAATCACCTGCCGGCCAGGTAATGCCTCCAATGTCTCACAGCTTCTACAATGGCTTGGGCTTCCTTTTCCACTGAGGAGTGCCGAATTTCGGAGGCATGGAGGGTATGGGAGAAGAAAGCCATGGGCCTGCCCGCCTGGTTGAGTGTAGTGGCCAGAGCAAAGTCCGACGCATCGCTCTCCACCTGGAATGGGATGGACTCGTCCACAGCGTGCATCGCGGCTTTGGCAATATCTGCCTTGATGCGATTGAAGGCCAGTCGGGCCTCAGCCTTCAGGGGTAAAATGGTGGATTTGATCAGTGAGCGGGCCTTGTCCGCATAGTTGGGGACCCACTGGGCATAGTAAGAGAAGAACCCCAGGCATCTCTTCAGGGCCGTGGGGCAGTGGGGAAGGGCGAGTTCCAGGAGGGGGCTCATGTGGTCAGGGTCGGGCTCTAGGACACCGTGTTCCACGACGTAGCCAAGGCGGGTTGTACTGAAGACGCATTTTTCTCTATTGTAGGTTAGGTTCAGGAGTTTAGCGGTGTGGAGGAAGCGCCGGAGGTTCTCGTCATGGTCCTGCTGATTATTGCCGCAGATAGTGACATTGTCGAAGTGCAGGAACGTGCCCCGCAGCCCGTACTGGTCAACCATTCGGTCCATTTCTCTTTGGAAGACTGAGACCCCGTTGGTGACACCGAAGGGGACCCTGAGGAAGTGGTAGAGGCGGTCATCTGCCTCGAAGGCACTGTATTGGTGGTCCTCTGGGCGGATAGGGAGCTGGTGGTACGCGGACTTCAAGTGATTGTGGAGAAGACTCGATACTGCGCAATCTGATTGACCATGTCAGATATGCGGGGAAGGGGATACGCATCGAGCTGCGTGTACCGGTTAATGGCCTGGCTGTAATCGATGACCATCCTGGTGCTTCTCCCCAGTCTTGATGACCACCACTTGGGCTCTCCAGGGGCTGTTATTAGCCTCAATGATCCCCTCTCGCAGGAGTCGCTGGACCTCCGACCTGATAAAGGCCCTGTCCTGGGCACTGTAGCATCTGCTTCTGGTAGCGACTGGCGTACAGTCCGTGGCGAGATTTGCGAAGAGGGAGGGTGGGGCGACCTTAAGGGTCGCGAGGCTACAGACGGTGAGGGGGTGCAGAATTCTGCCGAACTTTAAGGTAAGGCTCTGGAAGCCGAGCCCCAGTAATAGGGCAGCGCAGAGATGGGGAAGGACGTAGAGTTTGAAGTTAGCGTACTCTACGCCTTGTACAGTAAGGGTTGCGATACAGTACCCCCGGATTTCTACTGCGTGGGATCCGGAAGCCAGGGAGACTTTCTGGGTCGCGGGTAAAATTGGGAGGGAGCAGCGCCTTACCGTATCTGGGTGTATGAAGCTGTCTGTGCTCCCGGAGTCGAAAAGGCAGGCCGTCTCATGCCCGTTGATCCGGACTTCGCGAGGTGGTGCAGTCGGGACTGGTCGAGCGTGATGGAGGCGAGCTTCGTAAGGCGGTTGATAGGCCGGTCGGAGGTAGTGGCGGCCAGCGTACGGTCGGGCTAGCAGGGCTCCCGGGATGCTGTGGAGTAGTCCCAAGATGGCGGCCCCCGTGGGTCGCACATGTAGGCTGAAATTAAAGATGGCGGTGCCCACGGGTCGCACATGGCGGGTGGCGCAGCAACTGGGAGCGGCCCCGACAGGCAGTAGGCAGTGCTGCTGGGCCTAAAAGGTTTAGGGGGGGATCAGGCCTGGCAGGCTTTTGCAAAGTGGCCCTTCTTCTTACAGACATTACAAGTTGCGTTCCGTGCCGGGCAGCATTGTCGGGGGTGATTACTCTGGCCGCAAACGTAGCACCTCGGGCCTCCGGCGTAGGCAGGCCGCTGTGCGGCACAGGCTTGCGTCGCACCCGGGTCGGTTGATGGCTGCGCCCACGAGGCCCACGAGGGTGCCGCGCGGTCGGAGGTGTAGGTCCCCATATTCTGGGAGGCCACCTCCAGCGAGTTGGAGAGTTGCAGTGTCTCTGGGAGACCGAGTGTCCCCCCTTCTAGTAATCGCTGGTGGATATAGTTTGAGTTCATGCCTGCGACATAAGCGTCCCTGATCAGCAGCTCTGCATGCTGGGTAGCCGATATCGCCCGGCAATCACAGTTCCGGCAGAGTATACGCAAGGCACGCAGGAACTCTGTAAGTGATTCCCCAGGACATTGTCGTCTCGTGGCGAGGAGGTGCCTAGCATACACCATTAACGGATTTCATGTATTGTCCTTTTTGCAGCGTTATTGCCTCCGCGTACGAGGGGGCGTCCCTGATGAGGAGAAAGACTCTTGGGCTCACCCGGGAGTGGAGGATCTGCTTCTTCTGGAGGTCTGTGAAGTTTTCGTTGAAGGATGCGAGGTACGCTTCGAAGCAGCTTAGCCAGTGTTCAAACATTTCTGTGGCGTCGGCTGCCTGTGGGTCCAGCTCCAAGTGATCGGGCTTGAGTGATGAGTTCATCTTTAGAAGTTTAGTGTATTAAATTGATACACCATCAATAACACACGACGAGTGACGAACGTAACTGAGGTTTTAATACACTAAACAGCAAGCCTCCTGCTTCTGGACCTGAACTGGGTCCGGAGGCAGAGACTTGCCACCTTTATACATAAGCCCAAGGGGAGGAGCCACAGGCGGAGCCAGCCTGGACAAGCCCAGGCATGCACAATACAATACAATGTCATACAATGCAATACCGTGGTTTACCACAATCGGCGAGTGGGGACCTGTCTGGCATCTCGCAGGCATCGGTGCACAGGTGCATCCGCGCCATCAAGGACGCCCTGTATGCTCTTGCGGACCGGTACATATAGTTTCCTGTGGACCGCGCCCACCAGGATGCCGGGCAACGGCGTTCGGTGCCATCGCCAGGATGCCCCTGGTCGAGGGGGTCATCAATGAGGTGCACGTCGCCCTCCGGGCACTGGAAAGCTTTCCGTGCTCCCAGAGTCGATCAGGCACGACGTCTCGTGGCCGTTGATGGAGATCGTCGTTATCGCTTTCGCAAGCGTCCGGGGCCGACTCTGGTCCACAGTCACCGAGGCCAGCTGCAGTAATGGAGAGTTCTGGTCGGGCAGCATGTAGTCGGCTGTGCTGGGGGCCTGGGGCCCCATCCAAGATGGCACCACCCATGGGTCGCACATGGTGTCCGGGGATGAAGAAGGTGGCGGCGGCGAGGGACAAAATGGCGGCACCCACCAGTCCAGCGTGGTGTCCGGGGGCAAAATGGCCACGCATGTGGCCTCAGGATAGGGGGGTGGCAGCGAGCGCTGGGCGGTCGGGGCCTGAAAGGGGGTTGCCGATAGTCGCTGGAGACCATGGCCACGGCGCGGGCCTGGCGGACCCCCACATAGTGGCCCTTCTTGCCGCACCCTTTGCAGGTGGTGGTGCGGGCCGGGCAGCACGGACGGGGATGATTCGCCAGCCCGCAGAAGAAACAGCGGTGTCCGGCGGCGTTAGCGGGCCATCTCGCCGCGCAGGCTTGCGGGGTCAGGGAAAAGATCTGAGGGGCTGCCGCTACGGGGTGCCACGCAGCCCAGGGGGCCGCCGCGAAATTGGGAGCAAAGGACAGCGTGTTTTTATATGCAACGTCCATGACCCCGCCAGGGCCCGTGCCTCTGTAAGTCCCAGAGTGTCCATTTCTAGGAGCCTTCGGCGGATATCGGGGGAGGTCATACCTGCCACAAAAGCACCCCTGATCAAAAGTTCCGTGCGCTCGTTCCCCGAAAACTGGTGGGCAGCCATAGTTTCGGCCCAGCAGCACCCAGTAGAAGTCTTCCAACGTTTCCTCGGGGCTTTGCTTCCTAGTCGCCAGCAGGTGACGAGCGTAGACCTGGTTCACAGGGTGGATATAATGTCCTTCTGGGTCGTGGTTTCCTGTGTGTCTGTCCCCTGTGTGTCGGTCCCCTGGGTCGTGGTTCCCTGTGTGTCTGCCCCTGTGTGTCGGTCCCCTGGGTCGTGGTTTCCTGTGTGTCTGCCCCTGTGTGTCAGTCCCCTGGGTCGTGGTTTCCTGTGTGTCTGCCCCTGTGTGTCGGTCCCCTGGGTCATGGTTTCCTATGTTTCTGTCCCCTGTGTGTCGGTCCCCTGGGTCGTGGTTTCCTGTGTTTCCGTCCTCTGGGTTGTGGTTTCCTGGCTCGTCTCGGCCGGAGTGCTGTTGTTATGGCTGCCCTCCCCATCAGCGCTTGAGTCCCTGGGGGGCACAGGCCCTGGCACTGGCTCGGGGCGGGGGGGGGTTGGGGGGCGCTGGCTGGGCCGCGACCATCGCTGGCTGGTCCTGCAAGACACAAGAGAGCATGTACGGTTAGACAGACAGACGGGGGTGAGTCGTGAGGTGGTGAGGAGTTGGGTGAGGGGGATGGGGTGAAGAGGGTGGGGTGAGGGGGGGTTGGGCACACATGTGTTGTGAGGGGCTGCATAAACGCAGGGGCTTCTCACTTGGTGGCGCACCTCCGACCTCCGCATCAACAACCTCACGTTCCTCCGGTCTGCTAACAATGCCCATTGCCTTCTGCTCAGGCTCAGTGAGGGGACACAGGGGGACACAGTTCTGGTGGTCCCCCTTTGGTTTTCTCCCGCTCCCGGCGGTTATGCGCGGACTTCTCCTGGGGGGGGCAGAAACAAACAGCAACATTGTTAGACAGTCCAACGCATGCAGCCCAGGGGTTGGGACTCTGATGGCATCAGTGCATAGGGTACCTGGCCATTGAGGCTGGCATGGGTGGGTGCAGCCATGTGGGTCAGGGTGGGGGTGGGACCGTCCCCCTGGGGGTGGGGGGGATCACAAGTGTGTGGGGGATAGGGTGGTTGATGCCAGGGGCACAGTGCTGGGTACTCACCCTGGCTGCCCTGAGGAGATCGTGCGGCTTCTTTCGGCAGTGGTCTGCGGTCCTGACCACCGGCGCTGATGGACCCGGCCACCTCCGCCCAGGTATGGCGAACGATGGCGCCTGCTGTCCTGCGTCCCGGCCCCTGGTACAAAACCAGCCTCCTCTCCTCCACAGCGTCCAAGATCTGGTGAATTGGTGCGACGACAATAATCTCACCCTCAATGTCAACAAAACAAAAGAGATTGTCATCGACTTCAGGAAGCATAGCGGAGAACATGCCACTGTCTACATCAATGGGAACGAAGTAGAAAGGGCCGAGAGCTTCAAGCTTTTAAGTGTCCAGATCACCAACAACCTGTCCTTGTCCCCCCATGCCCACACTATAGTTACGAAAGCCAACCAACGACCCTACTTTCTCAGAAGACTAAGGAAGTTTGGCATGTCACCTATGACTCCCACCAACTTCTACAGATGCACCTTAGAAAACATTCTTCCTGGTTGGAACACAGCTTGGTATGGATCCTGCTCTGCCCAAAACCGCAGGAAACTACAAAAGGTCGTGAATGTAGCCCAGTCCATCACGCAAACCAGCCTCCCATCCATCGACTCTGTCTAGAATTCCCGCTGCCTCAGAAAGGCAGTAATGTGACCATCAATTCACGCAAGACTGAGTTGAAGTGAACAGTGATGTGTTCAGTAAGTTGGTTCAACGTTGACTGCAACTGGATGCAGTGAAACTAGAAACAGGCTTCTGACACAGGAGATGGTCCAACACTGTTTTATTGAACTTCCTGATTGCTGTACATAGTCTGCTGTGAGTTGACACTCCAGCAATCTAACTGATAACCTCCTACTGGCTTGACCAGACTAACTCTCTACCTCATGGTGATAGTGCTCACTGGCTTGTGCACTCTTACTATCTCAGTAGCTGTGTCCTGTAGAGAGAGGGAGAGTCTTAATGCCCTATGTGCTTTATAGTGGTGGTGTCCTGTCTGGTGATTGGTTGTTATGTGTCGTGTGTGTTGATTGGTTATCCTGTATGTCAATCACTGCCCGTCTGCATCTCATTATATACATGAGTGGATATTATGACAAACAGTGGCTTTAATCGACTAGAACAGTGCCTGCCTGCGACTGCTCTGCTAGTGAGAGCCGCCTACAGGGCTGCTGCTCTTACCTCCCCTCAAGGGGCGGAGCCAGGGGCGGAGCCTACAAGGGTACCAACCTGATACATTCTATGTAATATCGTACAATGGTCCATCGGTGGAGCCCACATGGGCAATAGCGTGATACAGTGTATTACATGGTGAATGGTAAATACAATACGTTCTTTGTGCTTTATAGTGGTGGTGTCCTGTCTGGTGATTGGTTGTTATGTGTCGTGTGTGTTCATTGGTTATCCTGTGTGTCAATCACTGCCCGTCTGTATCTCATTATATACATGAGTGGATATTATGACATCTCCCCTTTTTGATGTAAATTTTGGAACGTGGCGATATATATACATGCATGATTATATACAAGTGGTGAGTGAATGAACATATGTACATGGGAAGGTGTCTATTGTGTAGATACAGAGCAAACTGAACAAAATTTACAAGATTTAAGTCTATAGATTCAGTCTTTGTGGCGGGCAACAAATTCGTGTCGATCGCCTCAGAGGTGGAGGGGGGATGCCGGCACTTGGACAGGCGGGATTGCTGCCATGTCGGTAGCCTCATGGAGAGGCGGGATCGCTGCCAGATCGGTGGCCTCGTGGAGCGAGATGTCCGGAGAGGCATGATGACATGCGGAGAAGTGCGGCCAGGCGGTGGGCAGGGAACTTTTCGTAGGGTCCTCCTGTTGCGCCTTAGAATGGAGTCATCAGCTATTTGGACACCGAAGGACCTGGGGGCAGCCTGCCTGACGACAATAGCTGGGGCTGACCAACCTCCTTCAGGCAACTGGACGCGAACAACATCGTCTGGAGCCAGCGCAGGTAGATCCTTGGCATGAAATCATACGTAATCTGCTGCTGGTCCTTGGATCGCTGCACTTTCTGCAGCACCGTGAGGCGGTCAAGGCCTGGAACATGGATGGCTGGAACAGTCGTCTTCAGGTTGCGGTTCATGAGCAGCTGTGCCGGAGACAAACCAGTCGACAGGGGGGTTGCCCTGTATGCCAACAGCACCAGGTTGAAGTCCGAGGCTGAGTCTGCAGCCTTGCACAGCAACCGCTTGACAATATGGACCCCTTTTTCGGCCTTCCCGTTTGATTGCGGGTAATGGGGACTGGATGTGATGTGACTGAAGTGGTAGGATCGTGCAAAGTCGGACCACTCTTGGCTATAGAAACATGGGCCGTTGTCACTCATTCCTGTGAGTGGTATGCCGTGCCTGGCAAACGTCTCTTTGCAGGCATTAATCACTGACTTGGACGAGAGGTCCAACAGTTTCACCACTTCCGGGTAGCTGGAGAGGTTGTCGACCAAGAGCACATAATCACGTCCATTTGCGTGAAAGAGGTCTATCCCCACTTTGGACCACGGAGAAGTCACGATCTCAAGCTGTTGCAGTGTTTCCTTGGGCTGAGCTGGTTGAAACTTCTGGCATGTTGTGCACTTGAGGACCGTGTTGGCAATGTCCTGGCTGATGCCAGGCCAGTAGACTGCCTGCTGAGCTCTGTGTCGACATTTTTCGACCCCAAGGTGACCCTCATGGATCTGTCCGAGCACCATGGCTTGCATGCTTTGGGGAATGACGATTCTATCTAGTTTAAGAAGGATCCCTTCGACAACCGTTAACTCGTCCTTAACGTTGAAGAACTGGGGGCACTGCCCCTTTTGCCAGCCATGGGCAAGGTGTTGCATCACGCGCTGCAGTAGAGGATCTTTGGCAGTTTCTTCGCGTATCTGGACAACTCGTTCATCAGTGGCTGGGGGGTTGCTGGCACACAACTGCACCTGTGCCTCAATGTGGCGAATGAAGTTGCCCGGTTCACACGGCATGGTGATGGATCGGGATAGGGCATCCGCGACAATCAGCTCCTTGCCCGGTGTGTAGACGAGTTGAAAGTCATATTGGTGGAGACGAAGAAGAATTCGCTGCAGCCGAGGTGTCGTCATTTAAATCCTTCTGGATTATGTGAACTAAAGGCCTGTGGTCTGTTTCCACCGTGAACTTCGGCAGACCGTATACGTACTCATGAAACTTGACTATTCCTGTCAGGAGACCCAGACACTCCTTTTCGATCTGGACATACCGTTGTTCGGTCGGAGTCATGGCCCTGGAGGCATATGCCACTGGAGCCCAGGACGAGGAATCATCTCGCTGGAGGAGCTTCGCCCCAATGCTGTCCTGGCTTGCGTCTGTGGATATCTTGGTGTCCTTGGTTGGGTCAAAGAACGCCAGTACTGGGGCTGTGGTGAGCCTCGCCTTCAGCTCAAGCCACTCCGCTTGATGTGCGGGAAGCCACTGGAACACTGTCGATTTTTTAACGAGATGCCGGAGGGCCGTGGTGTGGGATGCCATGTTGGGAATGAAGTTTCTGAGAAAATTTACCATCCCGAGGAAGCGGAGGACCGCTTTTTTGCCCTCTGGGGTCTTCATGGCATTGATTGCCAGCACCTTGTCGGCGTCAGGTTGCACATCTTGCTGTGAAATGTGGTCACCTAAAAACTCGATAGTGGACCGCCCAAACGAGCATTTGGCCCTGTTGAGCTGGAGGCCATTTTCATGAATCCTCTGGAAAACCTGTTTGAGGCGAGCAATGTGATCCTCGGGCATCGTGGACCAGATGATCACGTCGTTCACGTAGACTCGCACCCCCTCGATGCCCTCCATCATTTGCTCCATTATGTGATGAAATACTTCAGAAGCTGATATGATACCAAAAGGCATGCGGTTGTAGCAATACCTGCCGAACGGAGTGTTAAAAGTGCACAGCCTCCGACTGGACTCGTCCAGCTGAATTTGCCAGAAGCCACGGGAAGCGTCCAGCTTGGTAAAGAATTTGGCGTGAGCCATCTCACAGGTCAATTCTTCACGCTTCGGGATCGGGTAATGCTCTCGCATGATGTTGTGATTCAGGTCTTTGGGATCAATGCAAATGCGGAGTTCGTCAGAGGGTTTCTTGACGCAGACCATGGAGCTGACCCAGTCTTTGGGTTCCGTGACCTTTGAATTGATGCCCTGGTCTTGGAGCTCTCAGAGCTGCGTTTTCAGAAGATCCTTGAGAGGAGCTGGCACCCGGCGTGGTGCATGGATGACTGGGGTGGCATTCGGCTTGAGCAATATCTTGTAGCGATATGGGAGCGTGCCCATCCCATCAAACACACTGTGGTATTGTGTGAGAATGTTGTCTATCTCAGCCTGGAGATTCGCATTGGGCGAGGCTGTCGCCGGTGTCATGGACATGGTATGAACTCGCTATACCAGATTTAGGAATTTGCTTGCGCGAGCACCGAGCAGGGATGCCTTGTCGGGCCGGACGATCTCGAATCTCAACGTCGCCTTGATTGCCTTGTGAGAGACACGTAGCTGACACAACCCATTGGCAGCTATGACATTACCATTGTAGTCAAGGAGCTGGCAGGCTGGTGGAAGAATGCTAGTTTGGTATCGGATGCTGTCGAGGTCCGACTGTGATATGAGGTTCGCAGACGCGCCAGTGTCCAACTTAAATCGGATGCGAGACTGGTTGGCTGTAATGATGGCACACCACACGTCGTCAGGATCAACACTGAGGATCGAAAGACGGTTGGCAGGCATGGTAGAGACCAACTCGCGTGTGGTGATGATGCCCATCCGATATGGAGACTCGAGGCAGTCAGCATTGGGGTCCATTGGGCTGTCTGGATCAGAATCCTGCATGCCTTATTTTACGCAGCGGACATGTTTGCGCTGCAGCTGGGATCACTGGCTGTTGTTCGGTGGAGCACACCTGCAGAAGGCCGCGTAGTGGCCAGGCTTTCCACACTGTAGACATCGCCTGCCTTTGGCTGGACATTGCTGCTTTAAATGGGCGGAGCCACAATTCGGACACGTCATGACGCTGACGTCAGCACGTTCTGTGTGCCATCACGCATGCGCAGAGCGGTCGGCCGATGTTCGCGCATGCGCCTCAGGGTCTTGGCCTCATCGCCCACCCAGTCATGGAGCGCATGCGTGGGGACCCGAGAAAAGCGCGCGAAACTGCCACTCTCTTCGATGCTCAGGCCTTGCATTTTTGCGATGGCCTGCACCCTTTCTACCTCGTGGGAGGCCAGTTTTGCAATTTCTGCCACCCTGATGCGGAAGTAGCGATTTCTGGCATGCTCATGGATAACGCACGTTTCGATGGCGATGGAGAGCGTCAACTGTTTGATTTTGAGGAGCTGCTCCCGCAGGGAGTCGGACTGGATCCCGAAAACGATCTGATCCCGGATCATAGAATCAGTCATCGAGTCATAATTACATGACTGCCCTAGGATGCGGAGATGGGTCAAGGAGGACTGAAAAGGTTCATCTTTACCCTGAAGCCTCTGTCAAAGCTCTCATTCACCTCAATGTCGCAGTGGCTGTCGAATTTCAGCAGAACTGTCTTGAACTTTGTCTTGTCTTCGCCATCGGCAAAAGTAAGTGAGTTATAGATGTGGATGGCGTGATCCCCCGCAGTCGGCAGGAACAGCGCGATCTTTCTGGCATCCGATGCTGCCTCGAGGTCAGAGGCCTCGATGTACAGGGGGAACTTTTGTTTGGAGACTTTCCAGTTGGCGCTGAGGTTGCCGGAGATCCGGAGTTGCGAAGGAGGTTGGATCCTTTCCATGCCGCTGGGTGGCTGCTTGCTGGTCGTTGCAGATGCACTCGAGGTAGGTTCGTTAGGATTAATACCATTCTGGTACCATGGTGTGTTCAGTAAGTTGGTTCAACATTGACTGCAACTGGATGCAGTGAAACTAGAAACAGGCTTCTGACACAGGAGATGGTCCAACACTGCTTTATTGAAGTTCCTGATTGCTGTACGTAGTCTGCTGTGAGTTGACACTCCAGCAATCTAACTGATAACCTCCTATTGGCTTGACCAGACTAACTCTCTACCTCATGGTGATAGTGCTCACTGGCTTGTGCACTCTAACCATCTCAGTAGCTGTGTCCTGTGGAGAGAGAGAGAGTCTTAATGCCCTGTGTGCTTTATAGTGGTGGTGTCCTGTCTGGTGATTGGTTGTTATGTGTCGTGTGTGTTCATTGGTTATCCTGTGTGTCAATCACTGCCCCTCTGCATCTCATTATACACATGAGTGGATATTATGACAAACAGTGGCTTTAATCGACTAGAACAGTGCCTGCCTGCGACTGCTCTGCTAGTGAGAGCCGCCTACAGGGTTGCTGCTCTTACCTCCCCTCAAGGGGCGGAGCCAGGGGCGGAGCCTACAAGGGTACCAACCTGATACATTCTGTGTAATATCGTACAACGGTCCATCGGTGGAGCCCACATGGGCAACAGCGTGATACAGTGTATTACATGGTGAATGGTAAATACAATACGTTCACCACAGGCAGCCAGCATAATTAAGGACCCCACGCACCCCGGACATACATCTTCCACCTTCTTCCGTCAGGAAAAAGATACCAAAGTTTGAGGTCACGTACCAACTGACTCAAGAACAGCTTCTTTCCTGCTGCCATCAGACTTTTGAAAGGACCTACCTCGTATTACGTTGATCTTTTCTCTACACCTTGCTATAACTGTAACATTATATTCTGCAGTCTCTCCTTCCTTCCCTATGTACGGTATGCATTGTTTGTACAGCAAGCAAGAAACAATACTTTTCACTGTATACTAATACATGTGAGACTTCCGGTTGCAGCTATGCAACCGGAAGTCTCACATTTTTTCGACATTTCCCGGTGTGGGGAGAAGACTGCAACATTCCCCTGACAGTGTATGGCTTGGACCAGGAGCGGGGCGACTAAAAAAGTGGTGGTGAAACCAAAGAAACTGCGAGGGAAGAAGAGCAAGATGGCGGCGGGTGGGGACCAGGCAGCCTGGATGCAATGGGCGCAGGAGCAGCAGGAGGGTATCCAGCGCTGCTTCAAGGAGCTCAAGGTGGACCTGCTGGAGCCGATGAAGGCTTCTATTGATAAGCTGCTGGAGACCCAGGCGGCCCAGGGGGTGGCGATCCGAGAGGTCCGACAAAAGATCTCCGATAACGAGGACGAGATCTTGGACCTAGCGGTAAAGGTGGAGGCGCACGAGGCGCTCCACAGGAAATGGCAGGAACGGTTCGAGGAGATGGAGAATCAGTCGAGGCGGAAGAATTTGCGGATCCTGGGCCTCCCAGAGGGGCTGGAGGGGTCGGGCGTGAGGGCCTATGTGGTCACCATGTTAAACTCGCTGATGGGAGCGGGGTTCTTCCAGGGGCCCCTAGACCTGGAAGGGGCCATAGAGTGCTGGCGAGGAGGCCCAAGGCTAATGAGCCACCGCGGGCGGTGCTGGTGCGGTTTCATAGGTTCGCTGATCGGGAGTGTGTACTCAGGTGGGCCAAGAAAGAGAGGAGCAGTAGGTGGGAGTACGCGGAGGTTCGAATATATCAGGACTGGAGCGCGGAGGTGGCGAAGAAGAGGGCTGGGTATAACCGGGCGAAGGCGGTGCTGCACAGGAAGGGGGTGAAGTTTGGCATACTGCAGCCGGCGCATCTGTGGGTCACCTACAAGGACCGGCACCATTATTTTGAGTCCCCGGAGGAGGCGTGGGCCTTTGTTCAGGCCGGGAAGTTGGACACAAACTGAGGGTCGGGATGGGGGGTCGGGTGTGGGGATGGTTGGGGATTGTTGTTGTTGTTGTGTTACATTTTGATGGGGGATTCTTTGTTCTTGTTTATTTTTGGTTCGGTGTGGGTGGTTAGGGTGGGTTGGGCATTGTTTTGGTTGGGTCTGTCGGGTGGGCTCTTGGAGGGGGGCAAGTAAACGGAGTAGGGGGTGAATGCCCGGTGGGGGGGGTTGGGGCCCCGCGAGGGCGGGTGAGGCCCGAGGCGGATGTGAGGGGACTGGGCCTGTAAAAGGAGCTGTGCCAGAGGAGGCGGGGCTGGGCAGGTGGAAAGCGCGGGCCTTTTCGCGCGCTGAAGGCTGGAAGAGACGGGGCCGCAGCGGGGAAGCACGAGTTTTTTCCAGCGCTGGGGATGGAAGGGGGAGGTGGAGAGCCTGCGGGTGGGTAATGGAGGGGGAGGGGAAGTCCCACAATGGGAGGAGTCAAAGGAGAGGCGGGAGCGGCCGGGGTCAGCAGGAGTCAGCTGACTTGCGGGAGTGCAATGGGGGGAGCAATGCAGCTAGGAGGTGTCCTAGCTGGGGTGGTGGGGGTTGGGGGGGAACCGGGTTGCTGCTGGTATGGTCAAGGTGGAACTGGAGCGAGTAGAGGGGGTTGGGACGGGGGTCTGCCGCCGTGGGGAACGGGCCGGGCGTGGGGCGTGGGCGCGTGGCTGGCCAAGGAGGGGTTATGTGTAGTCGGCGGGGGAGGGGGGCTGGTAGCCCCCTGATCCGGCTGATAACCTGGAACGTAAGGGGACTGAACGGGCCGGTTAAGCGGGCCCGGGTGTTTGCGCACCTGAAGGGGTTGAAGGCGGATGAGGTCATGCTCCAGGAGACACACCTGAAGGTGGCAGACCAGGTAAGATTGAGGAAGGGGTGGGTAGGCCAGGTGTTTCATTCGGGACTGGATACCAAAAATCGGGGGGTGGCGATCTTGGTGGGAAAGTGGGTGTCGTTCGAGGCATCGAGCATTGTGACAGACAATGGCGGCAGGTACGTAATGGTAAGTGGTAAGCTGCAAGGGGAGAGGGTGGTGCTGGTCAACGTGTACGCCCCGGACTGGGACGATGCGGGTTTTATGCAGCGCATGTTGGGTCGGATCCCGGACTTGGAAGTGGGGGGCCTGATAACGGGGGGGGGGACTTTCACACGGTGTTGGATCCGGCACTGAATCGCTCCAGGTTTAGGATGGATAGGAGACCGGCGGCGGCTAAAGTACTGAGGGGGTTTATGGACCAGCTGGGAGGGGTGGACCCTTGGAGATTTGCATTTACATTCTTCTCGCACGTTCATAAGGCCTATTCCCGGATCAACTTTTTTGTTATGAGCAGGGCGCTGATTGCGAGAGTAGAGGATACCGAGTACTCGGCGATATCCATTTCGGATCACGCCTCGCATTGGGTAGACCTAGAGCTGGTGGAGGAGAGGGACCAGCACCCGTTGTGGCGCTTGGAGGTGGGGCTGTTGGCGGACGAGGAGGTGAGCGAGCGGGTGCGAGGAAGCATAGAAAAATACCTGGAGGCCAACGATAACGGGGAGGACCGAGTGGGGATGGTCTGAGAGGCGCTGAAGGCGGTGGTTAGGGGAGAGCTGATCTCCATTAGGGCCCACAAGGAGAGGAGAGAGCAGAGGGAGAGGCTGGTGGGGGAAATGGTGAGGGTAGACAGGAGGTGTGCGGAGGAGCCGGAGGAGGGACTGTTGAGGGGGAGGCGTAGCCTCCAGGCCGAATTCAACCTGTTGACCACCAGGAAGGCGGAGGCGCAGTGGAGGAAGGCCCAGGGGGCAATTTATGAATATGGGGACAAGGCAAGTCGGATGCTGGCACATCAGCTTTGGAAGCGGGACGCGGCTAGGGAGATCGGGGGAGTTAAGGATAGGGAGGGAGTGTGGTGTGGAGTGGTGTTGGCATCAATGGGATCTTCAAGGACTTTTATGAGGAACTGTATTGGTCCGAGCCCCCACTGGAGGAGGGAGGGATGGGCCGCTTTCTGGAGCAACAGGTTCCCGAAGGTGGAGGAGGGACTGGTGGCAGGATTAGGGGCCCTGATTGGGCTGGAGGAGCTGGAGATAGGCGGGGAAGGCACCGGGGCCGGACAGTTTCCCGGTCAAATTTTATAAGAGATATGTGGACCTGTTGGGCCCGTTGCTGATTAGGACATTCATTGAGGCAAAGGAGGAGGGGGCTTTGCCACCGATGATGTCCCGGGCACTGATCGCCTTGATCCTGAAGCGGGACAAGGATCCCCTACAGTGTGGGTCTTACAGGCCGATTTTGTTGTTAAATGTAGATGCCAAGGTGCTGGCGAAGGTCTTAGCCATGAGAATTGAGGATTGTGTGCCGCAGGTCATCCATGATGACCAGACGGGGTTTGTGAAGGAGAGGCAGTTGAACGCGAATGTGCGGAGGCTCCTGAACGTTATTATGATGCCGGCGAGGGAGGGGGAGCGGAGATAGTGGCGGCGATGGACGCTGAGAAGGACTTCGATAGGGTAGAGTGGGGGTACTTGTGGGAGGTGCTGAAGAGGTTTGGGTTTGGGGAGGGGTTCGTCAGGTAGGTTAGGCTGTTGTACGAGGTCCCGATGGCGAGTGTGGCCATGAACAAGAGGAGGTCTGAGTACTTTCGGTTGCATCGAGGGACGAGGCAGGGGTGTCCCCTGTGTCCCCTGCTCTTCGCACTGGCGATTGAACCCCTGGCTATGGCACTGAGGGAGTCGAAGAACTGGAGGGGGCTTGTGCGGGGTGGGGAGGAGCATAGGGTGTCGTTCTATGCAGACGACTTGCTGCTATATGTGGCGGACCTGGTGGGGGGAATGCCGGAGGTAATGAGGATCCTTAGGGAATTCGGGGACTTTTCGGGGTACAAGCTCAACATGGGGAAGAGCGAGTTGTTTGTGGTTCACCCAGGGGACCAGGAGAGGGGGATTGGTGATCTCCCATTAAAAAGGGAGGAGAGGTGCTTCAGGAATTTGGGGTTCCAGGTGGCCAGGAGCTGGGGGGCCCTGCATAGACTTAATTTCACGAGACTGGTGGAGCAAATGGAGGAGGAGTTTAAGAGGTGGGACGCGTTGCCGCTGTCCCTGGTGGGTAGGGTGCAGTCAGTCAAGATGACGGTGCTCCCAAGGTTTTTATTCCTGTTCCGGTGCCTCCCCATTCTTATCCCGAAGGCCTTTAGGCGGGTCAACAGGAGCATAACGGGGTTTGTGTGGGCGCGAGGGACTCCGAGGGTGAGAAGGGTGTTCCTGGAGCGGAGTAGGGATGGGGGGGCGGCTGGTGCTGCCCAACCTCTGCGGGTATTACTGGGCCGCCAATGCGGCGATGGTGCGCAAGTGGGCGATGGAGGGGGAGGGGGCAGCATGGAAGAGGCTGGAGATGGCGTCTTGTGAGGGTACGAGTCTGGAGGCACTGGCAACAGCGCCGCTGCCGCTCCCTCCAATAGGGTATACCACGAACCCGGTGGTGGCTGCTGCCCTCAAAATTTGGGGGCAGTGGAGGTGGCACAGGGGGGAGGTTGGGGCCTCGGTGTGTACCCCAATATGGGGGAACCACCAATTTGTCCCAGGGAGAATAGATGGAGGGTTTTCAGGGTGGCACAGGGTAGGTATAAGAAGGTTGGGGGACCTGTTTGTGGATGGGAAGTTTGCGAGCTTGGGTGAGCTGGAGGAGAAATACGGGCTCCCCCCGGGAAACACCTTTAGGTATCTACAGGTAAGGGCGTTTGCCAGGTGGCAAGTGGTGGAATTCCCGCTGCTGCCACCACGCACGGTACAGGACAGGGTGCTCTCGGGGGTGTGGGTTGGAGGCGGGAAGATCTCGGCAACGTACCAGGTGATGCAGGAGGAGGAGGAGGCCTCGGTGGAGGAGCTGAAAGGTAAGTGGGAGGAGGAGTTTGGGGAAGAGATCGAGGAGGGGACGTGGGCAGATGCCCTAGGGAGGGTGAACTCTTCGCGAAGCTCAGCCTCAGACAGTTTAAGGTGCTGCACAGGGGACACATGACCGGCACAAGGATGAGCCGTTTCTTTGGGGGTGAGGACAGGTGTGTTCGGTGCTCAGGGAGCCCAGCAAATCACACCCATATGTTCTGGGCATGCCCAGCGCTGGAGGAATTTTGGAAGGGCGTAGCAAGGACGGTGTCGAGGGTGGTAGGATCCAGGGTCAAACCGGGCTGGGGGCTCGCAATATTTGGGGTTGCAGAGGAGCCAGGAGTGCAGGAGGCGAAAGAGGCCGGTATTCTGGCCTTTGCGTCCCTGGTTGCCCGGCGAAGGATTCTTCTTCAATGGAAGGATGCGAGGCCCCCAAGCATAGAAACCTGGATCAACGATATGGCGGGGTTTATTAAATTGGAGAGGGTGAAATTTGCCTAAAGGGGTTCGGTGCAAGGGTTTTTCAGGCAGTGGCAACCGTTCTTAGACTTCCTGGCTAAACGGTAGACATTGGTCAGCAGCAGCAGCAGCCCGGGGGCGAGGGGGTGGGGAGTGGGTTCTATTTTATTTTTGTTTGTCTATACTGGGGGATCTGAGGGGGGGTGTATATTTGCTATGTTTGCTATGTGTTTCGGCGGGTGTTCATTTATTATTTATGTATAGGGGAGGGAGGCATGGGGGTTGTTTTGTTTTGTTTGGTATTTAATTCTATTGGGTTCCTTTTACATTTTGTTGTTGATATTTTGTGAAAACTTTAATAAAAATTATTTTTTTAAAAAAAAACATGTGACAATAATAAATCAAATCAAAAGGGAGGGCGTCAACTCGCCGTCCCTAAATCGCGGGGCTGCTCTACTGGGTGGGGGGGGGGAGAATGGCCAAGAGCAGTCACGGCGTTGTGTCAATGATGCGACCAGCATAGCGGCAGCCGCTGCTCGGGTGCTTTATGTTCCGGCCGTGCTAGCCCCTTTTGGGCCGTTGAATCGCTCCATCTGAGGGCCCGATGACGCCGTCGTGAAACTCCACAGTTTTCACGACGGCGTCAACACTTAGCCCTGTTTCCAGAGCATCCAGCACAAAGTGTGGGCTAAACCATCATTGAATAGAGGTGGGGACCCGGTAGAGCCGGCGGGAAACTCCCTGAAAAACCCGCTATAAATTAACTTAGAATTTGTTTGGGAGAATCGGGCCCTGTGTGTACGCCATGTGGGTGAGTTCCTTTATTTGGAGACCCTCCAAAGTGGCTGTCTGTAGTGCCATTTTGTTTCTACTTGCTCTGTGTGGCCTGTTGTAGCCAGCCTTGAGCCCTTCCTTCCCTTGTCCCTTTATTGTCTTTTAGTATACCTGTCTTTCTGGGTGACCGTTTCACCATTACTCCTGTCGCTGCCTTCCCAGCCGTTCTCTTGGATGGATTTGTCTGCATCCACAAGAGCCGTAAAGCAGTGTTCCCTGTCTTGGAAAGTGACCCATAATTTGGCTGGGTGCAGCATCCCAAACTTCACCCCACTTTTGAACAGGGTCGCTTTTGCTCTGTTAAACTCCTCCCGACGCTTGACCAGGTCTGCCTAATGTCCTGGTATATCTGGATCTGGTGTCCCTCCCAGTTGCCGGCCTTTGTCTGCCTGGACCAGCGTAGGATTCTTTCCCGGACCTGGTGCTGATGCATCTTGGGGATTATGGTCCTTAGCTGCTCCCCAGCCCTGGGTTTCAGCAGGAGTGACCTGTAGCCTCTGTCTATCTCGGGCGGGTTGAGGAGCTGTCCCTTCCCACCAGCATCTGGGCCATGTAGTCTGTTGGGTTCCTGCCTTCAGTTCCCTCCAGCAGGCCCAATATCCGCTGATGTTGGCGTCGCGACCGGTTTTCCTGGTCTTCTATCTTGCCCTTTATGCTCCCCTGTGTCACCACTGTCATAATATACACCAGTATATCATGGTGCAGACACACACTGATGGACACACAGTGGGACCAATCAACATACACAACACCGCAACCAATCACCAGTGAGAGCACACGCACTATCAAGACAGGGGGCATCAGAGTTCCCGCTCATTCGAGTAGCAGCCAGCTCGGAGCACAGAGCTCACAAACTGCAACACAGACATTCACCATGTGCTGAGTGCATCGACTGGTTAGGACAAGGCAAAGGTCTTTAGTTAAAGCTAGTATTGTATTTACCCACAGTTCAAGTATGTTTAAATAGTTAACCTTTTAATAAAATAGTGTTGCACTACATCAAGTGTTGGTGACCTGTATGTGATCCAGAACACCCAACACATCAACCACCAACCTCGCTATCTCCATCACCAGGACAACGATCCAGTCGCTCTGAACATTTTGAGGCCTTTTCCAGCTCTTTAATGGTGTTCCCCATGGCCTCTAGTTGCCTCTCTGCCTTGTCCATGGCCACATGCGAGGCGGTCAATGCTTCGCAACCGCCACCCTGACTGCTGCCATTATATCGACATTGATTTACTCTTTGAGCTCCCTTAGCTTCCTGGTGAGGAACTTCTGTCATCCGCCCTCAGGCAAGGAGGAGGATGCGTGTGCGGCTTGTTTGTCCTTCTCTTTCGTGTGTGACCAGAGTTCCTTCACCTCGTGGGTCTGCTGTCCCACGGCTCGCTTCTCCAGGCGTCTGTTGATTTTTGCTTTTTTTTCCAGCCTCTGAAGCTGCTATTGTTCAGTATCACTCTTTGTATTTCGATTGAAGAGATGCTTTTATTTTTGGTTCTGGTGGGCTATTTTCGACTAAAAGTGCCTAATTTTGACTTTTGAGGCGGAGAATCACCTTTTATGCGCCGGCTCAGCACATCCCCATCACCGGAAGTCTTCTAAGTCCCTTTTTATCTCTCATATATTCTGGATAAGTGAAGCACGCCTTCGGGAACTCGGTCCATCGGAGGCGGAGAATCGTGGGTGGGCCCAGTAATTTGGATTTTGTTTATTCTCACGTGTACCGAGGTACAGTGAAAAGTATTTTTCTGCAAGCAGCTCAACAGATCATTCAGTGCATGAGAAGAAAAGGAAATTAAAGAAAATACATAATAGGACAACACAAGGTACACAATGTAACTACATAACACCGGCATTGGGTAAAGCATACAGGGGTGTAGTGTTAATGAAGTCAGTCCATAAGAGGTCATTTAGGAGTCTGGTAACAGCGGGGAAGAAATTATTTTTGAGTCTGTTTGTGCGTGTTATCAGACTTTTGTATCTCCTGCCCGATGGAAGAAGTTGGAAGAGTGAGTGAGCCGGGTGGGAGGGGTCTTTGATTATGCTGCCCACTTTCCCCAGGCAGCGGGAGGTGTAGATGGAGTCAATGGATGGGAGGCAGGTTTGTGTGATGGACTGGGCTGTGTTCATGAATCTCTGAAGTTTCTTGCGGTCTTGAGCCGAGCAGTTGCCAAACCAGGCTGTGATGCAGCCAGATAGGATGCTTTCTATGATGCATCTGTAAAAGCTGGTAAGAGTTAATGTGGACATGCCGAATTTCCTTAGTTTCCTGAGGAAGTATAGGTGCTGCTCTGCTTTCTTGGTGGTAGTGTTGACGTGGGTGGACCAGGACAGATTTTTGGTGATGTGTACCCCTAGGAATTTGAAACTGCTAACCATCTCCACCTCGGCCCCATTGATGCTGACGGGTGTGTACAGTGCTTTGCTTCCTGAAGTCAATTACCAGCTCTTTAGTTTTGCTGGCATTGAGGGATAGATTGTTGTCACTGCACCACTCCACTAGATTCTCTATGTCCCTCCTGTATTCTGACTCGTCATTATTCGAGATCCGGCCCACTATGGTCGTATCGTCAGCAAACTTGTAGATGGAGTTGGAACCAAATTTTGCCACGCAGTCGTGTGTGTACAGGGAGTTTAGTAGGGGGCTAAGTACGCAGCCTTGCGGGGCCCCAGTATTGAGGACTATTGTGGAGGAGGTGTTGTTGTTCATTCTTACTGATTGTGGTCTGTGGGTCAGAAAGTCGAGGATCCAGTTGCAGAGTGAGGAGCCAAGTCCTAGGATTTGGAGCTTTGATATGAGCTTGGCTGGGACTATGGTGTTGAAGGCGGAGCTGTAGTCAATAAATAGGAGTCTACTGTAGGAGTCCTTGTTGTCGAGATGTTCTCGAGATGAGTGTAGGGTCAGAGAGATGGTGTCTTCTGTGGACCGGTTGCAGCAGTATGCGTATTGCAGCGGATCAAGGCGTTCTGTGAGTATGAAGGTGATGCGCTTCATGACCAACCTCTCAAAGCACTTCATTATGAATAAAGTCAGGGCCACCGGACGGTAGTCTAATGATATGCAAACAGTGTTTAAAGTATGCACGGAGCGGAACGCAATGATGCTGATTTCAAGGTAACGGAGAATCGCGATTTGGCGTCAAACCGGCGCCTGTCATGATTTTGGTGTTGGAAGCTATTCTCCGCCCGATTGCACTCCCCGATTTCGCCATTGCTGTCAGGCTCCAAGAGATCAGATCAAAGAGTATATCAATGGCAGTTGCACAGTTCTCCTTGTAAGGTATGATACAATACCTTAGCAATGCATCATGCCTTGCCTTTCCCCCAGATGGAAATATCTGGCCCCTGTTGGCTGCATTTGAGTTGGATCACATTCAACTGTGTGAGAGGTGAAGCTCACAATCTCTCCATAGTTCACTGCCCACACATACACAAATGGTTTTTGTTTTTCCTTTTAGAGTGTTGCCCGGAGACTTGGCACAGAACTGTGCCCACCAACTGCTGGGGAATCTGTTCGAACCCCGTCTCAGTCCCTGCATGTACAATTTATTTGTCATACTGATTCAGAAGAACAAAGCAAAAACTTAAAAAAGAAAGCCCTTTGATATTCATCTTAAAATAATCTAAAGTGTCGCAAATAATCTACAGTACAGAAAACTGTGCTCTGCCTTTTAGCAGCACCTTTCTTCTCAGAGGGAGTTGATTATGATTGGGACACGGGGGAGTTGTGAGGGAAAACCCAAAAAGCACATGTCAGCGTGTGAACACAGAGATACATATAGGGCACCAGAAAGGTACAGTTCACTATTTATCGTGATACTGCTTAAATTGCTCATGCCTAAAGGAGAACTGAATTGTGCTGTGTTCACCACAAACTTGTGAAACACAGGAAGTAACGATTTTCCATGGAAAACTGACAGCTGGAGTGAACATGTAATAAACTTGACCCTCTCCGGGTGTTAATTCAATGTTGATTAGTCTATATTCAAATTACTATGTTCAAACAACAACTGGTTTCTTGAATGAACCATGTTCAGCAATCCACAACTGGCTGTTACACTGCTGAATCCATGGACATTCTCTTACCTCATCATTATGACCGGGTGCTATTTACAAGTTCCATCATCATTATGACCGGGTGCTATTTAAAAGTTCCATCATCATTATGACCGGGTGCTATTTATAAGTTCCATCATCATTATGACAGGGTGTTATTTAAAAAGTTCCATCATCATTATGACAGGCTGCTATTTACAAAGTTCCATCATCTAATTCCATCATCCATCATCGAAAGGGGCAGCACGGTAGCCTTGTGGATAGCACAATTGCTTCACAGCTCCAGGGTCCCAGGTTCGATTCCAGCTTGGGTCACTGTCTGTGCGGAGTTTGCACATCCTCCCCGTGTGTGCGTGGGTTTCCTCCGGGTGCTCCGGTTTCCTCCAACAGTCCAAAGATGTGCAGGTTAGGTGGATTGGCCATGATAAATTGCCCTTAGTGTCCAAAATTGCCCTTAGTGTTGGGTGGGGTTACTGGGTTATGGGGATAGGGTGGAGGTGTTGACCTTTGGGTAGGGTGCTCTTTCCAAGAGCCGGTGCAGACTCGATGGGCCGAATGGCCTCCTTCTGCACTGTAAATTCTATGATTCTATGATCATTAACCCTTACAAAACTTCATACTACAGGGACATGAGGGCATTTTCACATTTGGTGGGGGAGTTCTCCCCTATGCCCCAGGTACAACTTGGACATGTGTGTAAAAAGCAATCCCCACTCAAGTCACCGTGCAAACTAACCCCGCTCATCAACCGTATACTTATCAGATCCCGTGCCTGCTGACTGTCGGTTTACTGAAGACTTCAAGAATGTGAAGAAAGTAAAGCAATTGATGCTGGGGCAATCTTTGGGACTGTGGCCCCTTTTGTTCCCTTTATTCCCGACGTTGGGCGCTTCATTTTGTGGGCAACACAGTAGCACAGTGGATAACACTGTTGCTTCACTGCTCCAGGGTCCCAGGTTTGATTCCTGGCTTGGGTCACTGTCTGTGCGGAGTCTGCACATTCTCCCTGTGTCTATGTGGGTTTCCTCCGGGTGCTCCAGTTTCCTCCCACAAGTCCCGAAAGATGTGCTTGTTAGGTGAATTGGATATTTTGAATTCTCCCTCTGTGTATCCGAACAGGCGCTAGAATATGGCGAATAGGGGCTTTTCACAGTAACTTTGTTGCAGTGTTAATGTAAGCCTACTTGTGACAATAAAGATTATTATTATTATATTCCTTTCATGGGGTGTGGGCATCGCTGGAAAGACCAGCATTTGTTGCCCACACCCCATAAAAAGGAGTCAATCACATTACAATAGATTTGGAGTCAGACGCAGGCCAGACCCGAAAAAGAACTGGAGCTTGCTCCTTTGGACAGGTCACTTAGTGGCACCTCTTTTGGTTAACCTCCTCGGTGATCTCTCCAGACTTGTGGCCTGTCTGCCCTTGAGTCTTCAAATTAATCCTGCCTGCAGGTTTCAGTGGGTCGCTGATTTTTCCAAGAGGTAGCCTGAAGCTTTCATTCACAGAAGATTGCCTAATGTAGCGTTGGAAATTAGACAAAAATCCTGATGCTGAGAAAACGAAATGTGTCTGAAAATAATGGGCCATCTCCCAGTAATGAGTGACCATTAATAAAGTGAGACTTATCCATATGATAATGTAGGATTTTTTCAGTTTTGCCCACTTAAGAAAAAAAATCTTCCCACCCATTTGGGCAAGAAGATGGTTACTTGACAAAACTACACATTGATTTAAATCACATTTTTGTACAAGCTAACGATCTTATCAGGATTTAAGTACAGTCACTATCATGTTAATCAACGGGTATGTGTAGAATAAAAACTCCAAGAAGATCAATTATTTGATATGAAATATTTGCTACTATTGCTTTCTTGAGACACGCAATATAATTACTGCAATAACATATGTGGTTTATTCAGACTTTCAGAAGTTTGTCGACAAGATCTCACATAGCAGAATACTATGTAAAATTAAAGCGCATGGGATTGCGGGTAGTGTCTTGAGATGGATAAAAAGCTGGTTAGCAGACAGAAAGCAAAGAGTTGGAATAAATGAATCTTTTTCAGATTGGCAGGCAGTGACTAGTGGGGTACCGCAGGGATCTGTGCTAGGACACCAATTGTTCACATTATAGATTAGTACTTTGGACGAGGGAACTAAATGTATTATCTCCAAATTTGCAGAGGATACAAAGTTGGGTGGGAGGGTGTGCTGTGAGGAGGATGCAGAGGTGCTTCAGTGGGATTTGGACAGGCTGAGTGAGAGGGCACATGCATGGCAGTTGCAGTATAATGTGGATAAATGTGAGGTTATACATCAATAGCAAAAATAGGAAAGCAGATTATTATTTGAATTGGTGTAAATTGAGAGAGCGGGATACTCAGCGAGACCTTGGTGTCCTCGTGCATCAGTTGCTGAACGTAAGCGCATAGGTACAGCAGGCAGTAAAGAAGGCAAATGGTATGTTGGCCTTCATAGCGAGAGGATTTGAGTATAATAATAGAGATGTTTTCCTGCAATTGTATCAGACATTGGTGAGGCCACACCTGGAGTATTGCACAGTTTTGGTGTACTTATCTGAGGAAGGACGTTCTTGCTATGGAGGGAGTGCAGCGAACGTTTACCAGGCTGATTCCTGAGATGGTGGGACTGCCGTATGACTGTCATATGTCATACATTGACTTAAGATAGCGCCGGAGCGAGGCGACTTCTTGCAAGCTGTGCCCAGCATACCCTCTAATTCTATCTTTTACTCTCGTTCTATGCTTTTAAAACTTCATTCGAACTCTTTTAAACTCTCTAACAATGTTCTAATTCAATTACTTACAGATTTGGCGATCTTTAGGACCCTGGAGACACCTGAAACTGACGACCTGAAATCGACCATGAGCAGCCGACCACATGTGAGCAGCTGCCGGAGCTGCCGTCCCAGGCCTGGGAATTCCCCTACAGCGGCTGCCAGAGACCAGGAAAACGCCCTAGAAGCCGGGACCTCCACTCTGCTGCTCTCCAACGACCAGACCAGCATTGCAGCAGCTGCAGCCCCCCCCCCCCAACCCCCCCCCCCCCCCCCGCCAGCTCCCAACACCTCTGACCCGGAGAGCTGCGACCCCCTGCATACCCCAAGCACTCCTTCCACTCCCCCCCTCTACTGTCGCCCCACACTCCTAAAACTCAACTCCCATAGCCTAACAATCATTAATACTGCTCTTTTAAATTTACTTGCAGGTCTAGAGATCCTCTGTCCTCGGAAGGAAGACCGCAATCTGGAAAGGACGCTGCGGACCCCAACACACGGACCCGGCCATCGCCTCATCCGCAACCGCGATCCCAGAGACGTCATCCACTTACCGGCCTTCACCCCATCCACGCCGGAGCATGGTCTGGACATCCACCGACCTGTGAAGACAAACCGCAGCCCGACAGCGACCCGCGCAGACCCACCTACCGACGCAGGAACTGCAAGCAAGGCAAAAAATCCTCCATCCACACACCGACCAGAGTGAATAACCTCATTGGACACAACTATTCCCTTGACACTGCATACTCTCACCGTCTCCCAGGCTCGAAAAGAAGCAGTCACTTCAGGAAGCATGGAAAACATGCAGGCCTGCAGGTGAGAGTGAAACAAAGCGGCCCCAAAGCCCCTCTGCCGAGCTTACTCCTCGCTAATGTCCAATCTCTAGAAAACAAGCTGGACGAACTTCAAACCAGGCTCACTTTTCAAAGAGAACTAAGGGACTGCTGTGTGCTCTGCTTCACGGAGACATAGCTCACTCCTGCTTCACCGGACTGTGCCCTACAACCAGGGGGCTTCGCAATCCACCGAATGGACCATACGGCGGCCTCAGGCAAGGCAAGGGGAGGTGGGGGTCTGCCTCCTAATTAACACCTCCTGGTGCTTAGATGTAGCAACACTGGCGAGTTTCTGCTCCCCGGACCTAGAATACCTGACGCTAAAATGCCGCCCCTTCTACTTTCCGTGGGAGTTCAGCTCCGTTATACTGACGGCAGTTTACATCCCACCCCATGCGAATGTGAAAATCGTACTGGACGAAATATTCACCACCACAAATGACCTTGAAACGAAACATCCCGAGGCCTTGTTCATTGTAGCTGGGGACTTCAATCAGGCCAAGCTCAAGAGCATACTACCAAGTTCCCATCAACACGTCACCTGTTCCACCAGAGGCCCAAACATCCTGGATCACTGCTACACAAATATCAAACATGCCTACTGCTCTATCGCCCGCCCACACTTTGGCAAATCTGACCACAAGGCTGTGCTCCTGCTCCCGGCTTATAAGCAAATACTGAAGCAGGAGAATCCGTCAAATAAGTCGTGCACTGTTGATCTGAGGAATTGGATTATCTCCTATGGGACTGCTTAGAGTCAGTGGACTGGTCAGTATTTAAAAACTCAGCCTGAACAAGTACGCCACGACAGTAATTGACTTCATTAGTATGGTAAACCACTGTTACACCTTTATTAGGTGATGTAAGGTAGGACCTGTACTACAGGTTCGCCGGTAGTCCCTGCCTGCTGGCTTCGCCCAGTAGGCAGAGTATAAATATGCGTGTGGTAATACCAGGTATTGCAGTACCTGAGAGAGGAATGGCTAGACCGCGGGGTCGACCATTGGGCAAGGTACATAGCCCCGCCCTGAGAGGCGGGGTATAAGAACCGATGCCGTCCCAGCAGCCTCCACCTCTGTAACATCGCTGCTGGGTACAGTTCAATCTGATTAAAGCTGAATCGATATGACTCCTCGTGGTCTCAAGAGTATTGATTGTGCATCAATTTAATCAGATAAGTACTTTTGAAGGATGGACCTCGGCATCAAGCTGGCGTGCCTTCAGCTCAGCCCTCACGCAGAAAACTCTGCCGCGATTTTTAAGCATTGGCTAGCATGCTTCCAGAGCTACCTCGATACGGCTGCCGACACCCCACGGAAAGGCAGAAGATACACCTCCTACGCTCGCGGGTCAGCCCGGCGATCTACCCCCTGATCAAAGGGGCGGCGAACTATGATAAAGCCATGGAAATGCTGGAAGGACATTACATTCGTCCACTGAACCAGGTCTACACCCGTCACCTGCTGGCAACGAGACGGCAGTGCCCAGATGAGACGCTTGAAGATTTCTACCGGGCACTGATAGTGCTGGGCCAAAACTGCGGCTGCCCAGCAGTGACAGGGAACGAGCACACTGAACTTTTAATTCAAGACGCTTTCGTGGCAGGTATGGTTTCCCCCGACATCTGCCGAAGGCTCCTCGAAATGGACACATTGGGCCTCACCAAGGCCCGGGCCCTGGCAGGGTCCATGGACGTGGCATACAAGAACGCCCTTGCGTACGCCACCGCGCGCACCGCGCCCCCCTGGGCTGCGTGGCACCCCGCCGCGGCAGCCCCCCAGACTTACCCGCTTAACCCGCAGACTTACCCTCTAACTCCGCAGGCCTGCATGGCAAGGCGCCCTGCTACCGCCGCTGGCCAACGCTGCTTCTTCTGCCGCCAGGGGAATCACCGCGCGCGCGCCGTCACCTGCAAAGGGTGCGGCAAGAAAGGCCACTATGCCGCGTACCGGTCTTCTGCGCCCCTGGAATGCCGCAGCAGCCCCGCCCCAGGCCCCGACCGCCCAGCTCTCACCGCCCCGCGCAGTGGACGCGGTCTTCCACGCCTCCGGAACGCCGCAGCACGCCCCGCCCCAGGCCCCGACCGCCCAGCTCTCACCGCCCCGCGCAGTGGCCGCGGTCTCCCGCGCCTCCGGAACGCCGCAGCATGCCCCGCTCCAGGCCCCGACCTGCCAGCGCTCACCGCCCCGCACAGTGGCCGCGGTCTCCCGCGCCTCCGGAACGCCGCAGCACGCCCCGCTCCAGCGCTCACCTCCACCCCCCTATCCTAGGGCCACGTGCGACCCACGGGCACAGTCTTTCTTTCCTATCCCGGCCGTCCAAGGCCCACCGCCGCCCTTCTCTCCCCAGGCAGCGTGCGACCCGCGGCCATTTTGCCCCCCGGAAACCACGCTGGATGGGTGGGCGCCGCCATTTTGTCCCTCGCCGATGCCATCTTGGATGGGGCCTCAAGCCCCCAGCACGGCTGACTATGCGCTGCCCGACCAGAACTCCTTGCTGCAGCTGGCCTCCGTTACTCTGAATCATAGTCGGCCCCGGACGCTAGCGAAGGCCACCACAACGATCGCCATCAACGTCCACGTGACGTCGTGCCTCATCGACTCCGGGAGCACGGAGAGCTTCGTCCACCCCGACACGGTAAGGCGCTGTTCCCTGGTCACCTATCCCACCAGCAAAGGAACTCCCTGGCCTCCGGGTCACACGCAGTGGAGATAAAGGGGTTCTGCCTCGCAAACCTCACCATCCAAGGCAGTGAATTCCGCAATTTCCGCCTATACGTGCTGCCGCATCTCTGCGCAGCCACCCTTCTGGGACTGGATTTCCAGTGCCACCTACAAAGCCTGACCTTTAAATTTGGCGGCCCTATACCCCCCCTTACTGTTTGCGGCCTCGCGACCCTTAAGGTCGACCCGCCTTCCCTGTTTGCAAACCTCACCCCGGATTGCAAACCCGTCGCCACCAGGAGCAGACGGTACAATGCCCAGGACCGGACCTTCATCAAGTCTGAGGTCCAAAGGCTGCTGAAGGAAGGGGTCATCGAAGCAAGCAACAGCTCCTGGAGGGCTCAAGTAGTAAAGACCGGGGCGAAACATAGGATGGTCATCGACTATAGCCAGACCATCAACCGGTTTACGCAACTGGATGCGTACCCTCTCCCCCGTATTGCCGACCTGGTAAACAGGATTGCGCAATACAAGGTTTTCTCCAGGGTGGATCTCAAGTCCGCCTACCACCAGCTACCCCTCCGTAATAGTGACCGCCAGTACACTGCCTTCGAAGCAGATGGGCGGCTCCACCACTTTTTAAGGGTTCCCTTCGGTGTCACAAACGGGGTCTCGGTCTTCCAGCGTGAGATGGACCGAATGGTTGACCGGTACGGCTTACACACAACGTTCTCGTATCTTGACAACATCACCATCTGCGGCCATTACCAGCAGGACCACGACACCAACCTCCGTAAATTTTTCCAGACCGCGCACTTCCTTAATCTGACCGACAATAAGGAGAAGTGCGTGTTTAGCACCGACCGTCTAGCCATCTTAGGCTATGTAGTGCGAAATGGAGTCATAGGCCCCGACCCTGAACGCATGCGCTCCCTCATGGAGTTCCCCCTCCCTCACTGCCCCAAGGCCCTAAAGCGCTGCCTCGGCTTCTTTAGCTACTGTGCACAGTGGGTCCCCAATTACGCCGACAAAGCCCGACCCCTGATCCAGTCCACAACCTTCCCCCTGTCGGCGGAGGCCCACCAGGCCTTCTGCCGCATCAAAGTGGACATCGCAAAAGCCACGATGCGCGCCATCGACGAGTCCCTCCCCTTCCAGGTCGAGAGCGACGCGTCCGACGTAGCTCTGGCGGCCACCCTCAACCAAGCGGGCAGGCCCGTGGCTTTCTTCTCCCGCACCCTCCATGCTTCCGAAATTCGCCACTCCTCAGTCGAAAAGGAGGCCCAGGCCATAGTAGAAGCTGTGCGACACTGGAGGCATTACCTGGCCGGCAGGAGATTCACTCTCCTCACGGACCAACGGTCGGTGGCCTTCATGTTCGATAATGCGCAGCGGGGCAAGATAAAAAACGACAAGATCTTGCGGTGGAGGATCGAACTCTCCACCTACAACTACGAGATCTTGTACCGTCCCGGGAAGCTGAATGAGCCTCCTGATGCCCTATCCCGCGGCACTTGTACCACCGCACAAGTAGACCGCCTCCGAGCCCTCCACGAGGACCTCTGCCACCCGGGAGTCACCCAGTTCTTCCATTTCGTTAAGTCCCGAAACCTGCCTTACTCCATCGAGGAGGTCAGGACAGTCACCAGGGACTGCCAAACCGCACTTCTACCGACCAGAGAGGGCGCATCTGATAAAGGCTTCCCGTCCCTTTGAACGCCTCAGCATGGACTTCAAAGGCCCCCTCCCCTCCACCGACCGCAACACGTACTTCCTTAACGTGATTGACGAGTACTCCCGGTTCCCATTCGCCATCCCCTGCCCAGACATGACCACAACCACCGTCATCAAGGCCCTTCAAAGTATTTTTACGCTGTTTGGTTTCCCCGCATACATCCACAGTGATAGGGGGTCCTCCTTTATGAGCGACGAGCTGCGCCAGTTCCTGCTTAGCAAAGGCATCGCCTCGAGCAGAACGACCAGCTACAACCCCCGGGGTAACGGGCAGGTAGAAAGGGAGAATGGAACGGTCTGGAAGACCGTCCTGCTGGCCCTTCGGTCCAGGAATCTCCCAGTCTCCCGCTGGCAAGAAGTCCTCCCAGTGGCCCTACACTCCATTTGGTCGCTACTCTGTACTACCACAAACCAGACACCTCACGAACGTCTCCTGGTTTTCCCCAGGAAGTCCTCCTCTGGGACCTCGCTCCCCACCTGGCTAGCAACACCCGGACCCGTCCTGCTGTGGAAACATGCGAGGGCGCACAAGTCAGACCCGTTGGTCGAGAGGGTCCACCTGCTGCATGCCAACCCCCAGTACGCCTACGTAGCGTTCCCCGACGGACGCCAAGATACGGTCTCCCTTCGGGACCTGGCGCCTGCCGGAGCCCCACGCGTGCCCGAGCCACTGCCCCCCCCCCTACCCCCCGCCCCCCCCCCCCCCCCCGCACCCCCCCCCCCCCCCCCCACCGGACTTGACCAGAGGGTCAGTACTGACGCCAGAACCCCGACCCAGAGCCGAGCAGGCACCGACGCCCCTACAGAAACCCCTTCCTCCTGCCCATTTTTCGACCCTACAGCGCCGCCTAGGGGTGACAAAACTGCCTGGGAGGAAGACACCACGTTCCCGGAGTCACTACCGCCGGGGCCCTCACCAGGATCGCCGCCGAAACTTAGACGCTCCAGTAGGACGACCAGGCCGCCCGATCGTCTGATTGCAGCACCATGAAGAAAATAAACTACACAAGAACTTTCTCCGCAACCCTCGACAACATGATACCTGCAATACCTGGTCCTACCATGAAAAGGCGACAGTAATACTGGCCATCACCCCGCTGGCTCTTTTTTAACAGGGGGTGAATGTGGTAATACCAGGTATTGCAGTACCTGAGAGAGGAATGACCATTGGCTAGACCGCAGGGTCTACCATTGGGCAAGGTACATAGCCCTGCCCTGAGAGGCGGGTTATAAGAACCAATGCCGTCCCAGCAGCCTCCACTTCTGTAACATCGCTGCTGGGTACAGTTCTATCTGATTTAGCTGAATCGATATGACTCCTCGTGGTCTCAAGAGTATTGATTGTGCATCAATGCGTGTCCTCCATTCAGCAGCCATTTCGGCAGCTGCTGTGGGAGGCCACACATCTTAGAGCAATAAAGCCTCAGTTGTATCCAACTCTAGTCTTTGTTCAATTGATCGTGCATCAATTTATTGCTCTAACATTTTCTAAAAGCTGGATCTCCGTATCAAGCCAGATCGCCTGCAGCTGGATCCGCAATCAAGCGATGCCAAAAAGGACTTTAATCACTGGCTAGCTTGCGTCGAGGCGTATATCAACTCAGCGACAACCCCTCTGATGGAGGCTCAGAAGATACAGATCCTGTACTCAAGGATGAGCTCCAACGTGTTTCCGCTGATCCAAGACGCACCGAACTACGTCGACGTCATGGCGATTCGCAAAGAAAACTATGCACAGAAGACGAATACGCTCTTCGCCAGGCACGTACTCGCCACTCGCTCTCAACTCCCTGGTGAGTCCATAGAAGACTTCTGGTGGGCCCTAATCCCACTCGTCCGGGACTGGGACTGTCAGGCCGTTACGGCCACTGAACATTCGAACCTCCTTATGTGGGACGCGTTCGTTACGGGGATTAGGTCGGACCTCATACGCCAAAGACTGTTAGAAGGGGCCATCCTCGATCTAGCTGAGACAAAGAAGCTAGCGCTCTCTATGAGAGTCGCCTCACGCAACATTCAGGCCTACCACCCCAGCTGTGCGGCCCACCCCTCTACGCATCGTGGACCCCACATATGGCCGTCCCAGTGGGGGCCTTACCCAGCCAGTACACCTGCGCCACACGCCAGCCCACACACTCCGGAGGTCCACAATGCTACCTCTGCGGCCAGCAGAAACACCCTTGCCAACGCTGCCCGGCCCGCGGGGCCCGTTGCAAGGCTTGTGGCAAAAAGGGGCACTTCGCCACGGTGGGCCAGGCCTGCGCAGTCGCCGCTATCGCCCCCACCCCCCTAGTCTACACATAATGGGCGCCGCCATCTTCATCTCCCCGGCCCACGCGCGGCCAGTGGGCGCCGCCATCTTCTCCCCCTCACTCCGCGTGCGGCCCATGGTCGCCGACATCTTGTCCAACCCCCGCAACGTGCGGCCCATGGGCGCCGCCATTTTGTCCCCCACAGGATCTTCAGGCGCCGCCATCTTGTCTCCCCCACGGGGCACTGACACCGACTGCATTCCAGGACCTGGGTCCCCCAGGCTCCCCATCATCTGACGCCAGTGACGACCGACCATGACTCGCCATAGTGACGATCGACCAGTCTCGTCCGCACAACCTGGCCACCGCATCGACCAGCGTGAAAATCAACGGCCACGTGACCTCTTGCCTGCTGGACTCCGGGAGCACCGAAAGCTTCATACACCCGGATACGGTAAGGCGCTGCTCCCTCGCGGTACACCCCGCCAACCAAAGTATCTCCCTAGTCTCCGGATCCCATTCCGTCACGATCCGGTGTTACTGTACGCTGTACGGTCACATTCACGGTCCAGGGCATAGAATTCAGCAGCTTCCACCTCTACATCCTCCCTAACCTCTGCGCTGCTCTACTACTAGGCCTGGACTTCCAGTGCAATCTCCAGAGCCTAACCCTCAAATTCGGCGGGCCCCTACCACCCCTCACTGTGCGGCCTCGCGACCCTAAAGGTCAATAATCCGCCTTCTCTCTTTGCAAAACTAACGCCAGATTGCAAACCCGTCGCCAGCAGGAGCAGACGGTACAGCACCCAGGACAGGACCTTCATCAGGTCCGAGGTCCAGCGGCTGCTTCGGGAAGGCATCATCAAGGCCAGCAACAGCCCCTGGAGAGCCCAAGTGGTAGTTAAAACTGGGGAGAAACACAGAATGGTCGTGGACTACAGCCAGACCATCAATCGCTACACGCAGCTCGACACGTACCCCCTCCCACACATATCTGATATGGTCAATCAGATTGCACAGTACCGGGTCTTCTCAACAGTAGACCTCAAATTCGCCAACCACCAGCTCCCCATTCATAAATTGGACCATCCATTCACTGCTTTCGAGACGGACGGTCATCTCTATCACTTCCTCAGGGTTCCCTTCGGCGTCACTAACGGGGTCTCGGTCTTCCAAAGGGAGATGGTCCGAATGGTCGACCGGTACGGTTTGCAGGCCGCCTTCCCATACCTAGACAACATCACCATCTGCGGCCATGATCAGCAGGACCACGATGCCAACCTTGCCAAATTTCTCCACACCGCCACTCTCCTCAACCTCACCTACAACATGGAGAAGTGCGTGTTTAGCACGAACCGCTTAGCCATACTTGGCTATGTGGTCCAGAACGGAGTTCCAGGGCCCGATCCCGACCGCATGTGCCCCCTCATCGAGCTCCCCCTTCCCCACTGCCCCAAGGCCCTCATACGCTGCCTGGGGTTCTTCTCATACTACGCCCAGTGGGTCCCAAACGATGCGGACAAGGCCCGCCCATTCACACAGTCCACACACTTTCCCCTGGCGGCCGAGGCACAACAGGCCTTCGCCCGTATCAGAGCCGATATCGCCAAGGCCGGGATGCACGCAGTAGACGAGACACTTCCCTTTCAAGTAGAGAGCGACGTATCAGACGTCGCCCTAGCCGCCACCCTCAATCAGGCAGGCAGACCCGTGGCATTCCTCTCCCGCACACTTCATGCCTCAGAAATTCGGCACTCATCCGTCGAAAAAGAAGCCCAAGCTATTGTTGAGGCTGTGCGGCATTGGAGGCATTACCTGGCTGGCAGGAGATTCACCCTCCTCACTGACCAACGGTTGGTAGCCTTCATGTTCAATAACACACAGCGGGGCAAGATCAAAAACGATAAAATCTTAAGGTGGCGGATCGAGCTCTCCACCTATAATTACGAGATTTTGTATGGCCCCGGCAAACTCAGCGAGCCCCCAGACGCTCTCTCCCGAGGTACATGTGCCAGCGCACAAGTAGACCGACCCCGGGCCCTGCACGACAGCCTTTGTCACCCGGGTGTCACACGGTTGTACCATTTTGTCAAGGCTCGCAATCTGCCCTACTCCGTCGAGGAAGTACAGACAATCACCAGGGACTGCCAGGTCTGTGCGGAGTGTAAGCCGCACTTCTACCGGCCGGAACGTGCCCGCCTGGTGAAGGCCTCCCGCCCCTTTGAATGTCTCAGCGTAGATTTCAAAGGGCCCCTCCCCTCCACCGACTGAAACACATATATTCTCAGTGTGGTCGATGAGTACTCCAGATTTCCCTTCGCCATCCCATGCCCCGATATGACGTCTGCCACCATCATCAAAGTCGTAAACACTATCTTCGCTCTGTTCGGTTTCCCTGCCTACATCCACAGTGACAGGGCAACCTCATTCATGAGCGATGAGCTGCGTCAGTTCCTGCTCAGCAGGGGTATCGCCTCCAGTCGGACGACTAGCTATAACCCCTGGGGAAACGGACAGGTAGAGAGGGAGAACGGGATGGTATGGAGGGCCGTCCAACTGGCCCTATGGTCCATGAACCTCCCAGCCTCTCGCTGGTAGGAGGTCCTCCCTGATGCACCACACTCCATTCGGTCACTGCTGTGCACCGCCACTAACAACACACCCATGAACGTCTTTTTGCCTTCCCCAGGAAGTCCACATCCGGGGTCTCGCTCCCGACTTGGCTTGCAGCTCCAGGACCAGTCCTGCTCCGTAGGCATGTCCGATTCCACAAGGTGGACCTGTTGGTGGAGAGGGTGCAATTGCTCCATGCAAACCCCCAGTATGCATACGTGGCGTACCCTGATGGCCGCCAGGATACTGTCTCCCTCAGGGACCTGGCACCAGCAGGTTCCACACACACACACCCCTCCAGCCCGGCCCCACCCTTTCCTTCCCCGGCGCTCCCAGCATTAACCCCACCAGGACCATCCGTCCTTCCCCTGCCCACGCCCGAGGATGAAGAGGATTTTGGCACGCTCCCGGAGTCACTGAACATCGGGCCAGCATCGACATCGCCGCCACCACTACATCGCTCCCAGCGGAACATCAAGGCCCCGGACCGGTTAAACCTCTAACTGGTCCACCGGACTTCAAAAGACATTTTTTTTCTGCTCAAATACTGTAAATATAGATTCATTGCTGTATATAGTTCTCCACCACCCCAGCCGGACTCAATTTTAACAGGGGTTGAATGTGGTAGACCACTGTTACACCTTTATTAGGTGATGTAAGGTAGGACTACAGGTTCGCCGGTAGTCCCTGCCTGCTGGCTCCCCCCAGTAGGCGGAGTATACATATGCGTGTCCTCCATTCAGCAGCCATTTCGCCAGAGGTTGTGGGAGGCCACACATCTTAGAGCAATAAAGCCTCAGTTGTATCCAACTCTAGTCTTTGTTCAATTGATCATGCATCAATTTGTAAGTGTGTAGAAGACCGTGTGCCAAAGAAGCAAATCCGCATGTTTCCCAACCGGAAACCCTGGATGAACAGGGATATTCACTGCTTGCTGAAGTCTAGGTCTGAGGTGTTCAAGTCAGGCAACCTTGACCTCTACAAGAAAGCCAGATATGATCTAAAGAAATCCATCAAAGATGCCAAAAGACAGTACCGGACCAAGCTCGAGTCCCAGGCTAGCCACACGGATCCCCGCCGTCTATGGCAAGGTCTGCAAGACATAACGGGCTACAAGATGAAGGCATGTAAAATTGTTGGATCCAACGCACCCCTCCCTGATGAGCTCAACGCATTCTATGCCCGCTTTGAGCAGGAGGTCAGCGAGAGCGAGCCCTCCACCCCAGAAGCCTCGGATGAACTTGTATCTGAGATCACTGCAGACGTCAGAGCAGCCTTCTCGAAGGTCAACCCACGGAAAGCCACTGCCCCGGATGGGGTACCCGGACAGGCACTCAGGTCCTGCACGGATCAGCTGGCGGGGGTATTTGCAGACATCTTCAACCTCTCTTTACAACAATCTGAGTTCCCTATCTGCTTCAAGAAGACGACCATCATCCCTGCACCAAAAAACGTCAACACCAAAACACAGCCTTAATGACTATTGTCCAGTGTCTCTGACATCTATCATCATGAAGTACTTCGAAAGGTTAGTCATGGCACGAATCAACTCCAGTCTCCCGGATTGCCTTGATCCACTACAGTTCGCCGACCGCTGCAACAGGTCCACAGCAGACGCCATCTCCATGGCCCTGCACTCTACCCTGGGACACCTAGATAACAAAGACACCTATGTCAGGCTCCTATTTATCGACGACAGCTCAGCCTTCAACACCATCATTCCTACGAAACTCACCTCCAAACTCCGTGGCCTTGGCCTCGGCTCCTCCCTCTGCGACTGGATCCTGAACTTTCTAACCCACAGGCCACAATCAGTAAAGATAGGCAACAACACCTCCTCCACGATCATCCTCAACACCGGTGCCCCATAAGGCTGTGTCCTCAGCCCCCTACTATACTCCTGAGACACCTATGACTGTGTGGCCAAATTCCGCTCCAACTCGATTTTCAAATTTGCTGATGACACCACCGTAGTGGGTCGGATTCCAAACAATGACGAGACAGAGTACAGGAATGAGATAGAGAATCTGGTGAACTGGTGCGACGACAATAATCTCTCCCTCAATGTCAACAAAACGAAGGAAATTGTCATCGACTTCAGGAAGCGTAGTGGAGAACATGCCCCAGTCTACATCAATGGGAACGAAATAGAAAGGGTCGAGAGCTTCAAGTTCTTAGGTGTACAGATCACCAACAGACTGTCCTGGTCCCCTCATGCTGACACTATTGTTAAGAAAGCCCACCAAAGACTCTACTTTCTCAGAAGACAGGAAATTTGGCATGTCAGCTACGACCCTCACCAACTTCTACAGATGCACCATAGAAATCATTCTTTCTGGTTGTATCACAGCTTGGTATGGAGCCTGCTCTGCCCAAGACCGCAGGAAGCTACAAAAGGTCGTGCATGTAGCCCATTCCATCACACAAACCAGCCTCCTATCCATTCACTCTATCTATAATTCCCGCTGCCTCAGAAAGGCAGCCAGCATAATTAAGTACCCCACGCACCCCGGACACACTCTCTCCCGCCTTCTTCCGTCAGGAAAAAGACACCAAAGTTTGAGGTCACGTACCAACCGACTCAAGAACAGCTTCTTCCCTACTGCCATCAGACTTTTGAATGGACCTATCTCGTATTAAGTTGATCTTTTCTCTACACCTTGCTATAACTGTAACATTATATTCTGCAGCCGCTCCTTCCTTCCCTATGCACGGTATGCATTGTTTGTACAGCATGCAAGAAACAATACTTTTCACTGTATACTAATACATGTGACAATAATAAATCAAATCAGGAGAGACTTGTTTGGTGAAAGTGGGGGCTGCAGGGCGGTTGACCTGGTTGACTGATCATAGCACTGTCATGCAGGATGAAGTTCAAGTGGGGAGGATTCATAAGAATATAATGTGAGTAGGGGACATTATAGTGAGGGAGATTGACACTGTTCTCTGAAGCAAGGAATGTGAGTCCAGTGGGCTGTGTTGCCTGCCGGGTGCCAGGTTTTGTGACACCTGCCCAGGGTTGGAGAGGAACTTGCAGTGGGAGGGAGAGGATCCATGTAGGTACCAACAACATAAACAGGAGAAGGAATATTTAGTATGAGAAGCGAGGCACTAAATTAAGAAACAGAACCTCAAAGGTGATCATATCTGGATATTACCTGAGCCACGTGAAAATTGGCATAGGACAAATAAGATTGGAGAACTGAATGCATGGCTCAAAGAGTGGTGTAGGAGAACTGGGTGCGGTTCGTGGGCATTGGAACCAGTACAGGGGAAAGTGGGATCTGTATGATTGGACGATCTACACATCAACTGTGCTGGGGCTAAAGTTCCAGCGAGATGCATAACTCGGGAAGATTTAAACTAAATAGTGGAGGCAAGGGATCAAATTTCGGAAGATGTGGTATACCAAAGAGTAGAGGCAAGGCAAGAGAGAAAGGTACTAACATGGGAAATGATAAACTCACTGTGAAAGAGACAGAGAGTACAAATCTAAGAGTAAATCAACAGATAAGGTTAGATGCTACAAAAATAATATAACGACAAAATGTAAGGCTCTGTATATGAATGCACATAGCATTTGAAACAAACTGATAGTGCAAATTGAAATTAATGAATACAAAAAAGAAGACAGAATGGGAGATTGTCAGAAGGGGCAAGAATCATGGGTGGCTTTAATCTATATTTAGGGCGCTACCGTATGGCCTTGTTGTGCTCAACTCGGGACGCAACAAGGCAGTTCCCGCGAGATTAATGATACTCGGGATGCCTTGTGAGATCTAACAAGACTTTGTGAGATGTTGTCTTGATCTGAATCTTGACCTGACAGCGAGATCCAGATTTGCATATTTAAGCATGCAGTCAGCTTCACTTAAATATGTCTGCGCCAGCGAATCCCTAGGCTAGGATGAATGCCCGCGCCTGGGAGACTGTACCGTGGTGCCATTTAGTACTTGTCCACTCAAATGCATACCAAGCATAACGGTACCTGGGGGGATCTCCCAGGCCATTGGAGGCTCTTGGGTGGCCGGGCTCTGGGCAAGGGGAACCCTGGAATTCATGCTGCCACCTTGGCATCCTGGCAATGCCACATGGGCACCCTGGCAGTGCTACCCTGGCAGAGCCTGGGTGGCACTGCCAGACTGGCTGGGGCACTGCCAGGGTGCTCGGCTGGCAGTGCCAGAGATTGGCCTGTTGTGTTATGTAATTTGGAATAAGACAGGCTGCCACTTGATGCAGTTTTTAGTAAAAGATGCTCCAGACTTTGAAGTGAGTTCAATGTATTTTATTGAACTATTAGCACAGTTCTTAATGAGTTCAACTCTCTGCTAATCTAAATGTAGTAACTCAGTCTAATAAACCAGCCTTGCTCTAAGCCACGTGCTGGGGTGTGATGCTGAGGATACACCCTGTCTCACTCTGTAGACGTTGGTCTGTGGAAAGAGGCAGAGTGTGAGTGCCTCATCCCTTTTACAGTGAGATACCACCCCTGAGTGTTCGATCCTATGTGTTCATTAGCTGCATGTTTGCATATCATGACATGGCCCTGGGGGTCCCATGCACTTATGAAGTCGTTATTGGGGTGCTCTAGGACCCCCTAGCAGGTAAGTCGGGCAGTTGGGAGGATCCAGAGGCCACATTGGCGGGATCCAGAGATCGGGACAGCATTTCAAAATGGCGCCGCAATCTCTTTCTGCACGGGTGAGCTGAGCTCGGCATGTAGGAAATGAAGCAAAGCGCAGCCTCGGCTGGGCATTCCTCATCAAGGCCCCCAAAAAGTCCCATTTGATTGCGAGGTCGTTGAGAAACAGGCCAATATTTGTGCCCAAAACAGGACTTTTCTTTCTCCGTTAAATCATGCCCATTGATTGGAAAAATTATATTGGCAAAGGTAGTGCAGATGATAAGTTCATAGAATGTTTTCAGGATAGCAGCTTACAGCAGGACATTCTGGAGCCAAACACAGGGCAGGCTATACTAGATCTGGTATTGTGCAATGAAATGGAATTAATTGATAACATCGTGGTGAAGGCACCCAAGGTATCAGCGATCATATTAGGATTGAATTTTACATTCAGCTTTAGGGAGAGTAGAATATATCCAAGGCTAGTATTTTAAACTTAAATAAGGACAAATTTGAGGACATGAAAGTGGAGCTTGCTAAAGTGAACTGGTAAATATGCATAATCATAGAATCATAGAATTTACAGTGCAGAAGGAAGCTATTTGACCCATCGAGTCTGCACCGGCCCTTGGAAAGAGCACCCCACTTAAGCCCACCCCATCCCCGTAACCCTACCTAACCTTTTTGGAGACTAAGGACAATTTACCATGGCCAATCCACCTAAACTGCACATCTTTGGACTGTGGGAGGAAACCGGAGCACCCGGAGGAAAACAACGCAGACACGGGGAGAATGTGCAGAATACGCACAGACAGTGACCCAAGCCGGGAATGGAACCTGGAACCCTGGAGCTGTGAAACAACGGTGCGAACCACTGTGTTAACGTGCTGCCCTAAGGGAAAGATCATAGATATTCAGTGTCAGACATTTAAAGGGATATTTCAGAATACACAGAATAAACATGTACCAGTAGGAAAGAAGAATTCCAAAGGGAGGTCTGTCATCTCTGGGAAACTAATAAGTTAAGGACTGTATTAAACTTAAAGAAAAGTCATATATTTGCGATATAAGGCGAATGGCAGGTCAGAAGACTGGAAAGAATATAAAGAACATCAAAGAGTGAAAAAAAATTGATAAGGAGGGAAAAATTAGAGTACAAGAGAAAGCAAGTCAATAATATAAAGATGGGCGGTAACAGTTTCTGTGGATATTTAGATAAAAAAGGAGTTAACAAAGTGAGCATTGGTCCCAAAGAAAGTTGCCTGGGGAATTGCTATAGTATGACTGGTGAATTAATTAAGCAAGTATTTTCCATGTGTCTTCACTATGGAGGACACAAGGAACATCCCAGAAATATCTGTAAATCAGGAAATGGAAGTGAGGGAGGAACTCAAGAAAATTACAATTACCAGATAATTGGTATTAAGCAATTTGTTAGGTCTGGGGGCTGACAAATCACCTGGTCCGGATGGACTTCACCCTAAGGTCTTGAAAGAAATGGCCAATGAGGTAGTTGATGCATTGGCTTTAATTTTCCAAAAATTCCTAGATTCGGGGAAAGTTCTATTAGATTGGCTTTCGCTTTCTTTATTGTCTGCTGCACCTACATGGTAGCTTTCTGTGACTCCTTTATTCAAAAAGGGATAGAGAAGAGGGAGACAAAAAACTAGGAAACTAGGCCAATTAACCTATAACACCTGTTATTGAGAAAATGGTTGAAGCCATTTTTAAAGATGTTATAGCGGGGCACTTGAAAAAATTCATGGTAATCATAAGTTCATAAAATATCGGAGCAGAAGCAGGCCATTTGGCCCATCTAGTCTGCTCCACCATTTGATCATGCCTGATCTCATCCTGGCCTTAACTCCAACGTCCTGCCCATTCTCCATTTCCCTTCAACCCATTACTAATTAAACATCTGTCTAACTTTTCAAATTTACTCACTGTCCCAGCAAACACCTCATTCAGGGATAGCGAATTCCACAGATGCTACCTCTTATCTTAAGACTATGTTCTAGAATGCCCCACAAGAGGAAGCAACCGCTCTATGTCAACTTTATCCATACCTTTGATCAACTTGTATACGTCAATTTGTTCTCCCCTCGTTCTTCTAAACTTGGGAGGGTATTGGCCTAAACTGTTCAATCTCTCTTCATGCGGCAAACCCCTCATCTCTGGAATCAACCGAGTGAGCCTCCTCTGAACTGCCTCCAATGCCACTACATCATTCCTCAATAAGAGAACCAAAAAAGTGCACAATACTCCAGATGTGGTCTCACCAATGCCTTGTATAGTTGCAACAACACTTCCTAACATTTATACTCTATTCCTTTAGCTATAAATTCCATTTGTTTTCCTTATTATCTGCTTCACTTGCCTGGTAGTTTTCTGTGACTCATGAATGAGGACCCCCAGATCCCTCTGCATCGGAGCATCCCAAAGTCTCTCCCCATTTAGATAATAAGTTGCCTTTCCCATTTTCCAACCAAAATGCATGACCTCACACTTATCCACATTAAACTCGATCTGCAACATTTTCTCCTAACCTATCTCTATCCATTTGTAACGTTCTTATTTCTTCATTGCAACTTACTGTCACACCTATTTTTGTGTTGTCTGCAAATTTGGCTATAGGACCTTCTATCCCTGTATCCAAGTCATTTATATAGTTTGTAAATAGCTGGGGCCCAAGGACTGAACCCTGTGGCACTCCACTAGTTACATCTTGTCATCTTGTAATCAGGCCTGTGAAAAGAAAATCACATTTAACCAATTTATTGAAATTCTTTGAAGGAGTATGTGCTATGGATAAAGGGGAACTGGTGGATGTACTTAGATTTCCAGAATGCATTTGAGAAGGTGCCATATCAAAGGTTATTGCATAAAATAGAACTCCTGCTGTGGAGGGTAACATATTAGCGTGGGTTGAAGATTGGCTCGCTAACAAGAAACAGAGTTGGCGGGCTTCTGGTTGCGGCAATGCAGAGCTAAGTCGCACGTTCGGCAGCTCCCACTAGAAACTGACTTTTGTCTCTTTTTAGAGCCCGTAACGGAGCTTGCTCGACGTTTCCCGGTGTGGGAAGGAGATAGCAACATTCCCCCAATAGTGTATGGCTTGGACCAGGAGTGGGGCGATCAAAAAAGTGGCAGTGAAGCAAAAGAAGGTGCGAGGGAGGAAGACCAAGATGGTGGCGGGTGGAGACCAGGCAGCGTGGATGCAGTGGGCGCAGGAGCAGCAGGAGTTTCTTCAGCGCTGCTTTAGGGAGCTGAAAGCGGATCTGCTGGAGCCGATGAAGGCGTCAATCGATAAGCTGCTGGAGACCCAGACGGCCCAAGGGGCGGCGATCCGGGAGGTCCGGCAAAAGGTCTCTGAGAACGAAGATGAGATCTTAGGCCTAGTGGTGAAGGTGGAGGCGCACGAGGCGCTCCATAAAAAGCAGGAGAGGTTCGAGGAGATGGAGAACCGGTCGAGGCGGAGGAATCTGCGGATCCTGGGCCTCCCGGAGGGACTGGAGGGATCGGACGTGGGGGCCTACGTGGTCACCATGCTGAATTCGCTGATGAGAGTGGGGTCCTTCCAGGGGCCCTGGAGCTGGAGGGGGCCCACCGAGTGCTGGCAAGGAGGCCCAAGCCCAACGAGCCACTGCGGGCTGTGCTGGTGCGGTTCCACCGGTTTGCTGATCGGGAGTGATGTGTTGGGTGCTCTGCATCCGTGGAACACATACAGGCCACCAACACTTAAAATAGTGCAACACTATTTTATTAAGCTAGAAACTGTTGAACATACTTTCACTGTGGGTTAACACGATGTTAGATTAAACTAAAGACCTATGCCTGTCCTAACCAGTCTATGCACTCAGCACATAGTGAAGATCTGTGCTGTAAGCTGTAAGCTCTGTCCTTCTGAGCGGTTGCAGCCCGAATGAGCGGTAAAACTGATGCCCTCTGTCTTTATAGTGAGTGTGCTCTAATGGTGATTGGCTGCGGTGTTGTGTGTGTTGATTGGTCTTGCTGTGTGTCCATCAGTGTGTGTGTCTTCATCATGATATACTGGTGTATATTATGACATTCCCCCTTTTTTCAAAAAATGTATGTTTGTGGCAATAAATAATGTGTGGTGATAATGTTCCTAACTACGTGTGGGGTGCGAAGACATATTTACAGGACTATGTACATGGGAACTAAGCTATTTACATGGGAAGGTGCCTGGTGCAGAGAAGCAGTATGCAACAAGAGTAACGAGATCAACACTATATACAAACCAGGGAAACGATCAAACAAAGCAACAAAATAATTCAGAGTGTCCATTAATTCGAAAAGTTCATAAATTTAGTCTCTCAGGTGGGTGACGAATTCTGGTTGACCGCCTCAAGGGTGGGTCAAGAGCTGCCGGTTCAGGAGCACTTATACAATGGGTGGCTGTTGCTTATGCTGTAAAGAAAGCTAAGACATCAAGCATCAGATGTTGCTCCATGGTTGTGCCCGCAAGGGTGCAAACAGAATTGGCCACCACTTCCGTGCTGACAAGGATGGACTTCAAGGTATGCTCCAAGCCCCGTGGCAAATTGGTGCTGTGCTCTTCCATGTTTCTTGATATTGAAGGCCGATTTTCTGACAGGTTTTCCAATTTGCAAAGTATTTTGTTGTGTAAACCCATCAACATTTTTCTGTAGCTAAGCCCTTCAAAGTCCTCACCTGTGGCCCAGGTGGGGTGCTCTTTCAGAAGGTCAGTGCAGACTTAGTGGGCCGAATTACTTTGTTCTGTATTGGAGGGACTCTATGGAGTTCCGTGCAATGGAACTCATTTGCAACCTTGCCCTGTTGCCAGTCGGCACCTGCGCTATTCTTGCATCTTGCATCCTGCCCTAGCTGCAGCACACTTGTGCCCGCTCTTTGTGCTATCCTCTAAGATCTGTGCCATGCCAATATCCAAACTAGTGGCTAGGGGTGGAAGATCAGATGAAGGTGTTCCATTATCATTATTATCTTCTTGTTTTCCTCCATTGCTTGGGTACATGAAAAGAAAAAGGTGCAAATGTAAGTGTGTGGTAAGAGGAGAAGGCGAAGTTGGTTTAGCTCAGTGGGCTAAACAGCTGGCTTGTAATGCAGAACAATGCCAACAGCGTGGGTTCAATTTGGAGGGTAGGTCTCATGAGGAAAGGTTGAGGGAGCTAGGGCTTTTCTCTTTGGAGCGGATGAGGATGAGAGGTGACTTAATAGAGGTTTATAAGATGATGAGGGGGATAGATAGAGTGGACGTTCAGAGACTATTTCCTCGGGTGGATGTAGCTGTTACAAGGGGGCATAACCAAAAGTTTTGGGGTGGGAGATATAGGAGGGATGTCCGAGGTAGGTTCTTTACTCAGAGAGTGGTTAGGGTGTGGAATGGACTGCCTGCTATGATAGTGGAGTCAGACACTAGGAACTTTCAAGCGGTTATTGGATAGGCACATGGAGCACACCAGAATGACAGGGAGTGGGATAGCTTGATCTTGGTTTCGGATAAAGTTCGGCACAAATCGAGGGCCGAAGGGCCTGTTCTGTGCCATACTGTTCTATGTTCTATGTTCTATACATCCTGGGATTCTAAAAATGGTGGCATCAGAGACAGTAGATGTACCAGTCATGATTTTTCAAACTTTCTTAGGCTCTAGAATGCACGCAGCAAATTGAAGTCAGTAAATGTTGTAACAATATATATATTGTAAGGAATACAAAGGGTTAACAATTTGATGTTAATACTTCTCACCATCAGATGGAGATAAGGAGCAGTCATGTAAATATCATGTGACTCCTGGGATTCTGGAAGAAGGTGTTTAGGCATGAGAGAGATTAATTGCACAGTGTAGAGTTCTATAGTTAGAGATATCGTATAGTTTAATTTAATAACTTTTACCTTGGGACTTGTTTGAATCTTACTGAAGTAGTTTAAATCAATCAGCTTCGTTCATTTAATTCTTTGGTCAACACTATGTACTCAAAACATCCTGATTTACAAAACAGAGAACATCACAAATACAGCATCACAATTCAATAAATATAATAGCACAATTCAACAAATATAGCATCAAATTTCAGTAAAAAAACATGGTAATTCAATAAACATAACATTGCAATTCAATAAATATAACATCGCAATTCAATAAATATAACATCGCAATTCAATAAATATAACATTGTAATTCAGTAAATATAACATCATAATTCAGTAAAAGTAACATCGCAAATCAATAAATATAACATTGTAATTCAGTAAATATACCATCGCATTTCAGTAAATATAACATCACAATTCAATAAATATAACATCGCAATTCAGCACGGTAGCATTGTTGTAAGCACAATTGCTTCACAGCTCCAGGGTCCCAGGTTTGATTCCCGGCTTGGGTCACTGTCTGTGTGGAGTCTGCACGTTCTCCCCGTGTCTGCATGGGTTTCCTCCGGGTGCTCCGGTTTCCTCCCACAGTCCAAAGAAGTGCAGGTTAGGTGGATTGGCCACGCTAAATTGCCCTTAGTGTCCAAAATTGCCCTTAGTGTTGGGTGGTGTTACTGGGTTATGGGGATAGGATGGAGGTGTGGACCTTGGGTAGGGTGCTCTTTCCAAGAGCCGGTGCAGACTCGATGGGCCGAATGGCCTCCTTCTGCACTGTAAATTCTAGGATTCTATGATGATAACATCACAACTCAATAGATATAACATTGTTATTCAATAAATATAACATCGCAATTCAATAAAATGTAACATCACAATTCAGTAAATATATCATCACAATTCAATAAATATAACATCACAATTCAGTCACGGCCCCGCAATCTTTCCACGGCGACCACGAAGATTTTCCTCAACGGTCACGAAACAAGCTGCCTGTTGGACTCCGGGAGCACGGAAAGTTTTGTCCACACCGCCACGGTAAGACGCTGCGCACTTCCCGTTCATCCGGTTAGACAAAGAATCCCTCTGGCCTCCAGTTCGCACTCGGTCCAGATCACAGGGTGCTGCATAGCGGACCTCACGGTCCAGGGGAGGGTGTTTAAAAATTATAAGCTCTTCGTCCTTCCCCACCTCTGCGCGGCAGCACTCCTGGGGTTAGATTTCCAGTGCAACCTCCAGAGCTTAACTTTCAAATTTGGCGGCCCGATGCTTCCCCTTACTGTCTGCAGCCTCGCGTCCCTCAAGGTCGATCCCCCATCCTTGTTTGCAAAACTCACTCCGGATTGCAAACCCGTCGCCACCAGGAGCAGACGGTACAGTGCCCAGGACCGGATCTTCATCAGGTCCAAAGACCAAAGGCTCCTGAAGGAGGGGGTTATCGAGGCTAGCAACAGCCCCTGACGAGCACAAGTGCTGGTGGTTAAGACGGGGGAGAAAAATCGGATGGTCATAGACTACAGTCAGACCATCAACCGATTTACGCAGCTGGACGCGTATCCTCTCCCACGTATCTCCGACCTGGTTAACAGGATCGCGCAGTACAAGGTTTTTTCCACGGTGGACCTTAAGTCCGCCTACCACCAGCTCCCATCCGCACGAGTGACCGAAGGTACACTGCGTTCGAAGCGGATGGGCGACTCTACCATTTTTTAAGGGTTCCTTTCGGTGTCACGAATGGGGTCTCGGTCTTCCAAAGGGAGATGGACCAAATGGTCGACCAACACGGTTTACGGGCAACCTTCCCGTATCTCGATAATGTCACCATCTGCGGCCACGACCAGCAGGACCACGACGCCAACCTCCGCAAATTCCTCCGTACCGCAAAACTCCTTAACCTGACCTACAATAAGGATAAGTGCATGTTTAGAACCAACAGTCTAGCCATCCTCGGCTACGTAGTGCGTAACGGAGTGATAGGCCCCGACCCCGAATGCATTCGCCCCCTGATGGAGTTCCCCCAAAGGCCTCAAGCACTGTTTGGGCTTCTTTTCGTATTACGCGCAATGGGTCCCCAATTACGCAGACAAAGCCCGTCCCCTCATCCAATCAGCCACGTTCCCCCTGTCGATGGAGGCCCGCCAGGCCTTTAGCTGCATCAAAGCAGACATTGCAAAGGCCACGATGCGCGCTATCGACGAGTCCCTCCCTTTTCAGGTCGAGAGCGACGCGTCTGATGTTGCTCTGGCGGCCACCTTCAACCAAGCGGGCAGACCCGTGGCCTTCTTCTCCCGGACCCTCCACGCTTCCGAAATCCGACATTCCTCGGTCGAGAAGGAAGTACAGGCCATAGTTGAAGCTGTGCGACATTGGAGGCACTATCTGGCCAGCAGGAGGTTTATCCACCTCATAGACCAACGGTCAGTAGTTTTCATGTTCGATAATGCACAGAGGGGCAAGATAAAGAACGATAAAATCTTGCGGTGGAGGATTGAGTTGTCCACGTACAACGACGACATCCTGTATTGTCCTGGGAAGCTGAACGAGCCTCCCGATGCCCTGTCCCACGGGACCTGTGCCAACGCACAAGTGGACCGCCTCCGTACCCTCCACGCGGACCTCTGCCACCCGGGGGTTACCCGCTTTTTCCATTTCATAAAGACCCGCAACCTGCCCTACTCCATCGAGGAGGTCAGGACAGTCACTAGGGACTGCCGCATCTGCGCGGAGTGCAAGCCGCACTTCTATCGCCCTGAACGAGCGCACCTGATAAAGGATTCCCGCCCCTTTGAATGCCTCAGTGTGGACTTCAAGGGTCCCCTCCCCTCCAACAGCTGCAACACGTACTTCAACGTGTTTGATGAGTACTCCCGCTTCCCGTTCGCCATCCCCTGTCCCGACATGACCACAACTACCATCATCAAAGCCCTGCATACAATCTTTTCCCTGTTCGGTTACCCCGCATACTTTCATAGCGATCGGGGGTCCTCCTTTATGAGTGACGAGCTGCGTCAATTCCTGCTCAGCAGGGGCATCGCCTCCAGCAGGATGACCAGTTACAACCCCCGGGGTAACGGGCAGGTCGAGAGGGAGAACGATACGGTCTGGAAGACCATCCTGCTGGCCCTATGGTCCAGAAATCTCCCAGTCTCCCACTGGCAAGAGGTCCTCCCAGACGCCCTCCACTCCATCCGGTCATGTCTCTGTACCGCCATTAACTAAACGCCTCACGAACGTCTTCTTGTTTTTCCCAGGAAGTCTTCCTCCGGGACCCCGCTCCCGACCTGGCTGGCTACCCCCGGGCCCATTCTGCTCCGGAAACACGTGCAGGTGCACAAGTCGGACCCGTTGGTCGAAAGAGTCCAGCTACTCCACGCGTACCCGGAGTACGCGCATGTGGAGTATCCCGATGGCTGACAGGACATGGTCTCCCTCCGGGACCTGGCACTCTCCGGATCTAGGCCACACCCCCCAGCACCAGCCACCCCCCCCCCCCTCGACACCCACTGCCCCCAGCAACGACGCACCCACAGCTCAGCGGACAGGGACCCCCTCCCCCGGCCTGGCCCCCGCTAGCTCCAACTAGGGGTATGGACACAGAAACAAGATCATCGCTCCCGGAGTCACGGACGACCACCGCTCCGACAAGATCATCGCTCCCGGAGTCACGGACAACCACCGCTCCAACAAGATCATCGCTCCCGGAGTCACGGACGACCACCGCTCCAACAAGATCATCGTTCCCGGAGTCACTGACGACCACCGCTCTGACGTCACCTACCGCTCCGATGTCACCGGCACCACTACGCAGGTCAAGCAGGATATCGCGGGCGCCCACTCGACTGATTGAATCGATGTGACCTACGGGTGGACTTGGGGTGGACTTCTGGCTGCGGATGGACTCTTGTGATTTTTTTGTTCTTTAACTGTTCACCCATTTTTTTTCCCCCCTGATTATTGCACACTGTACATAGTTATTGTTCTGTTCTCCTTTTGGATAGTGATTACGCGTCAGTGGGCAGCCATAGATGCAACAGCTCGGTGTTAACTTCTCTAGTCATACTACCAGCCTCACGTACTCATGGGACATCCCCCCCCCCCGGCTTCCTTTTCAACAAGGGGTGAATGTGGTAGTATGACTGGGGGTATTACGGTACCTTCAGAGGTGAGCTGCCAGTGGTGTAGAGGACTCGCTGCCCATTGGCCCAGGTAAGTCATGTGCCTCTCAGGATATAAGAACCCGTGTTCCCCGGCAGTCGACCATTCTTCTGTACGTCTGCTATCGGGCACACATCTTGTGTATTAAAGCCTTGCGTTTGGATCGCATCTTCGCCTCGTGTCCAACTGATGGTGCATCATAGAATAAGCAAGCAGAATCATGAAACTGTTTACTGAAAAAACAGTGACTGGATGGTTTGCCAAGATTGATTGCCCTTCGCATTTTGCTGTGCCAAATAAGCATTAGTGTGGCTTAAAGTTACATTTTTCTCTGTGTTTCCAGTCAGTTATCAGTGACAAAACACACATTTTGACCCTGTCATATTTAGCATCTCTTCATGAAATGATTTACCATCATGCTATGTCTGAACAAGCCACACTCAACAACATCTGTGATTGATGAGAACCTACAGGCCGACACCTGTGGCAGAATTTTACCAGCATCGACTGGCAGGCTTTGTTTTTGTGGCAAGGCACATTTACTGTCTGTCCCTAATTACCCTTGAACTGAATGCTTTTACAACCATTTCAGAGGACAGATGAGAGTCAACCACATTGCTGTGGGTCTGGAGACACAGGTAAACAAGGCCAGGTAAAGATGGCAGATTTCTTTCCCGAAAGGACATTGGTGGATCAGATGGGCTTTAATAAAGATTGATGAAAGTATAATGGGAGCATTACTGAGCCTGGCTTTTAATTCCAGACTTTTAAAAAAATCATTTCATTTGCAGCGAACGAGAAAATGGTGGAAAAGCTCAGCAGCATCTGGAGGGAGAAAAAAGAGCGAACGTTTCGAGTCCGATGACTCTTTGTCAAAGCTTAATTAATTTTAATTTGCAGCAGTGGGATTTGAACCCAAATTCTCAGAGAATCAGCCCAGTTCATTGGATGACTAATATTACCAATATAGCTATGCTATCAACTCCCCACATGTAGGTGGGGTGGAGAGGAATTAATGGACACCAAAGTGCTACTTCTCAGCCTCAATTTTGAGACCATTCGGGTAGAGGTCAAGGGTAAAGCACGCGTACGCCTGGTAGGTTAACCTAGTCAGGCCTCACCAGGAACGGGATGAGCGCCTCCCTCACTGGTCTCCTTTCCACATCGGGTGCTCCACCCTCCGCCCCCCAGGTTCTTCCCTACCCTGTGTTCTCTCACTCCAGCAACTCCATCAGGACCCCCACCGTACTCACCCCACCTCAGCCCCCCCCCCATCTCTGTTACTACCACAACACCACTCCTCCCCTGGCACTTACCCTCATCCTGCCTCCAGGACTTGGACTCTGGGTATTTGCTGTTGTTCCAGCAGTGGCCACAACTTCCAGTAGCGCTGCAGAGATGCTTTTTGAGGCAGCACCTCTGCTTGAGTTTTTAAAAATCCATTTGTGGCATGTGGGCGACGCTGACCAGGCCAGGATTTATTTCCCATCCCTAATTGCCCTTGAGGTGGTGGTAGTGAGATGCTTTCTTGAACTGCTTTGATTGATTCAGAGGCAGGATGATTTGATTGATTTATTGATTGATTGAACTGCTGCAGTCCATGTGATGTAGCTGCACCCACTGTGCCACTTGGAGGGAATTCCAGGTATATGTTCACATCTCTGACATCCATCATCATGAAGTGCTTCAAAAGGTTAGTCATGTCACAAATCAACCCCAGCCTCCCAGATTGCCTTGATCCACTACAGTTCACCTACCACTGCAACAGGCACCATCTCCCTGGCCCTGCATTCAACACTGGAACACCGAGATAACAAAGACATCTATGTCAGATTCCTATATATTGACTACAACTCAGCCTTCAACACCATTATTCCTACACAACTCATCTCCAAACTCCGTGGCCTGGGCCTCGGATCCTCCCTCTGAGACTGGATCCTGAACTTCCTAACCCATAGACAACAATCAGTAAGGATAGGCAACAACACCTCCTCCACGATCATCCTCAACACCGGTGCCCCACAAGGCTGTGTCCTCAGCCCCCTACTGTACTCCTGAGACACCTATGACTGTGTGGCTAAATTCCCCTTCAACCCGATTTTCAAATTTGCTGATGACACCACCGAAGTGGGTCGGATTTCAAACAATGACGAGACAGAATACAGGAATGAGATAGAGAATCTGGTGAACTGGTGCGACAACAATAATCTCTCCCTCAATGTCAACAAAACGAAGGAGATTGTCATCGACTTCAGGAAGCGTAGTGGAGAACATGCCCCTGTCTATATCAATGGGAATGAAGTAGAAAGGGTCGAGAGTTTCAAGTCTTTAGGTGTCCAGATCACCAACAGCCTGTCCTGGTCCCCCCATGCCGACACTTTAGTTAAGAAAGCCCACCAACTACTCAACTTTCTCAGAAGACTAAGGAAATTTGGCATGTCACCTACGACTCTCACCAACGTTTACAGATGCACCTTAGAAAGCATTCTTTCTGGTTGTATCACAGGATCCTGTTCTGCCCAAGACTGCAGGAAACTACAAAAGGTCGTGAATGAAGTCCAATCCATCACGCAAACCAGCCTCCCATCCCTTGACTCTGTCTACAATTCCCGCTGCCTCGGAAAGGCAGCCAGCATAATTAAGGACCCCACGCAGTCCCGACATACTCTCTTCCACCTTCTTCCGTCAGGAAAAAGATACAAAAGTTTGAGGTCACGTACCAAATGACTTAAGAACAGCTTCTTCCCTACTGCCATCAGACTTTTGAATGGACCTACCTTGTAGTAAATTGATCTTTTCTCTCCACCCTAGTTATGACTGTAACATCACATTCTGCAGTCTCTCCTTCCTTCCCTATGGACGGTATGCGTTGTCTGCATAACATGCAAGAAACAATACTTTTCACTGTGTACATATGTGCCAATAATAAATCAAATCAAATAAAGCAAACCTCCAGGGAGTTAAACTGGCCAAGGCACTTGTGGGGATCTGGAAGCTGACTGAAAAATTCCATTTGACCTTAATTGGTCCTAATCTGCCCTAAACAGCGACATGAGGTCCAGTACTCCGACCATTCCATCCTGACCGCATGGCCCACCCCTCCTGGGCATCGTGGACCCCGCCAGCGACCGCCCCCAGCCAACCCCAGGCCTGCACCGCGCAGCAGCCAACCAACCCCGGGGGACCCAAGTGCTAATTCTGCGGACAGACATAACACCCCCAGCAGCGCTGCCCAGCGCGGAGTGCGCTCTGCAAGGCCTGCGGGAAGAAAGGACATTTCGCTGCTGTGTGCCAGGCCCGCTCGACCGCCACTATTGTCCCTGCACTCCCCAGGTGCGACCCGTGGGCGCCGCCTTCATCCTCGCCTCACAACAAGTGCGGCCCGTGGGCGCCGCCATTTGCCTGCCTCAGGACACGTGCGGCCCGTGGGCGCCGCCATCTTCCCCGCCTCAGGACCCCTGCTCATCGGCCACCTCACCGGGTCACTCATTGCATGCAACCGCTGCCGACCAGCCGCGTCTCGTCTCCATCACAATCGACCAGTCCTGACCGCACAAACTCGCGACCGCGTCGACAACAGTGAAGGTCGACGGGCACAAGATATCCTGCCTTCTGGACTCCGGGAGCACTGAGAGCTTCATCCACCCCGATACGGTAAGGTGCTGCTCCCTCACGGTACACCCCATTAACCAGAAAATCTCCCTGGCCTCCGGATCCCACTCTGTGGTGATCCGGGGGTACTGCACCGCCACCCTCACCATCCAGGGCATAGAGTTCAGCGGCTTTCGGCTCTACGTCCTTCCCGACCTCTGTGCTGCCTTGCTACTCGGCCTGGACTTCCAGTGCAACCTCCAGAGCCTAACCCTGAAATTTGGCAGGCCCCTACCACCACTTACTGTCTGTGGTCTCACGCCCCTTAAGGTCGACCCGCCTTCTCTGTTTGCAAACCTCACCCCGGATTGCAAATCCGTCGCCACCAGGAGCAGATGGTACAGCGCCCAGGACAGGACCTTCAACAGGTCTGAGGTCCAGCGGCTGCTATGGGAAGGTATTATCGAGGCCAGCAACAGCCCCTGGAGAGCCCAAGTGGTAGTTGTGAAAACTGGGGAGAAAAACAGGATGGTCTTGACTACAGTCAGACCATCAATCGGTACACGCAGTTTGACGTACACCCCCTCCCACGCATATCTGATATGGACAGTATGATTGCACGGTACTGGGTCTTCTTGACAGTGGACCTGAAATCTGCCTACCACCAGCTCCCCATTCGCAAGGCGGACTGCCCGTACACCGCGTTTGAAGCGGACGGCCGCCTTTACCAGTTCCTCAGGGTTCCCTTTGGCGTCACTAACGGGGTCTCGGTCTTCCAACGGGAGATGGACCGAATAATCTGCGGACCACCATCCCGTACCTGGATAACGTCACTATCTGCGACCTCGACCAGCAGGAACACACCGCTAACCTTTCCAAATTCCTGCACACCGCTAAACTCCTCAACCTAACCTACAACAAGGAGAAGTGCGTGTTCAGCACGAACCGATTAGCCATCCTCCGGTATGCGGTCCAGAACGGAGTGCTAGGGCCCGACACCGATTGCATGCGCCCCTTCATGGAACTCCCCTTCCCCACTGCCCCAAGGCCCTCAAACGATGCCTGGGCTTCTTCTCATACTACACCCAGTGGGTCCCTAACTATGCGGACAAGGCCCGCCCACTCATTCACTCCACCCTTTTCCCCCTGATGGCCGAGGCTCACCAGGCCTTCAACCGTATCAAGGCCAACATCGCCAAGGCTGCGATGCACGCGGTTGACGAGACGCTCCCCTTCCAAGTCGAGAGCGATGCATCAGACGTCACCCTCAACCAGGCAGGCAGGCCCGTGGCATTCTTTTCCCGCACCCTCCATGCTTCCAAATTCGGCACTCCTCCGTCGAAAAAGAGGCCCAAGCTATCGTTGACGTTGTGCGGCATTGAAGGTATTACCTGGCCGGCAGGAGATTCACTCTCCTCACTGACCAACGGTCGGTTGCCTTTATGTTCAATAACACACAGCGGGGCAAGATCAAAAGTGGTAAGATCTTGAGGTGGAGGATCGAGCTCTCCACCTACAATTACGAGGTTTTGTATCGCCCGATGAGCTCAACGAGCCCCCCAATGCCCTCTCCCGAGGTACTTGTGCCAGCACACAAGTGGGCCGACTCCGGACCCTGCACGATGATCTCTGTCACCCAGGGGTCACCCGCTTTTATCACTTCATAAAGGCCCACAATCTGCCCTACTCCATCGAGGAAGTCAGGGCTATCACCAGAGACTGCCAGGTCAGCGCGGAGTGTAAATCGCACTTCTACCGGCCAGACCGGATGTGTTAGGCAGGTAGGTTTGATGTGGACTGCACTCGATGCAAGGAAGCTAGAAACAGACGTCTAACACTGGAGAAGATCCAACACTTTTATTCAACGATAGAACTGATATACATGTTTAGCTGTGGGTCGACACAATACTGAACTGACTGGAGACCTTGTAGTAGCCTGACCGGACTTACTAGCTACCACATGGTGTTTGCACTTGCTAGCTCGCGGACTCTGACTGTCTCAGTGGCTGGGTCCCGAGAGAGCGGGAAACCTAGTACCCTCTGGCTTTATAGTGGTACAGTACGAAGTCTTACAACACCAGGTTAAAGTCCAACAGGTTTGTTTCGATGTCACTAGCTGTCAGAGCGCTGCTCCTTCCTCAGGTGAATGGAGAGGTATGTTCCAGAAACATACATATTGACAAATTCAAAGATGCCAGACAATGCTTGGAATGCGAGCATTAGCAGGTGATTAAATCTTTACAGATCCAGAGATGGGGTAACCCCAGGTTAAAGAGGTGTGAATTGTGTCAAGCCAGGACAGTTGGTATGATTTCGCAGGCCAGATGGTGGGGGATGAATGTAATGTGACATGAATCCCAGGTCCCGGTTGAGGCCGCACTCATGTGTGCGGAACTTGGCTATAAGTTTCTGCTCGGCGATTCTGCGTTGTCTCGCGTACTGAAGGCCGCCTTGGAGAACGCTTACCCGGAGATCAGAGGCTGAATGCCCTTGACTGCTGAAGTGTTCCCCGACTGGAAGGGAACATTCCTGCCTGGTGATTGTCGCGCGATGTCCGTTCGTTCGTTGTCGCAGCGTCTGCATGGTCTCACCAATGTACCACGCTTCGGGACATCCTTTCCTGCAGCGTATGAGGTAGACAACGTTGGCCGAGTCGCACGAGTATGTACCGCGTACCTGGTGGGTGGTGCTCTCACGTGTAATGGTGGTATCCATGTCGATGATCTGGCACGTCTTGCAGAGATTGCCATGGCAGGGTTGTGTGGTGTCGTGGTCACTGTTCTGAAGACTGGGTAGTTTGCTGCTTTATAGTGGTAGTGTCCTGCCTGGTGATTGGCTGCACTGTGTTGTGTGCTTACTGGTCATCCTGTGTGTCAATCACTGCCTGTCTGCATCTCATTATATACATGAGTGGATATTATGACATCTCCCCCCCTTTTTTTTCAGATAAATAAATACTAAGGTGTGCGTATGCCTGACTATATACAAAATGTGTCTAAATGAGCATATATACATAGGAAGGTGTCGATAGTGCAGATACATGGCAAACAAAACAATATTTACCAAGGTTAAATCGATGAAGGCACAAAATGTACAAAAGTTCAGTCTACAGATTCAGTCTTTGTGGTGGGCGATGAATTCTTATTGATCGCCGCAGAGGTGGATCAGGAGCCGCCTGCACGTGGATAGGTGGGATCGCTGCCATTGCGGTGGTCACATGGGTCGGCAGGATTGCTGGTAGATCGGTGGCCTCGTGGCATGGTACGTCCGGAGGAAGCGTCGTAGGCGGCGGGGCACTTCAGTCAGGTAGCGGGCGTGGAACTCTTCGCAGTGCCCGTCTGTTGCGCCGTAGCAGGGAGCCATTAGCCATGTGGACAAGGAACGATCTTGGGGCCACTTGTTTGACCACAACAGCTGTGGCTCACCAGCTGCCCTCAGGCAACTGGACATGAATATGATCAGTTGGGGCCAGCTCGGGTAGATCTGTGGCATGAGCATCGTATGTGGCCTTCTGTTGGGCCCGTGACTGCTGCATTTTCTGTAAGACCGTGAGGTGGTCAATGTCGGGAACATGGATGGCTGGAACTGTGGTCCTCAGAGTGCGATTCATGAGCATCTGCGCTGGAGACAACGCAGTGGACAGTGGGGTTGTCCAGTATGCCAGCATCGCCAGGTTGAAGTCGGAGCCTGAGTCTGCAGCTTTGCAGTAACCGCTTGACAATGTGGACCCCTTTCTCGGCCTTCCCGTTTGACTGCGGGTAGTGGGGACTGGAGGTTACATGACGGAAGTTGTAGGACTGAGCAAAATCAGACCATTCCTGGCTGTAAAAGCAAGGACCGTTGTCGCTCATTACCGTGAGCGGAATCCCATGCCTGGCGAACGTTTCTTTGCAGGCTTTGATTACCGCCTTCGACGTGAGGTCGGACTGTTTCACCACTTCTGGGTAACTGGAGAAGTAGTCGACCAGGAGTACGTAGTCACGCCCCTTGGCGTGGAAAAGGTCTACACCTACTTTGGACCAAGGAGAGGTCATGATCTCGTGCTATTGCAGCGTTTCCTTGGGTCTCATATCATATCATAGAATTTACAGTGCAGAAGGAGGGCATTCTGCCCATCGAGTCTGCACCGGCTCTTGGAAAGAGCACCCTACCCATGTTCAACACCTACACCCTATCCCCATAACCCAGTAACCCCACCCAACACTAAGGGCAATTGTGCTGGTTGAAACTTCTGACAGGTAGGGCAGTTGAAGACTGTGTCGGCAATGTCCTGGCTGATGCCCGGCCAATAGACCGCCTCGTGAGCTCTGCGTCGGCATTTCCCGACCCCAAGGTGACCCTCATGGAGTTGGCCCAGCACCATAGCCCGCATGCTCTGAGGAATTACGATCCTGTCGAGTTTCAGAAGGATCCCCTCCGCCACCATCAGGTCGTCTTTTACGTTATAGAACTGGGGACATTGTCCCTTCTGCCAGCCATGGGTAAGGTGCTGCATCACACGCTGCAGCAGAGGATCCTTGGCTGCCTCCTCACGAATTTGGACGACCCGTTCGTCTGAGGCCGGAAGGTTGGTGGCACACAACTGCACTTGCGCTTCTATGTGGCAGATGAAGTCACTTTGTTCACACGGTGTGGTAATGGACCTGGATAGGGCATCTGCAACGATCAGGTCTTTGCCTGGCGTGTAGACAAGTTCGAAGACGTAGCGGCGTAGCTTAAGAAGAATTCGCTGTAACCGAGGTGTCATGTCATTTAAATCCTTCTGGATTATATGGACAAGAGGCCTGTGGTCCGTTTCTACTGTCAATTTTGGCAGGCCGTAAACGTAGTCGTGAAACTTGACTATCCCTGTCAGGAGGCCCAGACACTCCTTCTCAATCTGAGCGTACCGTTGCTCAGTGGGCGTCCCGTTGCTCAGTGGGCGTCATGGCCCTGTAGGCATACGCCACTGGAGCCCAGGACGAGGAGTCATCTCGCTGAAGGAGCACCGCCCCAATGCCGTCCTGGCCTGCATCAGTCGATATCTTGGTTTCTTGGTTGGGTCGAAGAACGCTAGAACTGGGGCTGTGGTGAGTTTTGCTTTCAGCTCCCGCCATTCCGCTTCATGTGTGGGCAGCCACTGGAATTCCGTCGACGTCTTGACGAGATGGCGGAGGGCCGTGGTGTGGGATGCCATATTGAGAATGAATTTCCCGAGGAAGTTGACTATCCCGAGGAAGCGGAGGACCGCCTTCTTGTCCTCCGGGGTCTTCACGGCATTGATCGTGTCGGCATTTGGCCGCACACCCTGCTGCGAGATGTGGTCACCCAGGTACTTAATATCAGATTGACCAAATGAGCACTTGGCCCTGTTGAGCTGGAGACCATGTTCATGAATTCTCTGGAATACCTTCTTGAAGCGAGCGATGTGTTCCTGGGGCGTTGTGGACCAGATAATTACGTCGTCAACGCATACTCGCACCCCTCGATGCCCTCCTTCATCTGCTCCATGATGCAGTGAAGTACTTCGGAGGCAGATATGATCCCAAAAGGCATCCGGTTGTAGCAGTAGCGACCGAACGGGGTGTTGAACGTGCGCAGCTTGCGACTGGACGCGTCCAGCTGTATTTGCCAAAAATCCTTGGAGGCGTCCAGCTTGGTAAAGTATTTGGCATGAGCCATCTCACTGGTCAATTCTTCACGTTTCGGTATCGGGTAATGCTCCCGCATGATGTTGCGGTTTAGATCCTTCGGGTCAATGCAAATGCGAAGCTCCCCTGGCGGCTTCTTTACGCAGACCATGGAGCTGACCCAGTCTGTTGGCTCTGTGACCTTTGATATGATGCTCTGGTCTTGGAGGTCCTGTCGTTGCTTCTTCAGATGATCCTTGAGTGGTGCCAGCACCCGGCGTGGTGCATGAATTACAGGGGTGGTGTTCGGCTTGAGCAGGATTTTATATCGGTACGGGAGCATGCCAATTCCATCGAATACGCTGTGGTACTGCGAGAGACTGTCATCTATGTCGGCTTGCAATATTCCATCAGGTGAAGCCGTCGCCGGTGATGATGACATGGTGTGGACTCGCTGAACCAGGTTAAGGAGTTTGCAGGCTCGAGCACCGAGCAGGGACGCTCTGTCAGGCACGGCGATTTCAAACCGCAGTGTTGCCTTGCTCGCCTTGTTGGATACCCCTAGTTGACAGGAGCCACTGGCAGCTGTGGCATTGCCATTGTAGTCAAGGAGCTGGCAGGCCGGTGGAAGAATGCTTGGCCTGGCGCGGATGGTGTCGAGGTCGGATTTTGAGATGAGGTTGGCTGATGCACCGGTGTCCAGTTTAAATTGGATGCGAGCCTTGTTAACTGTGAGGGCAGCACACCACTCGTTGTCAGGATCCATACTGAGGATCGAGAGTTGTTTCGCCGTTGTGGTGGAAGACAGTGCATGTGTAGTTACGATGCTCACCCGGTATGGGGACTTGAGGCACTCAGCATCAGGGTCTGTAGGGCTGTCTGGATCGGAATCTGGCATGCCTTGTTGTATTGAGCGGACACTTCTGCACCGCAGCTGGGATCGCTGGCTGCTGAGCGGTGGAGCAATCTGCAAAGGGCTGTGTATTGGCCAAGCTTGCCACACTGTAGACACCAGCGTCCTATTGCCGGACATTGCCGCTTTAAATGGGCGGAGCCACTATTCGTTCACGTCATGACACCGACGTCAGCGCGTTCCATGCGCCATCGCTCATGCGCAGTGCGGTCGGTCGACGTACGCACCTGCGCAGTCGGGTTGTCGGGCTCGTCGTCCACTCGGTCGTGGCGCGTATGCGCAGGGACCCGGGAAAAGCACGCAAAACAGCCACTCTCCTCGATGCTCAGGCCTGCATCTGTGCAATGGCCTGCACCCGTTCCGCCTCGTGGGAGGCCAGCTTTGCAGTTTCTGCCGCCCTGATGTGGGAGTAACCATTCTTGGCATGCTCATGGACAACGCACGTCTCGATAGCGACAGAGAGGGTCAATTGTTTGACTTTCAGGAGCTGCTGCCGAAGGGAGTTGGAGTGGACCCAGAAAACGATCTGACCCCGGATCATGGAATCAGCCGTCGAGTCATAGTTACATGACTGCGCGAGGATGCGGAGATGGGTCACGAAGGACTGAAAAGGTTCATCCTTAGCCTGAAGCCTCTGTTGGAAAACGTACCGTTCAAAGCTCTCATTCACCTCAATGTTGCAGTGGCTGTCAAACTTCAGCAGGACTGTTTTGAATTTTGTTTTGTCTTCACCGTCAGCGAACGTAAGGGCGTTGTAGATGTGGAAGGCATGGTCGCCCGCGGTGGAGAGAAATAGCGCGATCTTCCTGGCATCCGATGCTGCTTCGAGGTCGGAGGCCTCGATGTACAAGAGGAACTTTTGCTTGAAGATTTTCCAATTGGCGCCGAGGTTTCCGGAGATGCGGAGCTGCGGAGGAGGCTGGATGTTTTCTATTTCACCGGATGGCAGCTTGCTGGTCAATGCTGATTCACTCGAGGTAGGTCCATCAAGATCAGTATCACTCTGGTACCATGATGTGTTAGGCAGGTAGGTTCGATGTGGACTGCACTCAATGCAGGGAAGCTAGAAACAGACGTCTAACACTGGAGAAGATCCATCACTGTTTTATTCAACGATAGAACTGATATACATATTCGGCTGTGGGTCGACACTATACTGAACTGACTAGTGACCCTGTAGTAGCCTGACCAGACTTACTAGCTGCCGCATGGTGTTTGCACTTGCTAGCTCATGGACTCTGACTGTCTCAGTAGCTGGGGCCCGAGAGAGCGGGAAACCTAGTGCCCACTGGCTTTATAGTGGTAGTGTCCTGTCTGGTGATTGGCTGCACTGTGTTGTGTGCTTACTGGTCATCCTGTGTGTCAATCACTGCTTGTCTGCATCTCATTATATACATGAGTGGATATTATGACAAGACTGAGAGCACCTGGTGAACGCCTCCCGCCCCTTTGAACGCCTCAGAGTGGACTTCAAAAGGCCCCTCCCCTCCACTGACCGAAACACGTACTTTCTTGATGTGGTCGACGAATATTCCAGATTCCCCTTCGCCGTCCCATGCCCCGATATTTTGTCTGCCACCGTCATCAAAGCCCTCAACACCATCTTCGCTCTGTTCGGTTTCCCCGCCTCCATCCACAGCGACCGGGGATCCTCATTTATGAGCGATGAGCTGCGCCAGTACCTGCTCAACAGGGGCATTGCCTCGAGCAGGGCAACCAGCTACAACCCCCGGGGAAACAGGCAGGTGGAGCGGGAGAATGGGATGGTCTGGACTGCCTTACAGCAGGCCCTACAGTCCAGAAATCTCCCGGCCTCCCGCTGGCAGAAGGTCTTCCCCGACGCCCTTCACTCCATTCGGTCGCTCCTTTGCACTGCGACTAACGAAACTCCCCATGAACGTCTCTTTGCCTTCCCCAGGAAGTCCACCTCCGGGGTTTCGCTCCCAACGTGGCTGGCAGCTCCAGAACCTGTCCTCCTCCGCAAACACGTGCGGCTACACAAGGCAGACCCGTTGGTTGAGAGGGTACAGCTACTTCACGTGAACCCGCAGTACGCCTACGTAGTGTACCCCGACGGCCGCCAAGACACAGTCTCCCTCAGGGACCTGGCACCAGCTGGGTCCCCACACCCCCCCCTCCCCCCTACCCCGGCGCCACCCACCCGGAGTCACTGACGACCGAACCCACGCCGAAATCGCTACCAGAACTGCGACGCTCGCAACAAAGGCTCAAGGCGCCCGATCGTCTGAATTTGAACACTTTTCCTTGAAATGTTAAACACCTGAATATAAATAGTTTTCCACCACCCCCACTGGACTCTTTTTTTAACAGAGAGTGAATGTGGTAGTCACCACTGTTATATTGTATGTACTGCATACGAGGGGTATTACGGTAAGGCCCCCGTACTACAGGTACGGGGGTAAATCCCTGCCTGCTGGCTCCACCCAGTAGGCGGAGTATAAATGTGTGTGCTCTCCGAGCTGCAGCCATTTCGGCAGCAGCTGTGGGAGGCTACACATCTCTGCGTAATAAAGCCTCGATTACACTCTACTCTCGTCTCGTCGTAATTGATAGTGCATCAATTTATTATGTAGAGATGTGTAGCCTCCCGCAGCTGCTGCCGAAATCGCCACCAGAATTGCGGCGCTCGCAACGATGGATCAAGGCACCCGATCATCTGAATTTGTAAACTTTTCCTTAAAATGTCAAACACCTGAATGTAAATAGTTTTCTAAAACCCCCGCTGGACTCTTTTTTAACAGGGGGTGAATGTGGTAGTCACCACTGTTGTATTGTATATACCGCATACGTGGGGTAAGGCCCCTGTACTACAGGTACGGGGGTAGATCCCTGCCTGCTGGCTCCGCCCAGTAGGCAGAGTATAAATGTGTGGGCTCTCCGAGCTGCAGCCATTTCGGCAGCAGCTGCGGGAGGCTACACATCTCTGCGTAATAAAGCCTCGATTACACTCTACTCTCTTCTCGTCGTAATTGATAGTGCATCAAAAGCGCAGCCCATTATCTCGATTTTCTCTTCATAGGTTTTGTCAGGCCAGCTAACTGTTTGTAGCTTCTTCTGTTTTGATTTCAGCTCTCCTGCACCTGCAGTATTTTGTTCTTGTTGCTCCATTATGTTATTTTCTGTCATGTTGCAGTCCTTGTTGCACTTACGATGTGGTTGGTATTGGCAAGCAAATCCTTCTTAGAATTATGTATCGACTTCAACCTTTGAAGTGTAAGTTGTTGGTCTCTGTGCAGTTCTGCATTGTTACTGCGGGATTTCCCTCTTCTTACTGGCCCTTTGACTCAAACGGTGAGAGAAATACTTTCTCTGCTTGTGAATTTGCACACTGTTGACTCATGCAAAGTATTATCTGGTGCGCAATGTGGGTAACCCAGGAGTATCACCAAAGACCACAGATATGGTCCACTATCATTCACCGGTCAATTCAATTGTGGGTGGGGATAATTTCTGTGGTTCTTGCTTTGAGCAAAATGCCGTATGCTCAAATGAACATCGGTTGTGTGTTACACTTCGCAGGTATTAACTAAATAATAACTGAAACAGTGTAAGCCCTGAACACAACACTTAAAACTGGTATAATAAAATAAGCAAAATACTATGGATGCTGGAATCTGAAAGAAGCAGAAATTGCTGGAAAGCTTCAGCAGGTCTGGCAGCACATGTAGGGAGACAGAACAGAGTTAATGGGCTCAATTGTCCGGAACAATTTCTAAATATGGTAGCGAGCGGGATCTGCCATGAACATCCTGCTGCTCTGCCCAGTGAGGCCGGCAACGCTATTCAACTTTAAATGGTCCACTTAATGGGGCTTCACAGGCTTCCCGCCGCAATTGAAGGCTTGCCAGCCGATTCGCCAGCACCACGCTCACCTGGAGGGTCAGTCACAGTGCTGCCTGGGACGAGGAGATGGCGGCTGGGAGCGCCAAGAGTGTCACCAGGTGCAGACCGCGGGCAACCACCTGGGCTGACAGAGCCAGATGATGCAGGGGAAGCTGGGGGTTGAACCAGCTGCCCTTTTATCCCAAGGTGAACCCCAGTGCCCTATGGGCACTGACCGGGAGGAATGGGTGCTGAGTGCCAACCCGGACCCATCTCAGGGAGTGGCGGCGGTGGCCACCAGCTCCCCCGAGTTCCACCCCTCTGAGGTCATGTCTCGCAGTCAGCACCCAGAGTAGGGCGGCACTGCTGTGCATGTGCCACTGAAAACTGAGCAGGGGCCCTCTGGTGCTAGAGTCCCCAGAAGACGCCCGCCATGGGCATCAAAGCCCATGGGACGAGGTGAGCAGCTGGCTGCCACCACCTCAGATGAGCATCCTGGGGACACACCTAGAAGTAGCGGTAGAGCTAAGAAGGCAAAGCACATCGAGGATCACTGAGGGCACCAGGACAGGGGGGCAGGGTTGGGGGGGCAGGGGGGGGGTAGGTGGTGAGGGAGGTGGGAGGGCTCGGTACCATCGGGAGAGTGGGGAATTGTTACACACAATAAACACACTTGTGCACAACCACTATGTTGCCTCTGTCACTTTCTTCCGCAATGCAGGCCGATCTCTGAATCTTTGGTCCATCTCAACAGGCATCCCCCTCTCTGTGGCACTCACCCAGCGTCTGGCCGTGGACATGTCCCCGAAGCTGTGTCTCATCCCCTGGGTGTTCGGATGTTGACTGCTGCGTGTGTGGAGTGGCCTCTCGCAGTGCTCAGGCATAGTGTCCATGCATTAGGGTGTGATTGGGATGCTAGGCAATGACTTCCACATGTTAAATGGCCCGCCCACCCACGGGAATCCACTTGGGTTGTGTTAAGTGATCTCTTAACCATGACTGGCAATTCCCTATAAGCAATAGCCTTCAGGCGCACGGCCAAACCCCTTGGCAGTCGATGGGTGGTTGGTGGATCAGATGGGCAGGGACAAAGCTTGCCCTCGGAATGGGTACACATGATCCAGGGTGGCATGATGGTGCCACATGTGATTTCCCCCTAGTGCTTCCCCCCATCCTCCCAAGGCAGCCCACCGCTGCGAGGGGCCCCCCACCCCCAGCCGAGGGAGCCCCACTAACTGCCGAGCACTGGGGTGGCAATCCAAGCCCGCCCGGGCTCTTTACCTGTGAGCAAAGATGGCTACTCACCTCCTCGGCTCCCCATGGAAGCCCTTTCGCCAGGCTCACGGTTTTAAAAGGGAATACAAATTGGCGCCAGTGTGATCACATGCTGGGGAGGCCGCAAAATCACAGGTGGCCGTTGGATATGGGGTTGCTCCAGTTAATTGAATGGTGATAATTGGTTTCTCGTCACGCTGCGACAAGATCCCAATTTTGCCTACAGGAGCGGGCTGGTTGCATTGCAAACTGTTTGGTGCCTGGCGTGGTTCTTATTTTCGGCCTCTCCCGCGATTCACCAACCTTGTTTCGCTCGAGCAAGAACGTAACAAGGTCGGAGAATCGCGCCCATTGTTTGGTGGGTTGAATAGGGTCACATTCTGAGGATACGGGATAGACTATTTGGGACTGAGATGAGGAGAAATTTCTTCACCCAGAGAGTGGCGAGCCTGTGGAATTCATTGCCACAGAAAGTAGTTGAAGCCAAACCATTGCGGGTGCAATCTAATGAAAAAGAATCTCATTCTGGGCAGGATTAGCAGGGTCATTCCCGATGCTTGTAGCACTACTTTCTTCAGAACCCGATGGGGAACACCCCACCAAGGCTGCACTCAGACACATTCACCCGACCTCTTGACCTCCAATGCGACCTCCGGACCCCTCCAACATCCCAACTCACCTGTTGTGTGGGGTGTCCTCGGCAAGGCCGGTAGATCCAGGGGCCGGTTAGATCTGGCATAATTAAGTGAGCAGTTAAGCTCTTGTGATATCTTGTAAGACCCGCGGGATGCTAGGATCGTCGGGAATCGCACAAGAGGCCTCTCGCGAGATCTACCGCCCTGCTGTTCAGGAAACAGTTAGATATCGCACTTGGATGCGAAGGGGATCAAAGAATATAAGTGGAAGGCAGGATGAGGCTATTGAGTTGGATGATCAGGCACGATCATAAATGAATGGCGGAGTTGGTTTGAAGGACCGAATGACCTCTGTGGCAAACCACTGTGTTCTTATATTAAGGGTTGTACAATAGAACCTGCACTACAGGTTCACCTGGGCCCCTGCATGCTAGCTCCGCCCAGGGGCCGGGATATAAATATGCGTGGCCTTCCGCTAGCAGCCATTTCATCAGCTGCTGTAGGAGGCCACACATCAGATACTACTAAAGCCTCAGTTTGAATTCAACTTCGTCTCCAGCCAAATTGATCGTGCCTCAATTTATTAGTATCTGATTCAGAAGATGGACCTCCGGATTAAACCAGATCGACTGCAGCTGGATCCACACACAAGCGACGCCAGAAAGGACTTTCAGCACTGGCTAGCTTGTTTTGAAGCGTATATCAACGCGGCGCCGACCCCTGTTCCAGAGACTCCGAAGATTCAAATCTTGTACTCCAGACTCAACTCCAAAATCTTCCCGCTGATCCAGGATGCGCCCAATTACGCTGACGCTATGACTCGACTCAAAGAAAATTATGAGCAGAAGACGAACACGCTCTTCGCCAGACACGCGCTCGCAACGCGTACTCAACTACCTGGTGAGTCAATCGAGGACTTCTGGAGGGCCCTGATCCCACTAGTTCGGGACTGTGACTGCCAGGACATTACAGCTAAGGAGCACTCAGATCTCCTTATGAGGGACGCTTTTGTAACTGGGATTGGGTCCGACGTTATCAGGCAGCGGCTCCTAGAAGGGGCCATGCGCGACCTCGCAGAGACTAAAACACAAGCGCTTTCCATGACAGTCGGCCTGCGCAATGTACAGTCCTATGCACCCATCCGCGCGGCCCACTCCTCCTACGCTTCATGGGCCCCACAGGTAGCCGCCCCAGCGGGGGCGCTACCCACCCAATATGCCTGCGCTACGCGCCAGCCGGTGATCTCCGGGGAGCCCCGGTGCTATTTTTGCGGCCAACAAAGACACCCTCGCCAACGCTGCCCGGCCCGCGCTGCCCTTTGTAAGCCCTGCGGGAAGACGGGCCACTACGCAGTGGTGTGCCAGGCCCGCTCAGCGGCCGTGGACGACCCACCCCCCCCTTGGTCACGGACAATGGGCGCCGCTATCCTCCCCTCCTCCCAGGCCATGTGCAAGCAATGAGCGCCGCCATCTTCTCCCCCGCACAACACGTGCATTTCATGGGCACCACCATCTTGCTCCACCCCCGCAACGTGCGTTCCATGGATGCCGCCATTTTGTGACCCCCAGGACCTCCGGGCGCCGCCATCTTGTCCACCCCGCAGCACATGGAGACCAACGGCGTTTCAGGACCCTGACTCAGCGGCCGCCTCACTACCTGACGATCAACCACGACTCGCATCCATGACAATCGACCAGTCTCGACCACACTCTGACCAACGCATCCACCAGTATGAAAGTCAACGGCCACGTGACCTCCTGCCTACTGGACTCCGGGAGCACCGAGAGCTTTGTACATCCAAATACGTTAAGGTGCTGCTCCCTTACGGTACACCCTACCAATCAAAGTATCTCCCTGGCCTCCGGATCCCATCGCGTAGCGATCTGGGGGTACTGCACGAGCACGCTCACAGTCCAAGGCGTAGAGTTCCACGGTTTTCGCCTCTATGTCCTCCCTAACCTCTGCGCTGCACTTATCCTTGGCCTGGATTTTCAGTGCAACCACCAGAGCCTGACCCTTAAATTCGGCAGACCCTTACCACCCCTCACGGTGTGCGGCCTTGCGACCCTAAAGGTCGATCCTCCTTCCCTCTTGCCAAACTAACTCCAGATTGCAAACCCGTCGCCACCGGGAGCAGACGGCGCAGCACCCAGGATAGGGCCTTCATCAGGTCCGAGGTCCAGCGGTTGCTTCGGGAGGGAGTCATCGAGGCCAGCAACAGCCCCTGGAGAGCTCAAGTGGTTGTGGTTAAGCCGGGGGAGAAAAACCGAATGGTCGTGGACTACAGCCAGACCATCAACAGGTACACGCAGCTCGACGCGTACCCCCTCCCACGCATATCTGATATGGTCAATCAGATTGCACAGTACCGGGTCTTCTCAACGGTGGACCTGAAATCCGCCTACCACCAGTTCCCCATCCGTAAATCGGACCGGCCATACACCGCCTTCGAGGCAGACGGCCGGCTATATCACTTCCTTAGGGTCCCCTTCGGCGTCACCAATGGGGTTTGTTCTTCCAAAGGGAGATGGACCAAATGGTCAACCGGTACGGATTGTGGGCCACGTTTCCGTACCTAGACAATGTGACCATCTGCGGCCATGATCAGCAGGACCACGACGCCAACCTCGCTAAATTTCTCCGCACCGCCACTCTCCTCAACCTCACGTATAACAAGAAGAAGTGTGTGTTCCGTACAAACCGCTTAACCATCCTTGGCTATGTGGTCCAGAACGGAGTTCTGGGGCCCGATCCCGACCGCATGCGCCCCCTCATGGAGCTTCCCCTCCCCCACTGCCCCAAGGCCCTGAAACGCTGCCTGGGGTTCTTCTCGTATTACGCTCAGTGGGTCCCAAACTATGCAGACAAGGCCCGCCCACTCATACAGTCCACTCAATTCCCCCTGACGGCCGAGGCCCAACAGTCTTTCGCCTGGATCAGAGCTGATATTGCCAAAGCTGGAATGCACGCTGCAGACGAAACACTTCCTTTCCAAGTAGAAAGCGACGCATCGGACGTCGCCCTTGCCGCCACCTTCCACCAGGCAGGCAGAGGGGCAGCAAGGTGGCACAGTGGTTAGTGCTGCTGCCTCACGGCGCCGAGGTCCCAGGTTCGATCCCGGCTCTGGGACACTGTCCATGTGGAGTTTGCTCATTCTTCCTGTGTCTGCGTGGGTTTCGCCCCCACAACACAAAGATGTGCAGGGTAGGTGGATTGGCCACGCTAAATTGCCCCTTAATTGGAAAAAATGAATTGGGCACGCTAAATTTATAAAAATTTTTAAAAAACAGGCAGGCAGGCCCGTGGCATTCTTTTCCCGCATCCTCCATGCCTCCGAAATTCGGCACTCATCCGTCGAAAAGAGGGCCCTGGCTATCGTTGACGCTGTGCGACATTGGAGGCATTACCTGGCCAGCAGGAGATTCACTCTCCTCACTGGCCAACAGTCGGTTCCCTTCATGTTCAACAACACACAGCGGGGCAAGATCAAAAATGACAAAATCTTGCGGTGGAGAATCGAGCTCTCCACCTATAATTACGAGATTAAGTATCGCCATGGCAAACTCAACGAGCCCCCAGGCGCCCTATCCCGAGGTACATGTGCCAGCGCACAGGTAGACCGACTCCGGGCCCTGCACGACAGCCTATGTCACCCAGGGGTCACTCGGTTGTACAACTTCATTAAGGCACAAAATTTGCCCTACTCCGTCGAGGAAGTAAGGACGATCACCAAGGACTGCCAGGTCTGTGCGGAGTGCAAACCGCACTTCTACCGGCCGGACCGCGCGCACCTGGTGAAAGCCTCACGCCCCTTTGAACGCCTCAGCATGGATTTCAAAGGCCCCCTCCCTCCTCCGACAGACACACGTATTTCCTCAGTGTGATCGATGAAGACTCCCATTTTCCCTTTGCCATCCCATGCCCCGACATGACGTCTGTGAGAATTCTTAAATTCTTTACCCGTCAGTCTGGCCTCAATAAAACTCGAGATGGATCTGTAGGCATAGCATTAGTTATTTTTATTCGACTTGCAAGTCTGACTCGCTTCTCAGGGACACAGAACACAGTTCCAGTCTCCTGGACCCCTTAGAAACGAATGAGGTCCGAGACAAAGGGTTCTCTGCAAATACATTCAAATGGCATCAAGTTTCACATACAGATTCCCATAGGTCATCCTATACCCCTCCTGACCTGGCCATACATCCTAATTGGCTCACTTCTCATTCCTTCCCCTGGCCTCTTGTTTCCCAGCATCCCTTTCTCCTCATGCACTAAACACCCCATCCCCCCCCCCCCTCCTTTGCCATGCTCTCTGAAATCCTTTGTCTGTGAACTAACATGAATTAGACCGGCCTATATCTACATTACAGTAACTAATATATTTAAAGTAACTATTTGATATCACATTCGTCATTCCCTCCTTTTATCATTTCATGATAACCGAGCTATTCAATCCGTAGCTACGGCCCCTCATCTAAAAAGATTTCTCGCTGCATTTCCAATTCCTGTTGTAGCCCCCCCCCTCATCCGCTGCACCCTCTTGGATCCTAACAGCCAAGATTCTAGGGGCGTCTATCTGTTCCAGTTCACCCCGCATTCTACCCATCACGCATTTAAGGATGGCCAGGCCCACAAAGATGCAGCCGAGTGCCACTGCTAAATACATGGCCATATTTATCAACCAGCCCTTCCAACCTCCAAATCCCCAGTTGCCCCAAGAGCCAGGGTCCTGCATTCCATCCAGGTGATCCCGTATGCGATTCATAAATTTAGTGATGTTAGCGGTTAAGTCTGGAACTCCCATGATACACTTGCCCTGTACTATGGCGCACACCCCTCCCTCACGGGCCAGAAGATAGTCAAGAGCATACCGGTTCTGCATTGCAAACAACCGCAGCTGAGACAGTTCCTTGGTTATTGCCCCAAGGGCTCCCAAGGTTTCATTTCCCAAGATGGTAAGGCCACAAATAAAATAATTCCTATCGCTGACCGCCAAGGAACCCCCCACACCTCCCAGTGTCAAGACACTCAGAATTCCCCATTCGGCTGAGTGGCCCCAGTTGGGTGCGAGAACCTGAGGTTTTTTCCAGTTCTCGCAGAATTCAGCTGAGACTGCCCGGCGTGCTAACTGATTATGCAGCATCCACATCGAGGGGCAGGGGACTGTGGTAGGGACTAGAGTCCCAATAGCAATTTGGCGGGGAAATGGGGGTGACAAACCATTGGTCGCTGTGCCATTAAATAAAAAGTAGTATCCTTGCTCCGTGCACAGGCTAGCATCACAATCAGTATATCGGTTGCGTAGGGATCCCCCAGTAGCCCAGTTTATCCAGCTTTGGAACGCCCATTCGGGCCACCTGGCAATGCGGAAAGCCCTAGTCCCAACAGTGATATGAGAGACATTCGCCCAGCCACAAAGGAGCTGGAGGCCGGCATTCAATGGAACGCAGGTGGTGTTGTAACAAACGCATTTGCCAGATGCCTGGGTGATATAACACCACCTGTCCGTACAGGTGGAGAACAGACATGTTATATTCGTTTCCACCTCTACCAGCAAACAGCCGTATCCTTCACTGCTGAAACAATTCTCGTACGACCGGGAGTCCCTATTGGGAGTGAAGTGGCTAGGTATGTACGCCCTCCACCGTTGCAGCCTATCATACTGTGAGTGGGAATTATCCCGAGGAAGGGGACGGCAAATAGCCGGTGGTGCTGAACCCGGATCGTAAGGAAGAGTGACTTGCTTGGGCGGTGGCTCGGAGCGCTGACAATGAACCACCGTTTGGGGAGTGCCCCAAAGCGGTGAAACAGAAAATAACCTAGACACCGCTGCGGGGTTCGGGTAGCAAACAACCCGTCCCTGGCCAAACAAGCGGGGGTAAATCTGGTAGAAGAGATTCATACTACCCGGGTTTTCCTCAGTCTGGGCCCTAAATGATTTAAGTGTATCTCCTGATAACCTACGTTCTAGTTGTACTCCCCTCCTTACACGCCCCGTCCTCTCTCTAGTCCCTCTCTCTCTCTCACAGCCTCTTCTTACCCTCTCCTGACGGTCTGATTTTACCTTTATGGCACCAGTCTTAACACATCCCAAAATCAAATATACATGTACTCCAAAAACACGGCAATGTCCATGTAATGTTCCCTTCCCATCGCCGGGACCAGTGCAATTGCTTCATGAGTCCTGCATTGTCCGTTAATTTGAAGACCTTCTATGAGTCGATACCATGCCCTCGTATATGGGGGCACCGAAGAACATCACCTCTGCATAAACAAAATGTCCTTGTAGTAATTGGTTGGGGTTACAAATGTAGATAATATGTCCGTCGCCAATGTCACTCCAAGCGAGGTGAGGCCGAAGATCACACAGGCGGTGCGTAGCCACCCCGTCATGCTCCACACCTGTAAAATAGCACTGGGGAAGGGAGGCAGGTTAATCTGTCCAAGAAAATGAGGCCCGTTATCAGAACTCAACTGAGCTGGGACGCCGTACCAGGGAATGATTTCCCGCATCAGAACTTTAACCACAGTAGCAGCTTTATTATCGATAGTCGGATACGCCTCAACCCATCTGCTGAACACATCCACAATGACCAAAACATATTTATAACATTGACACCTTTCCAACTCAATGTAATCCATTTGGAGCGTCTCAAAGGGACCACTGGGCAACAGGGTTTGCCCCATACCACAAGGGATACCTTTGCCGGTGTTATATTGCTGACAGATTAAACACCGATTACTGATACTCTGGGCCAACCCCTGCATTTTAGGGTGCCACCAAGTGTCCAGCAACAAATCACTAGTCCCCCGAGCCCCACAATGAGTTGCAAAGTGTACACATTCAGTGACCCATAAAGCCAGTACATCAGTCATACAAGTCTGATGTGCTGGCGTGGTCCATAAAGAAGAAACAGAATCATATGTACAACCTAACCGTTTCCACATTTGTTTATCACTCTCAGGAGCATCCTCCTGTAACCTTATGACGTCTTGGATGGTTGGCATTGGCTTGTCAGAGGCAGACCTATTTATTGCAGAACGTTTAGTCTGACCTAACATTTTAGGCACCATCACTTGCTGAATTTGCACGACTGTCCTCCGTGCTGCACAATCTGCTTGTTCATTACCAACGTCAACCGGGGTCTTACCATTTGTATGGACAGCGCATTTAATGACGGAAATCTGCGCGGGCATAAGGAGGGCCTGTAGTAGGTTATTAACTAAACCCTGGTGGGATATTTGACCATACATAATCATGTCAGGTTGTTCTGACGGAATATCACTCAGATCGTCCCTTATTGTGGTAGTTTCCTGAATCAAGGCTAAACAGTCGTGGCCAGGTGCGTCTTCATGGACAGGGGGACCGCTAAGAAAACAGGCTGGATTGATAGTGGTACAGTGTTTAAATGTCAGACGTGGATTGTTCAAAAGCTATATCTCATACCTATTCTGACAAGCTGCGGTTAGATGCTGAGTCTGCAGTTGCCTCAGTAGTGCGATGACCGAGTGGGAGCTATACACCGTAATATCCTGTTGGAGAGTGAGAGCATGTAACGGCTGTGCGATGGCATTGATTAAACATCAATCCTGTACTAATCGGTACTGGTCTGGCTTGGCTGGTTTAGGCACAGCAAGTATGGGGGTGTTACATTCTGATTGGCAAGGGACCAAAATACCCTGTTGCAACAGCTCTCGGATTAATTTGTCGATAGACGGGGCAGCTTGGGGTTTCAGGGGGTATTGCCGAATGGAAGGCAGCTTTACATGGTCCTTAATCATTACCTTAATAGGTGTAACATTTGTCTTTCCCATTGTGATGGGTATTCCGCCCAGACCTGTGGATTGACATAGTCCAAAACATCATGTCCCCTGTGATGCTGCAGTCGAGTGTTAATCGTTTCAGGGACCTCAAAATATTTTATGGCAGTGCCGTCTGGCGTGACTTGAAGTGCGTACTCTGTTGGATCCGAATGATCCACTGCCCTCCTTACCAAAGGCCCCAGATCCCTGGCATGGTACTGGTCATGGACCTGACGTGTAATGTGAGGGCTTACCAAAGCTGACTGTGGCCATAAATGTGGTGGTATTGTAACAAAATCGGCTGTACCTTCTTTTCCCGTGACTGTGGCTGTAACCTTGACTGGCCATTCGGTCCCAATTAACGGCCGGTATTTGTCCTCCAACTCCCTGTTTTGTCCGGTTCTGTCATAGGCCAGGGTAACATGATGCAGTGAATGTTCAATGTCTAACGTCCACCACTGGGGGGTGATAGAAATATAGCACTGTTGTCTCATCCTCCATGATTGAATTGTTACCCCTTCGTCTCCGCACTCTAGCTGTAGCTGGAAGATACACAGTAAATCTCGGGCCAACAAGTTACAGTCCAATCCAGTAGTCACTACAAACTGATGATCCGCAGACTTATTCTCGTAAGTGACTGTCACATGTTCAGAAATAGGATACTCACACACCTGTCCTTGGAACCCCGACAAATGCTGTGTATGGTCAGATAGTAGTAGTCGAAGTTCTGATTGCACTGAAGACATGGCTGCTCCAGTGTCGATTACAAATGGGTGATGTTGATCTCCTATCTGCAGAGAGATAACAGGTTCCCTGTCCGATTGGAGAGTCCTTATGACTAAATTAGCTAGTAAATCCTGTGTTTGGTAAGGGTTTGCCTGGGAGAAGTCAGTGTACCTCGTCTGTCCTCCCCTTGGTGGGTACCCCCTCCTTTGGGTCGGGTAGTCTTCTTCTGCTGCCTGTCTTTTAAAGGAGCATTCCTGATGCCAGTGATCTGCATGGCCGCAATTAAAACATGCATTGTTCCCTCTATATCTGACCCATCCTCTTCTCCCAGTAGACCAATGGCCCCTCTGAGGGGGCGGCGGTTGTAAAGCTGTTGGTACATACGGTGGGCCATAAAGAGGAGCTGAGGGTCTATTTGGGTGGGTTTGATATCCTCCCCCTCGCTGATCCACCCACCCAAAGTCACAATATTGGGGTTCCAGCTGGTAAGCCACCGTTTCTGCCGCTGGTTGGGGTCTCAGATCATCCTTTTTCATTACATACTCAGTCTTAATCTTTGTAACTGAGCCTCCTTCCTGGCCTACACCCTCCTTCCAATAAAATCTGACTGCCCTGGCCATCTGGGAAGGGTCGTTCTCTGTCCAATTCATGTTATTACATTTCACGGCAGTAGCCACAGAAGGTGGTAGGCAATGCATTAACATAGCACAATATTGAGGGGAATTCTGACCATTTTGATATGGCAAGTTGCCTGACTGCCCACGGTAGATTTCATTAAAACATTCCAGAAATTCCTCTGGCTCTTCAGCCTTTTTAGGTTTGAGGTCTAAGATAGCAGAAATGTTTATGGGCTTTTGAAATGTGTTATTCAACGCATTCAGGATTTGCATCCGTCTATCATTGTACAACGCATGGGCTTTCTGAAGTGCAGCATGGCTAGCATAATTCAAGTGGTTGAGGTAACTGTGGTGCTGTGCTGGGGTTAAAACCTACTGGACTAGGGCCCAGAGGTCCCTATAATCAGCTTGATAAACTGAGATGGTAGTTCTCAGATGATCCACGAAAGCAGCAGGAGATTTCTTCCTGTCTGGGATTGTAGCCATACTAGCCATCATCTCACTGGGTCTCCATGGGAAATAAATGTCTATCGTGGGCTGGGCCGCTGCCGTCACAGCATCAGGGTTTGGTATTTTACTAATCGGCAACTGTCTCAGAGTCTCACCAGGGGGCACTCTAGCTGTTTCCTCTTGCTCTTCCAAGACTTTGACGTACCTCCCTGTCACTAGAGGGAGCTCCAGCTCCTCAGAGTCATCCCTATCCTCTCCCTTTGTTCTCGGACTTTTCTGTCCTTCCTTATCGGTCTGAAGGGATTTAGGTGGAATGCGTGATTGTTTCTGGATAGGATCAGGCCCTTCTCTTGCTGTCGGAGATCGGGTCCTAGAGCTAATTGGGCTTGTGGAACAGAGCCCCCCTTCTCTCTCAGACAGTGAAGATGGTACCGAAGGGGCTGGAGGGGCTGGCATGATTTGAATCTGGGGAGCAGTGACTGGATATAAATTATGATACTCTGGTGGCTCTGGAATTAGTGCAGACAATGCTACTGATGCAGTTGGAACCCTAGCCGACCTTGTAAAATTTTCAAAATCTTCATCCTCTGTCTCTGTCAATGCAAGGCCAGCCATTGAACTACGTAGCCCATTGTTTTTTTTTCCCCCCCTTCACTAATTGGAATCCCCATTTTAAGGGCATTTTCTTGCCAACTTATTAACATGATCTTATCCCTCTCATGTTGACAATATTGTCTCCATAATCTAATTAACTCTTTAGCTTTCATACTTTGGCTCTCTTTCTTTTTTATTATTATTTTTTTTTTTTATTTGCCTATTTACAACCAATGGCAATTTTTGCTACTTGGCAAAATTATTGAAAAGGTTTTAACAGTGTTCTTTTAAAACTTAAAATGTTTGAAAATTCAAATTGAATTACTGCAACCTGCAAGCTTAGCTCTGATCTCAACTCAGAACTAAATTTACGACTTGCTTAACACAAACTTGTATAACTTTTACAACTTAATTAATTCTTTAACTTAACAATTTTTCTTTTAACAAGTTTTTCTTACATTCACAAAAATGTTGGCTGCTATCAATGAGGGAGCAGTTAGCTGCGGTGATGTATACCGGAGCAAAGTCAACTGTCATCTCCAGATTTACACTTTTTAAAATGGTGTCAGTGAGTTTCTTTAAGTTTCTATTAATTCACAAATAAAATGAGATAAACATTATTTCAAGTAAGTAAAACTTAAGATTCTGGCAATTTCAATCAATTGCTTTCGAAAATAATAAACTTTTATCAAAGAGGTGGAGAAACCCACTGGTTTCCTTTAATTAATTCAAAACGTAACTTTGCTGGAGTTCACTGACTCGAAGGAAAGGTATCCAATTACACCACAAGCTACCTGTTATCTCAAGCTGCTGTTAACCCTTTGAGAGACTTTTACTTTAACTAACACGCAGCATCCAGTTTGTTTTAAAATTGATAGTTTCTCACCAGTACAGTCCAAGGATACAATTTTAGCTTCATCAACTATAGATTTAAAACACTCATTGAACTGAGCCCTCGTAAACAGAGGTACCATCAGTCCTTATAAAACACTCACATATGGAATTAAACCATCATTTTTTGATGTCACATTAATCCCAAAACCTAACCCAAAACCGAATCAAAACTCACACATGGAATTAAACCATCTTTTTTTAGATGTCTCATCAATCCCAAAACCTAACCCAAAACCAAATTAGAACTCACACATGGAATTAAACCATCTTTTTTCAGATGTCTCATCAATCCCAAAACCTAACCCAAAACCGAGTCAACAATTATGGAATCCCATCAATTAAATTTCTAATCCCCAGACTGACCTTTGATTTTGTCGAGACAATCTTTACGTACCAACCGCGAGTGACCAGACTAATCAGACGATAAGAAGAGGGGAAAAATCAATGCGCGGTCATTTTCCAGCTATACATTGTGGGCCCTTTTCCACTCTCCTTTGTCCAAAATCAGTCTAATTCGGATTTCGCAGCTGGCCGATGCTCGTCTGGAGAAATCCCGGGTTTCCGGCACCAAATGAGAATTCTTAAATTCTTTACCCGTCATTCTGGCCTCAATAAAACTCGAGATGGATCTGTAGGCATAGCATTAGTTATTTTTATTCGACTTGCAAGTCTGACTCGCTTCTCAGGGACACAGAACACAGTACCAGTCTCCTGGGCCCCTTGGAAACGAATGAGGTCCGAGACAAAGGGATCTCTGCAAATACATTCAAATGGCATCACGTTTCACATACAGATTCCCATAGGTCATCCTATACCCCTCCTGACCTGGCCATACATCCTAATTGGCTCACTTCTCATTCCTTCCCCTGGCCTCTTGTTACCCAGCATCCCTTTCTCCTCATACACTAAACACCCCACCCCCCCGCTCCTTGCCATGCTCTCTGAAATCCTTTGTCTGTGAACTAACATGAATTAGACCGGCCTACATCTACATTACAGTAACTAATATATTTAAAGTAACTATTTGATATCACATTCGTCATCTGCACCGTCATTAAAGCCCTTAATTCTATCTTCGCTCTGTTCGGCTTCTCCGCCTACATCCACAGTGACAGTGGACCCTCATTCATGAGTGATGAGCTATGTCAGTTCCTGCTCAGCAGGGTTATCGCCTCCAGCAGAACGATGAGCTACAACCCCCGGGGAAACGGACAGGTAGAAAGGGAGAATGGGACGGTATGGAGGGCAGTCCAGCTGGCCCTATGGTCCAGAAATCTCCCGGCCTCCCGCTGGCAAGTGGTCCTCCCTGATGCAATACATTCCATTCGCTCATTACTTTGCACTGCTACTAACAGTACACCACATGAACGTCTTTTTGCCTTCCCCAGAAAGTCCACATCCAGGGTATCATTCCCAACTTGGCTCACAGCTCCGGGAACTGTGCTTCTCCGTAAACATGTGCGGCTCCACAAGGCGGATCCATTGGTGGAAAGGGTGCACCTGCTCCACGCAAACCCACAGTACGCCTACGTGGCGTTCCCCGACGGCCGCCCGGATACCGTCTCCCTCAGAGACCTGGCACCAGCAGGTTCCACCCCCGCACCACCCCGGTCGCCCCCGGCGCCACCCTCCCCGCCACCCCCATCACCCCCCCCAGGACTGTCCATCCTCCCCCTGCCCACCCCGTTGATGAAGAGGATTTCGGCACGCTCCCAGAGTCAACTTCGACCATGACAGCACCAACACCGCCGGCTTCACTTCGTCGATCCCAGAGGATGATCAATGCGCCGGACCGGCTGAACCTCTGACCGGCCCACCGGATGACCAGAGACATTTTTTTACCGTACTGTAAATATTAAAGATTGCGAATTGTATATAGTTACCCACCACCCCCGCCGGACTCAATTTTAACAGGGGGTGAATGTGGTAAACCACTGTGTTCCTATATTAAGGGTTGTGTGGTAGAACCTGCACTACAGGTTCACGTGGGCCCCTGCATGCTAGCACCGCCCAGGAGCCGGGTTATAAATATGCGTGGCCTTCAGCTAGCAGCCATTTTGTCAGCTGCTGTAGGAGGCCACACATTAGATACTAATAAAGCCTTCATAATTCAACTTCGTCTCCAGCCAAATTGATCGTGCCTCAAGCTCCTCCTGATCCTATTCTCTATGTTTCTATGCTTCCATCTCACTACATCCTGAATAATTCAAACACAAAGTATTGGAGTATTACACTGCTCATCTTGCTTGAGAAACGAGATCAGGATTTCGGTAGGTGGGGCTATATTGTTGTGTGCTCCTATGTAGGGGATTGCAGACAGCAGGACTGACTAATTCTCCTGCCTTCTGTCAGATATATGCAGTCAGATTACAACTTTAATCATTGTGTCATCATTGTGAAATGAATGTATATTACTCATTTCAATTGAGAGAGCCTAGTATTAATGTCGTGCCCTTTAACAATTATCTCAGGATTTCCCAAAGTGCTTTATCGTCAGTGAAGTACTTCTGAAGTTGTAATGTAGGAAATGCAGACCCAATTTAAACACAGTAAGGTTGCACAAGTAGCAATGTGGTAGTGACCAGGTGAGCTGCTTTACTGATGTTGGTCAGCCATGATGTCAGGGAGAACTCCCATGTCTGGCTTCAAATAGTTCCGTGGGATATAATATGTCATCAGAAAGGTGGCAGCTCTAATAGTGTAGCATTCCCTCAGTACTGCACTGAAGAACCAACCTAGAATTTCTCTTCCCGTCTCTGGAAGGGGACTTGATTGCACAATATTCTGTCTCAGAGATACAAGTACTACCACTGAGCCACAGCTGAAACCAAAGCCATTCAATTCTCTTCATGGAGAACATGTTATGCCCAAATCTCCTTCGTATGTGTGGTATTTTTTTACCTGAGGGGTTTAGCTCAGTTGGTTGTACGGCTGGTCTGTGATGCAGGTCGAGGCCAACAGCACAGGTTCAATTCTCGTACCTGCTGATGTTATTCATGAAGGCCCCGCCTTCTCAACCTTGCCCCTCACCTGAGGAATGGGGGTCTTCGAGCCCCCCTCATCCCACCTCATAAGGACAGGGCAACGCCAGGCCTGAATTCCCAAGGTGCCCAGGTGCCAGGTTGGCACTGCCAGCCTGGGGTGGGGTGAGGAGGGGCTCGAGAACACCCCAATCGGTAAGTTGTGGGGGGTCTGGAGGACACGGTGGTGGGTTGGGGGATCGGGGCAACATTTTAAAATGGCGTCCCAATCTCTTTCTGGACAGGAAATGAAGCTAAGTGTGGCCTCGGTGGGGAGTCCCGTTTAATAGCGGGATCATTCTCGGCACTGCAAGCGCCCAAAACAGCAGCCTTTTTTTCCCTGTTAGATCGCATAGTCACTGTTGCAATGTGTGGACGGCAATAAGATATTGACCAGGTAATCGTGGTTTAAGGGATAAATAATGGCTCCTGTGCTCTTTGTTCGAAATAAGTAAAAACGCCTCTTGAACAGCCTCTACTATCGCTTTCACCTCTGATTTGAGTTCACCGGGCAAAGAATTTGCTGAAGATTGCTGCACTGAGGTTGCAGTTATACTAGCATCGGGCCAAATGATACAATATATTTATTTATAAAAATATATATAATATAGAAACGCATACTTAAAAAAGGAACTTATCATCTAATATCCTCTCAAATCACAAACTGTTTATGGATGGGGTGTCTTTTTCCTCTGCTTGGAAGGAGGATATTGTTAGCTGCTTGACTTTAACTGCTCTTCTGCCTAATTTCCCCCAGGCCGATTAGCGTTTACATCCATCCCTTTCTTTCTCTGAACACCAAATCTTCAGAAATCTGATCATGGTCCAATATCCAGGACTGGATGAGAAGAAATTTCTTCCAGTTATGAATTGGAAATGCTGAAGAAATTATCTTGTCTCCACTGTAAACTGAATTTCCTCGCCAGGGTTTTCATCCCTGGTTTTGTCTGGTGCAAAACTGGTTTCCTTGCAATACATTTTTGACATTGAGATGAGCAGATAGCTTCTGACTACATTCCTGTGTCATCACAGAGATCTGCCTATTTCCAAGTTAGAACAAAGAACAAGAACAAAGAAAATTACAGCACAGGAACAGGCCCTTCAGCCCTCCGAGCGTACGCCGATCCAGATCCTTTATCTAAACCTGTCTTCTATTTTCCATGGATCTACTTCCCTCTGTTCCCCGCCCATTCATATATCCATCTAGATGCATCTTAAAAGATGCTATCGTGCCCGCCTCTGAACTTCTCCGCTCGCAAGGCGTTCCTGGCACCCACCACCCTCTGCGTAAAAAACTTTCCACGCACATCTCCCTTAAACATTCCCTCTCTCACCTTGAAATCGTGAACCCTTGTAATTGACACACCCACTTTCTTGGAAAAAGCTTGTCACTATCCACCCTGTCCATACCTCTCATAATTTTGTAGACCTCAATCAGGTCCCCCCTCAATCTCCGTCTTTCCAACAAAAACAATCCTAATCTACTCAACCTTTCTTCATAGCTAACACCCTCCATACCAGGCAACATCCTGGTGAACCTCCTCTGCACCCTCTCTAAAGCATCCACATCCTTCTGGTAATGTGGCAACCAGAACTGCACGCAGTATTCCAAATGTGGCCTAACCAAAGTCATATACAACTGTAACATAACCTGCCGACTCTTGTACTCAATATCCCGTCCGATGAAGGCAAGCATGCTGTATGCCTTCCTGACCACTCTATCAAACTGCAGTGCCACCTTCAGGGTACAATGGACCTCAACTCCCAGATCTCTCTGTACATCAATTTTCCCCAGGACTCTTCCATTGACCATATAGTCCGCTCTTGAATTAGATCTTCCAAAATGCATCACCTCGCATTTGCCTGGATTGAACTCCATCTGCCATTTCTCTGCCCAACTCTCCAATCTATCTATATTTTGCTGTATTCTCTGACAGTCCTCCTCGCTATCTGCAACTCCACCAATCTTAGTATCATCTGCAAACTTGCTAATCAGACCACCTATACCTTCTGCCAGATCATTTATATATATCACAAACAACAGTGGTCCAAGCACGGATCCTTGTGGAACACCACTAGTCACCTTTCTCCATTTTGAGATACTCCCTTCCACCACTACTCTCTGTCTCCTGTTGCCCAGCCAATTCTTTATCCATCTAGCTAGTACACCCTGAACCCCATACGACTTCACTTTTTCCATCAACTTGCCATGGGAAACTTTATCAAACGCCTTACTGAAGTCCATGTATATGACATCTACAGCCCTTCCCTCATCAATTAACTTTGTCACTTCCTCAAAGAATTCTATAAGGTTTGTAAGACATGACCTTCCCTGCACAAAACCATGCTGCGTATCACTGATAAGTCTATTTTCTTCCAAATGTGAATAGATCCTATCCCTCAGTATCTTCTCCAACAGTTTGCCTACCACTGACGTCAAGCTCACAGGTCTATAATTCCCTGGATTATCCCTGCTACCCTTCTTAAACAAAGGGACAACATTAGCAATTCTCCAGTCCTCCGGGACCTCACCCGTGCTCAAGGATGCTGCAAAGATATCTGTTAAGGCCCCAGCTATTTCATGCCTCGCTTCCCTCAGTAACCTGGGATAGATCCCATCCGGACCTGGGAACTTGTCCACCTTAATGCCTTTTAGAATACCCAAAACCTCCCCCTTCCTTATGCCAACTTGACCTTGAGTATTTAAACATCCATCCCTAGCCTCAAAATCTGTCATTTCCCTCTCCTTGGTGAATACCGATGCAAAATACTCATTAAGAATCTCACCCATCTCCTCTGACTCCATGCATAAATTCCCTCTTTTGTCTTTGAGTGGGCCAATCCTTTCTCTAGTTACCCTCTTGCTCCTTATATACGAATAAAAGGCTTTGGGATTTTCCTTAACCCTGTTAGCCAAAGATATTTCATGACCCTTTTAGCCCTCTTTATTGCGCGTTTGAGATTTGTCCTACTTTCCCGATGTTCCTCCAAAGCTTCATCAGTTTTAAGTCGCCTAGACCTTATGTATGCTTCCTTTTTCACCTTAGCTAGTCTCACAATTCCACCCGTCATCCATGATTCCCTAATCTTGCCATTTCTATCCCTCATTTTCACAGGGACATGTTTGTCCTGCACTCTAATCAACCTTTCCTTAAAAGACTCCCACATTTCAAATGTGGATTTACCCTTAAACAGCTGCTCCCAATCCACATTCTCTAGCTCCTGCCGAATTTTGTTATACTTGGCCTTTCCCCAATTTAGCACTCTTCCTTTAGGGCCACTCTCGTCTTTGTCCATGAGTATTCTAAAAGCTACGGAATTGTGATCACTATTCCGAAAGTAATCACCGACTGAAACTTTCACCACCTGGCCGGGATCATTCCCCAATACCAGGTCCAGTGTGGCCCCTTCCCGAGTTGGACTATTCACATACTGCCCTAAAAACACTCTCCTGGATGCTCCTTACAAATTCTGCTCCATCTACACCTCCAACAGGGGGCTGTTTAGCACAGGGCTAATTCGCTGGCTTTGAAATCAGACCAAGGCAGGCCAGCAGCACGGTTCAATTGCCGTATCAACCTCCCCGAACAGGCGCCGGAATGTGGCGACTAGGGGCTTTTCACAGTAACTTCATTTGAAGCCTACTTGTGACAATAAGCGATTTTCATTTCATTTCATTTTTCATTTTCAATACTACATGAGTCCCATTCAATGTTGGGGAAGTTAAAAGCTCCCATCACGACCACCCTATTGCTCCTACATTTTTCTGTCTACATATTTGTACCTCTACTTCATGCTCGCTTTTGGGAGGCCTGTAGTAAAGTCCCAACAATGTTTCTGCACCCTTCCTATTTCTTAGCTCTACCCATAGAGCCTCAGTGCTTGAATCCTCCATCGTGCCCTCCTTAATCACAGCTGTGATATCATCTCTGACCAGTAATGCAACTCCTCCACCCCTTTTACCTCCCTCTCTATCCCTCCTGAAGCATCTATACCCTGGGATATTTAGTTGCCAGTCTTGCCCTTCCCTCAACCAAGTCTCAGTAATACCAATAACATCATATTCCCGGGTACTAATCCAAGCCCTAAGTTCATCTGCCTTACCTGCTACACTTCTCGCATCGAAACAAATGCAGCTCAGACCACCTGTTCCTTTGCGTTCATCATCTCTTCCCCGTCTACTCTTCCCCCTAGTCACATTGAGTTTATTATCTAGTACCTTACTGGCTTTAGTTGCTGCCTCTTTACTGACCTCTAACCTCCTAATCTGGTTCCCATCCCCTGCCACATTAGTTTAAAATCTCCCCAACAGTGTTAGCAAAAGTACCCCCTAGGACATTGGTTCCAGTCCTGCCCAGGTGTAGACCATCCGATTTGTAATGGTCCCACTGCCCCCAGAACCGGTTCCAATGTCCCAAAAATCTGAGCCCCTCCCTCCTGCACCATCTCTCAAGCCACGTATTCATTCTGACTATTCTTGAATTTCTACTCTGACTGTCTCGTGGCACTGGTAGCAATCCTGAGATTACTACCTTTGAAGTCCTACTTTTTCACTTATCTCCTAACTCCCTAAATTCTGATTGTAGGACCTCATCCCATTTTTTACCTATATCGTTGGTGCCTATATGCACCACGACAACTGGCTGTTCACCCTCCCCTTTCAGTATGTCCTTCAGCCGATCTGAGACATCCCTGACCTGTGCACCCTGGAGGCAACATACCATTCAGGAGTCTCATTTTAGACCACAGAAACGCCTGTCTACTCCCCTTACGATTGAAACCCCTATGACTATAGCCCTGCCAGTCTTTTTCTCACCCTTCTGCGCAGCAGAGCCAGCCACGGTGCCATGAGCCTGGCTACTACTGCCTTCCCCTGGTGAGTCATCTCCCCCAACAGTATCCAAAACGGTATACCTGTTTTGGAGGGAGATGACTGCAGGGGACACCTGCACTGCCTTCCTGCTCTTTCTCTGCCTTTTGGTCACCCATTCTCTGTCTCCCTTACCAATCCTAATCTGCGGTGTGACCAACTCACTGAACATGCTATCCACGACCTCCTCAGCATCGCAGATGCTCCAAAGTGAGTCCATCCGCAACTCCAGAGCCGTCATGCGGTCTAACAGGAGCTGCAGCTGGACACACTTCCCGCACATGAAGGAGTCAGAGGCATCGGCCGCGTCCCTGAACTCCCACATTGAGCAAGTTGCCTGACTCTTTCCTTGCCTCAGCTCACCTGTTGCTGAAAACCTGATACAAACCTGTTTTACTTCTAGATTTGATTATTACAATGCAAGACTGGTCAGCCTCCCATCTTCCACTCCCCATAAACTTGAGCTCATCCAAAATTGTCAGGGTCCATGTCCTCACCCACACCCTAAAGCTCTGTTCCCCAAAAGTCCCTGGGCTCACTGGCCTACATTGGATCGTGATTGAGCACCACTTCAATTTTAGCGTGCTCACCCTTGCTTTTAAATCCCTCCATGGCCTCACCACTCCCTGCCATTGTAATCTCCTTCAGCCCCAAAACCTTCTAATACATCTGAGCTACTCCACTTCTGGCCTCAGAGCATCCCTGTTCCACCATTGCTGGCTGTGCCTTCATCTGCCTAGGCTCTGAACTCTGGAATAACCATCTTACTCGGCCTCTCCACCTGGCTTTCCAACTTTAAGGCACATCCTAAAACCAGCCCTTTTTGCCAGTCGTGTGCCCGATTATCTCTTTTATTGCTTTGCTGTCACACGTGGTTTGATATTGCTTCATTAAAGCACCCTGGGCAATTTTATTATTTTATTCGAGGAACATTTAAAAATGAAAGTTCTTTTTTTTCTCATGGGGGACCCTGGGTTTGGGAATCGGACGGCACAGTGGCACAGTGGTTAGCACTGCTGCCTCACAGCTCCAGGGACCCGGGTGCAATTCCGGCCTCAGGTGATTGTGTGGAGTTTGCACTTCCTCCCTTTGACTGCGTGCGTCTCCTCCGGGTGCTCCAGTTTCCTCCCACAATCCAAAGATGTGGAGGTTAGGTGGATTGACCATGATAAAATTGCCCAAATTAACCCAAAAGATTAGCTAGTGGTGCTGGGTTACAGGGATAGGATGTAGGCGTGGTCTTAGGTAGGGTGCTCTTTCCAAGGTCCGGTGCAGACTCGATAGGCTAAATGGCCTCCTTCAGCCCTGTAATTTGTATGAATAGCTTGCATCCGTCGTTGTTGGTTCTCTCTTTATAATTTTCTAGTGACAGGACTGTTGTCTAATCTGTCCTGGGCCTGATTGGGGCTTTGGATTGTGTTGTGGGGTATAAGTGTAATGTTGTTCCACTTTAGTGCTGGGGTGCTCATGAATTTTCTTTTGTTTCTATTTGTACTGGTGCTTACTGTACTGGTGATTTTGTGGGTTTTTGTTTTGCTTTGTTGCGACATATCTAAAAAAAAATATATATATATATATTTTTAAAAATGAAAGTGTCATGATATGCAGACATGCAGATAATGATATACAGACAGGCAGCTAATGAACACAGAGAACAGGACATGCCCAATGAGCAGGCAGGACACTCAGGGGTGGTATCTCACTATAAAAGGCACGAGGCACTCACACTCCACCTCTTTCCACTGATGAACATCTACAGAGTGAGTCAGGGTGTATTTACAGTATCACACCTCCAGCACGTGGCTAAGAGCTAGTCTGCTTCAGTCAGACAGAGTAACCACACTTAGGTTAGCAGAGAGTCGAACTCATAGAGAACTGTGCTAATTGTGCCACTGGTTCAATAAATCAGATTGAACTAACTTCAAGGTCTGGAGTATCTTTTGGTTAAAGCCGCATCCAGTTGCAGCCTGTGTTATCCCAGAGTACATAACACATCAGAAAGTTCTTGTTATTTTCTTCCTTGAGCAATGTGCAAGGTATTGAAGCACAAACTTTCCATTGATTAACCATTGCTTCTTCATTTAATCTCATCCAGCTGTCACGATGGACCCTACTGTACATCTGCCAGTTCCCCAATTATTTTATTTTTTTATTTTTAAAGTAAATTTAGAGTACCCAATTCGTTTTTTCCAATTAAGGGGCAATTTAGCGTGGCCTATCCACCTACTCTGCACATCTTTGGGTTGTGGGCATGGGACCTACGCTGACACAACAAGAATGTCCAAACTCCACACGGACAGTGACTCAGGGCCGGGATTCGAACCCGGGTCCTCAGTGCCGTGAGGCAGGCAGCAGTGCTAATCACTGCGCCACCGTGTCGCCCCGAGTTTCCCAATTATAAGCTATTTTTATAACAATGTAAGAATTTAGCATTCGAGCCTTGTTTCCTGCATATGGTCAGCAGTAACTGTTGTGGTTTCTCTTAATATAACATTGTGGGTTTTTGAATGAAAGGAAACATCATTTAATTCTGATCAGGCTACAGAAGCATTTGTGTGAAACCACATGGGGACTAATGTAAAATAAACACTGATATCCATACCCTGTTACTGAGCATTCATTTCCATCTCAATATACTGTTTCTTTACTTTTAAACTATAATGCAGCAGATTTTAATTTTCCTTCCGCTTGACAGTTTTTATATCCCGAGGCTTTTATATTTCCAGGAGACTAGATGTCGAAAGGTCAAAGATGCTATTTTCATAGAATTTACAGTGCAGAAGGAGGCCATTCGGCCCATCGAGTCTGCACCGGCTCTTGGAAAGAGCACCCGACCCAAGGTCCACACCTCCATCCTATCCCCATAACCCAGTAATCTCACCCAACACTAAGGGCAATTTTGGACACTAAGGGCAATTTAGCATGGCCAATTCACCTAACATGCACATCTTTGGACTGTGGGAGGAAACCGGAGAACCCGGAGGAAATCCACGCACACACGGGGAGAATGTGCAGACTCCGCACAGACAGTGACCCAAGCCGGGAATCGAACCTGGGACTCTGGAGCTGTGAAGCAATTGTGCTAACCACAATGCTACCGTGCTGCCCACTATGTTCAGGTTCCAGTTAAACCCAGGGCCCACATGGCCGGGATTTCCACCACCTCTCTGGCCGGGGTAGAAATCCCGGCCATGGGTTTGAATCTCTTTGACACTGCTGTCCATGGCAAGTGGGAGCACCCTCATCTCTGAGTCATGGGGAGTGGTTTTCCAGCCACAGTGTGCCCAGCGCAAATTCCGCTATGTCAGGAAGATTCCGGGAGAGGCCTCAAACGGGATTTTCCCCGGGCACCAAAAGGTTTGTGTTGATTCCTTGGAGCATACACAGTCACATTTATGCCGAGTGAGGGTACAAACCTGATTACCGTTAATTTAAATTGATTTAAATATCCAAAATGAGCTTAACACTGAATCTTCCAGCTACGTGCAATGTTTCCACTCACCGACATGATGTGGTGCTGGTGGGAATCACTAGTGGTTTCCACAAACGGGGACAGACGCAATGGCCATGCCGGGGGGCCCAGAGGCCATTATAGCCTTTGGGTGGTCGGGGACATGGCAGGGCAGTGCCCTGGCACTCTCCCCTGACACCCTGGCAGTCCCAATCTGGCAGAGCCAGCGTGACACTGCTAAGCTGCCTCGGGGCATGTCTCAGGGGGCGGATCTGATGGAGCAAGGCTTAAAGTGGTGGGGCCTATTGATGCACCCATTGGGAGGGCCCCGATGCCTTTGATCCTCAATGAGGTCGGTAGTGGGGTGGCGGAGGAGCTGATGCCTGCGACCATTTGGGGGGGGGGGTTGATGCCAGCGATCGTTGGCGGAGAGGAGATTGACCGCTGTGGCGGGGAGGGGGGGGGGGGGGAGGAGGATACCGGTGATCCTTGTGGGGGGGGGGAGGTCTCAATGTCTGTGGTGGAGGCGGGAGAGGGGGGTCTTTAACTTCATTTGAGATCGGGGCACCCTAAACCAGGCTTGCCAGCATGTTTGAACTCCGCCCCTCACAATGCCGGCACAAAACATGCCCGGTCAAGAAAATGACCAAGTGTGGAAAGATCTCATTAACATATCTACCTGTTTCTATGGGGAGAAACACTCTGGTTTTCTGACTGAACCTGACACTTTACCATTCTTTGGGAGAATTCTGCCCCTAGGCCCAAAGTTCTGGATTCAAATCCCATTCTAAAGTCTTGAGTGTGTGAATCCGGATGTGCCGCATTGTCAGCAGAGCTGCTTTGGCTCCTTCTATACCATTAATTTCTGTGATCCTGTTACTATATTGGTAGAGGGGAGTTGAGGAGATTTTTTTTTACCCAGTAGCTAGCGGTTCGGAACTCATTACCTGATAGTAGGTCGAGGCAGATACCCTCACATTTAAAAAGAGCTTGGATACATAGTTGAAGTGTCATAACTTTACAGGGCCATGGATCAAGATTAGGCTGAATAGCTGATTTTCAGCTGACACAGGCAGCGTGGACTGGGTGGCCTCCTTCTCTGCTGTAAATTCCGATGTTTCTATAAATTAAAGTAACTTTGAATACCAAAGTAATGCTCAGCAGTTACCTGCATAAGCAGTAATAAGCCTGAAATGGTGATAATCCAGCCCTTGGTCACTCTTAATATGAAGAAGAATTTCCTGATATCAATCCTCTGAGAAGTACATAAGAAACAGGAGCAGGAACAGACCATACAGCCTCCCCATTCACAATGATCATGGCTGATCTGTGGCTTCAACTTACCTTTCCGACTTGCTCTCCCAATCCCTTGGTTCCCATAGAGACTAAAATCTGTCCACCTCAGTCTTGAATAGGAGCATCCGCAACCCTCTGGAATAGAGAATTCCAAAGATTCACAACCCTTTGAGTGAAGAAATTCCTACTCATCTCAATCCTAAATTATCACCTCTGTAGCCTGAGGCAGTCCTGACTATCCTAAACCCCTAATTCCACATTTTGAGTTCTACCTTTTGACGATTGTTTAGAATCTTCCGTCCCTCTATAGGATTGCCTGTCGGATGTCATCTTTCAAGGCTGACGATCCCAGGTTTCTCTCAGTGTTCCTCATAACTTAGTCTCTGAGCCTCAGGACTCTCTGTTATCCTGCCTCATGGCTTGTGTTTTGTGCACCCAGTGCTTGAGGTGGCTGGAGCACTGAACTCGTTTATCATGACTTCCACTAATTTGCATCTGATTGTTTTGTCTTCAGAGCTCAAAGTACTGGATTTGTTGTTGTGTATTACGTGGAACACACAACAAGATTATTAGAAAAGCCTGTATTCACGACTTCAGGTAATTTGTATCAACTAGGCATACTTGAGGTTCTGAAGAAGAGTGGTAAGGACTCAGACTGTGAACTCTGTTTCTCTCTCCACAGGTGTGTCACACCTGCTGTGTTTTTCCAGCATTTTCTGTTTTATTATACCAGCATCTGCAGTATTTGGCTTTTAGCTTATTATTATACGCAAGGGCTAAGTCCATCTATTGGCAGAGCCGTACACCTGTAGATGGGGTATGGGAAATCCAGCAGTGTGCACAGGCCTGAGGCATAAGTAGTATAAATCAGTTGTCAAGGCTTGTGGCCAAGCACAACAGTCAGAAGCCCTCCAGCTTAATAATAATAATCTTTATTAGTGTCACAAGTTGGTTTACATTAACACTGCAATGAAGTTACTCAGATTCTCATGCCATCAACCCTACAATAGGAAAGATTCCTGTTAGTCACAAGTTTACACCATCGAAGTCTCATCCACCCAGCTCCATAAGTGGTGGACTTGCAAAAGAGAAGTTGGATTGGTGAGATAGCATCACTTGCTGATTTCGCACAGCTCCTGTCCCTTGGGTTTCCCAGTGACCTATGTGCTGGAAAACCTGGAACATGGATCAACAGAGAGATGCAAGTGGGGCCGATAAGGGTGTGTCCAGGTCAGATCAGCGCCAGGAACTCTCAATGTTCAAGACAGCACAACGCAAATTACTCTTTTTTTCAGTCTTTCCTAGAATCTGTCGGGGTCCCAGGTCGGAGTTCTCTGGAGGCAGCCCACCATTGGCCAGTGACGGGATGTTCCGGTCATGCCAACAGCATGGGTTTCCTGGTGGCAGAGGGTTCATTCAACTGGAAACCCCTTGACAATGACGGGACCAGATGACCCGCTGCTGGCTAATGGAGGGCTGCCTCTTTCCCCCAGTCTCGTGGGCACCCATTCTGTTATGGGCATCCATCTGATCAATACAGTAAGGGCAAGGTGAGGAAAATCCATGACTACAGTGATGATAACCGAGTGGAATCGAAGAGCTTTGGACCCCATAGTGATTAAGGTGCATCATTACAAACCTATAACAGACCATGAAGCACTTCCTACGACTTTGTCATCCCAATGTTATAGGTCTTTTGATGACTGTAATAAACATGCCATTTTGTGCAAGGGTCAATTTTATGTTTTACAATTGATTTTATGAACTGGTAAAGAGGTGCTGGGGAATGGAATGCTTATGTCACTGAGTGCCTTATCACCAGCACTGTCAGGGTCGCTTGAAGAATCATCTGTACAGGAAAACTCCCTCTGCTGATCTGCACCAATGTGCTTCAGTCCAACACACAACACCTCTCACCCCATCAAAATCTTCCCACATCCCATACCAGTAATTCCTATGAACTCCTCTCAATCAAATTGACCTCAAATGATATACTCTGAAAGTTCCACAGCAATACCTACAGATGTTTTATTATCTAATCTATAATCCATTTATTTCTCTGCAGTCTTAGTGATGTTTACATTAGTTGGATGCTCGTTGATTTCTTTTCTTCTATCGGTGAAATGATGTAGTCTGTTTAAAAATGTGCTGTGGGCCACACCAATTAGGAATTGGATTGAGACAATCTAAAATGGATTAATGTAGAGCCCTTTAAAGTCCTTGAGGTGAAACTTCACAATTGCTGATATTGTTGAATGAAATGTGACTTTTACATCCCATCCAATTGCACCCCACAGTGAAATCACAAACCACTTGACCTGCGTTCTTGGATGGTATTTCTCTTTTCCATATATTTGTACTGCCAAAGCTGACAAATATTAGTGTTGGTGAATGTTTTTGCAAGTATATACGATATGTAATTGTAAGAAGTGCTTTGAAGTTTCACAGCGATGATATATGGGACAGCACGGTAGCACAAGTGGATACTGTTGCTTCACAGCTCCAGGGTCCCAGGTTCGATTCCCAGCTTGGGTCACCATCTGTGTAGAGTCTGCAGGTTCTCCCCATGTCTGCGTGGGGTTCCTCCGAGTGCTTCAGTTTCCTCCCACAAGCCCAGAAAGATGTGCTGTTAGGTAATTTGGACATTCTGAATTCTCCCTCAGTGCACCCGAACAGGCGGCAGAGTGTGGCGACTAGGGGCTTTTTCACAGTAACTTCATTGCAGTATTAATGTAAGCCTACTTGAGACAATAAAGATTATTATTATAATCACATAAGGCATAATATAGAGTCAAGGTTATTTTTGGGATGGGGAGTCAGTGTCATAGTGGTATTATCACTGGACTAGTATTCCAGACATCCAGGGTAATGCTCTGGGGACCCAGTTCAAATTCCACCACAGCTGATTGAATGAAAAAGAATCTGGAATTAAAAGTCTAATGATGACCATTGTTGATTTTTTTAAAAACCCATCTGGTTCACTAATGTCCTTTAGGGAATAAAATCTGCTGTCCTTACCTGGCCTGGCCTACAAGTGAGTCCAGGTCCACAGCAATGTTGTTCATTCTTAAATGCCCCTTGAAGGGCAATTAGCCCAGCCAGTGATGCCTCCATCCAATGAAATATTTTTTAAGAATGACGGCAGTGTTGACCATAAGTCTCTCCTCAGTCCGGTCAAACATTATTGTGTGAGCTGGTCTGGTCCACAGGCAGCTAGTAGTTAAACATGCAGGTAACAGTATTCAAATACCGGATCACGGTGGCTCTCCTTTCACCTAAATCTTCTTCTTGATATGCTTGAAGTGGTCCATTTGGTGCGTCAACATGATCCATAGAACTTGAATTATTATTTTGTGTTTTTGTGGGTGCTGTGGGTTATCTTTACAGTCCCACATCATTAGCATCATCAAATAAACCACCACGGTCTCAGGCATCTTTACTTGTGGTGTTGCCAATCAATGTGAAAAAACTTCACTCTCTAGCCAAATTGCAGACAAAATTGGACATGCTTTATTAACTCTGCTATCAGACACTTTATACAGAGGTTCAAAAACTCCCGCCCATGCATCTTTTCTGACCATCACTGGTCACCTATGTTTCATTCCTGTGGTTTATCAGGAGCCAGGTAAAGTTGGTTCCTTTGATGGTTTCTACCAATATTCGTGGCAGCGTGCACAGGTACTGATGCTGGGCACAGTCCTGTCATGTTTGGTTCTTTTCCAGAGATCCGTTCCCTGCTGACATGGCATAGACTTTCCCATGGGAGGTCTCGAACTCCTTCACCCACTGGGCTAGTTTCTCAATCATTTGTTGGTAAGTAGAAGTGCTGGGGTCACCGAGCACTAGGCTCTATTGACTCATGTTGCCCTCCCCCTTTCCCCTATTGTGGCTTCTTTCACTCTCTCTTAAAGTGTCCCTTTGTGCCACAGTCACAACATCCGTCGCCACCTTGCCCCTTGTCCTGACATGCTGCCACCTTTTCTGGGCTACCCCCAGTGAGGACATAATGATCTTTGAAACCCTTTTTTTCTAATAGCCCCCCTCCACTCCCCCTCTCCCCTTCCAAATCCAAGCTGTGCAATCTTGCCATTTAGCCTATCTGTAGAAAATGGAAACAGGGATCTTTTACTCATCTCTAACTTGGACATGTCTGTGGCCATTTTCCTGATATCACTCGTATTATACAGTGCAATTAATTCTCTAACAATGGCTCCCAGGTCCTGCCCCATCATATGTGGCATGTATATCATTTATCTCATTGGCACCATGGGCAGGAGACAATACCCATCAACCTCTTCATTACTATCCTCTTCCTCCTCCAGAGGCTGACGTACTGACCCTATCACACATACCAGTCCCCTCTAGAGTGGCACGGTAGCACAGTGATTAGCACTGTTGCTTCACAAACCCAGGGTCCCAGGTTCAATTCCTGGTTTGGGTCACTGTCTGTGCGGAGTCTGCACGTTCTCCCCGTGTCTGCGTGGGTTTCCTCCGGGTGCTCTGGTTTCCTCTCACAGTACAAACATGTGCAGGTTAGGTGGATTGGCCATGATAAATTGCCCCTTAGTGTCCAAAAGGTTAGGTGGGATTACTGGGTTAAGGGGAAAGGGTGTGGAGGTGTGGGTTTAAATGGGGTGCTCTTTTCAAGGGCTGGTGCAGACCCGATGGGCCGAATAGCCTCCTTCTGCACTGTAAATTCCATGATTCTATGACTCAGGAGATGCCAATCTGGGGAATGGCAAGAGAACCCACTGCAGGAGGTGCAACCACACAATCAGATGGCAACAAGGAGAAGGAGAAATGCTATGTTAGATAGACTTAGGATTTTGAAAGCAATACCAGGTACTGATATCTTTCAATATAATTTGATCAGCCCCCTCTGCTGGTGAATATATGGGTATATCTTTCATCAATATACAAATACATACTGTCCTGAATTCTCAACTTTGCATAAGTGATTATGTTTTAAAATGTCTCAAAGTAAAACAGAAATTTCTGGAAATTCTGAAAGGAAAGAATTCCCAGTAAGCACATCACTACCCATGTGACTTCAGGTTGCCATGGGATGGGGGAGAAGTTCAGAAGAAACCAACCAATATGTTAGGTGACAGGTTTTTCAACTTCCCATGGTATCTCATGCAAAGAGGGCAGCTGCTTCAGAGAGGCAGGCAGAAGAAGGACTGGGAAATTTCCTCGAACAGGTGGAAAAACCGTTTGTGGTGTGAACGGGTGTGCATGAGCAGAAGGGGTGGACTGTGGAATATCGAGGTTGGTGAAGGCAATGGATTGAAGAACGTACACAAGTCACAAACAAGTTGAAACTTTGGCCCTAGCTGGGCTGATCTAATCAGTGTTGGGACAAAGGAGAAGGATGGCGCGGAGGCAGCAGGGCCAATGGGGTTTTGGCCGAATATGGTGAGACAGCAGACATGCTGACATCATGGTATTTGGAATGCAGCCAAGAATTTAGAAGTTGAAGCAAAAGAAGATTTGTCCTGAGGGCAGTCAGGAGGCAGTGACCTGGTGACTCACTGTTGTGGCGGATCAGCCTTCCCTTGTGAGCTCCAATTACTCAGCAGCTGGTAATTGTCTACAACTTGAAAATAAGTCGAAGTAAAGACCCTGTGTAAAGGGAACAATACTTCCTTGTGTATTTCATCATCCTAAGAGTAGGGGGTCCAACCCAAATCCATTGTCTGACAGAATTTTAGCCCAAACAGTGTGTTCCTGGAACAAAGTAAATGACAGGAAAGAGTATGGATGCATTAGCGTTGAAATACTTAACAGGGAAATTAGCTCTCAAGTAGAGGTGGGTAAAGGTCATCCTCAAAGAGGGTGATGAAGATGAACAATCTTCATCAGGAGGAAACCAGAGCACCCGGAGGAAACCCACGCAGAGACAGGGAGAACGTGCAGACTCCGCACAGACAGTGACCCAAGCCGGGAATCGAACCTGGGACCCTGGAGCTGTGAAGCAAAAGTGCTAACCACTGTGCGACCGTGCCGAGTCACTCAAGAATCTGTTTTAGGACTCCCAGCAACCTTCTCTCTCATCCCCTTGGCATCACTATCTAATGATGTGGCATCAGATTCCACATGCCCGCTGATGACATCCAAATGAGTGCAGCACTTCACCAGTTAACTGCTGGGCTGCAATTGAGGAAGAGGAGGCCAGTCTCCTCACGGACCTCGCTTTCATTTGCTAACTATGGGTCCGGTATTGCTTCTTCTTGGAGGCCTGCCACCGCTTTTCACATGGTGACCCAAGCACCGATCAGTGGGATGAATGCCAGAAAAATGCCATGTTACTTTCCCTTTGGCACATCCACCTCCAGTTCAGCAAGTTGGGAGTGAGAAGCCAGAAGAGGTTACAACAGAAGCAAGGTGAAGGCGGTTGAGGTCGACACTGTGGTAGTCACCACTGTTGTATTATATTGTATATATTGGTATTACGGTAAGGCCCCTGTACTACAGGTCCGGGGGTAGATCCCTGCCTGCTGGCTCCGCCCAGTAGGCGGAGTATAAATGTGTGAGATCTCCGAACAGCAGCCATTTCGCCAGCTGCTGTAGGAGGCCACTCATCTCTGTGTAATAAAGCCTCGATTATTCTCGACTCTTGTCGCGTCGTAATTGATAGTGCATCAATTTATTACACAGAGATTTTTCAGAGATGGACCTCTGCATTAAGCCAGATCGCCTGCAGCTGCATCCTCAAGCAGACAACGCCAAAAAGGACTTTGCACATTGGCTAGCTTGCTTGGAAGCATACATCGGATCTGTGCCAGACACAATCTCAGAAGCACAGAAGCTCCAGATTCTGTACACGCGGCTGAGTTCCAACGTCTTTGCCCTCGTCCGGGACGCGCCTACCTACGCAGAGGCCATGGCGCTACTGAAGGAGAATTACGTTCAGCAGACCAACAAGATCTACACCAGGCACATCCTGTCCACATGGCACCAACTTCCCGGTGAGTCGGTGGAAGATTTCTGGCGTGCCCTGCTCGCCCTGGTGAGAGACTATGATTGCCAGACCATTTCGGCCACTGAACATTTGAACCTGCTAATGAGAGACGTTTACCTTACGGGCAAGGGTCTGACTTCATCTGCCAGCGCCTCTTAAAAGGGGCCACGCTTGACCTCACAGCGACCAAGAAACTAGCGCTCTTGCTCACGGTCGCCTTACGCAACATACAGGCTTATGCCCCCAACCGCACGGCCCACCCCACCTGTGCATCGTGGACCCCGCCAGCGGCGACCCCATCGTGGACCCCATCAGCGACCACCCCCAGCCAACCACACGCCTGCGTAGCAGGCAGCCAACCAAACCCGGGGGACAAAAGTGCTACTTCTGCGGACAGACAAATCACCCCGGCAGCGCTGCCCAGCGCGGAGCGCGCTCTGCAAGGCCTGTGGCAGGAAGGGACATTTTGCTGCACTGTGCCATGCCCGCTCAATCGCTGCTATTGTCCCTGCAACCCCCACGTGCGGCCAGTGTGTGCCGCCATCTTCCTCTCCTCAGACCACGTGCGGCCCATGGGTGCTGCCATCTTGCTCCACCCACAACACGTGCGGCCCGTGGGCGCTACCATCTTGCTTGCCTCAGAACCAATGGGCGCCGCTATCTTGCCTGCCCCAGGACACATGCGGCCTGTGGTCGCTACCATCTTGCTTGCCTCAGAACCAATGGGCGCCGCCATCTTGCCTCCCAAGGGCACGTGCGGCCCGTGGGTGCCGCCATCTTACCCGCCTCAGGACCCCTGCCCGTCAGGCACCTCATCGGACCGCTCATCGCCTGAAACCGCCGACGACAAGCTGCGTCTCGCCTCGGTCACGATCGACCAGTCTCGACCGCACAACCTCACGACGCGTTGACAAATGTGAAGGTCGACGGGCACGAGATATCCTGCCTTCTGGACTCCAGGAGCACTGAGAGCTTCATCCACCCTGATACGGTAAGGCGTGCTCGCTCACGGTACACCCCGCTAACTAAAGAATCTCCCTGGCCTCCGGATCCCACTCCGTGGCGATCTGGGGGTACTGCATTGCCACCCTCACCATCCAGGGCATAGAGTTCAGCGGTTTCCGGCTCTACATCCTCCCCAACCTCTGCGCTGCCTTGCTACTTGGCCTGGACTTCCAGTGCAACCTCCAGAGCCTAACCCTGAAATTTGGCGGGCCCCTACCACCTCTTACTGTTTGCAGCTTCACGACCCTGAAGGTCGACCCGCCTTCCCTGTTTGCAAACCTCACCCCGGATTGCAAACCCGTCGCCACCAGGAGCAGACGGTACAGCACCCAGGACAGGACCTTCATCAGGTCTGAGGTCCTGCGGCTGCTGTGGGCAGGTATCATCGAAGCCAGCAACAGTCCCTGGAGAGCCCAAGTGGTAGTGGTGAAAACCGGGGAGAAAAACAGGATGGTCGTTGACTACAGTCAGACCATCAATCGGTACACACAGCTCAACGTGTACCCGCTCCCACGCATATCCGATATGATCAATCAGATTGCACAATACCGGGTCTTCTCGACAGTGGACCTGAAATCTGCCTACCACCAGCTCCCCATCCGTAAGGCGGACCGCCCGTACACTGCATTTGAAGCAGACGGCCACCATTTCATTAGGGTTCCCTACGGCGTCACCAACGGGGTCCGGTCTTCCAACAGGAGATGGACCGAATGGTTGACCGGTAGGGGCTGCGGGCCACTTTCCCGTACCTGGACAACGTCATCACCTGCGGCCACGACCAGCAGGTCCACGTCGCTAACCTTTCCAAATTTCTCCACACCGCCACACTCCTCAACCTAACTTACAACAAGGAGAAGTGTGTGTTCAGCATGAACCGATTAGCCATCTTCGGCTATGTGGTTCAGAACGGAGGTCTAGGGCACGACCCCGATCGCATACGCTCCCTCATGGAACTCCCCCTTTTCCACTGCCCCAAGACCCTAAAACGATGCCTGGGGTTCTTTTCGTAGTACGCCCAGTGGGTCCCTAACTATGCAGACAAGGCCGCCCACTCATCCACTCCACCGCTTTCCCCCTAATGGCCGAGGCTCACCAGGCCTTCAACCGTATCAAGGCCGATGTCGACAAGGTCGCGATGCATGCAGTCGACAAGACGCTCACCTTCCAAGTCGAGAGCGATGCATCAGACGTCGCTCTGGCCACCACCCTCAACCAGGCAGGCAGGCCCGTGGCATTCTTTTCCCGCATCCCCCATGCCTCCGAAATTTGGCACTCCTCCGTCGAAAAGGAGGCCCAAGCAATTGTTGAAGCTGTGTGACATTGGAGGCATTACCTGGCCGGCAGGAGATTCACTCTCCTCACTGACCAATGGTCGGTTGCCTTCATGTTCAATAACACACAGCGGGGTAAGATCAAAAATGCTAAGATCTTGAGGTGGAGAATCGAGCTCTCCATCTTTAATTACGAGATTTTGTATCGCCCCGGTAAGCTCAACGAGCCCCCCGATGCCCTGTCCAGAGGTACATGTGCCAGCGCACAAGTGGACCGACTCTGGACTCTGCACGACGATCTCTGTCACGCAGGAGTCCCCCGCTTTTACCACTTCATTAAGGCCTGCAATCCGCCCTACTCCATCGAGGAAGTCAGGGCTATCACCAGAGACTACCAGGTCTGTGTGGAGTGCAAACCGCACGTCTACCGGCCAGACCATGTGCACCTTGTGAAGGCCTCCCGCCCCCTTTGAACACCTCAGCGTGGACTTCAAAGGGCTCCTCCCCTCCACCGACCGCAACACGTAATTTCTTAATGTGGTTGAAGAGTATTCCCAATTCCCCTCCGCCGTCCCATGCCCCGATATGACGTCTGCCACCGTCATCAAAGCCCTCAACACCACCTTCGCTCTGTTTGGTTTCCCCGCCTACGTCCACAGCGACCGGGGATCCTCATTTATGAGCTGCGCCAGTACCTGCTCAACAGGGGCATTGCCTCAAGCAGGACGACCAGCTACAACCTCCGTGGAAACGTGCAGGTGGAGCGGGAGAATGGGACGGTCTGGAAGGTCGTCCAGCTGGCCCTACGGTCCAGAAATCTCCCGGCTTCCCACTGGCAGGAGGTCCTCCCTGATGCACTCCACTCCATTCGGTCGCTCCTGTGCATTACGACTAACAAAACCCCCCATGAACGTCTCTTTGCCTTCCCCAGGAAGTCCACCTCCGGGGTTTCGCTCCCAACGTGGAACGCAGCTCCAGGACTCATTCTCCTCCGCAAGCACATGCGGCCCCACAAGGCGGACCCGTTGGTTGAGAGGGTACAGGTACTCCACGCAAACCCGCAGTACGCCTATGTAGCGTACTCCGATGGCCGCCAAGACACAGTCTCCCTCAGGGACCAGGCACCAGTTGGGTCCCCCCCCCCCCCCCACTCTGCCCCGCCGCCACCCTCCCTCCCCCAAGTGCACCCACCACAGCCCCCACTCCAGGATAATCCGTCCTCCCCTTGCTCCCACCCGGGATGAAGAGGATTGCGACACGCTCCCAGAGTCACCGAAGACCAACCTGACGCCTGGGTCACCACCAGCACTGCGGCGCTCTCAACGACAGATCAAGGCGCCCAATCGTCTAAATTTGCAGCCTTCTCTGTAATTTTAAAACCAATCTGTATGTATATAGTTTTCCACCACCCCCGCTGGACTCATTTTTAACAGGGGGTGAATGTGGTAGTTACCACTGTTGTATTATATTGTATATATTGGTATTACGGTAGCCATTTCGCCAGCTGCTGTAGGAGGCCACACATCTCTGTGTAATAAAGCCTCGATTATTCTCTACTCTCGTCTCATCATAATTGATAGTGCATCAGACACCATGAAGTGTCAATAGGATTCACCGCCAACATTTTCCTTCATTCTCCAGTTCTACAGGTAAATATTGGGTGCTATTACAAAGCAAAAGTCAGTACTGTGTGTTCACATTCTACATCCCTGTCTATGGACTAACTATTGGTATTCTTGGGATAGATTGAAATCCATTACATTGAGATTACAAAATTGGGTTTTATGCATTTCACCTTATGTTTAGAATGAAACGTGATCTTTGTACAGCCGTGCGATCCTGCATATTATTGTTTGTTTGTATTGCGTTCTAATGACCATTTCTGAAAACAAAAGATTTCTAGGAAACTATCTGTCACGTTGGAAGGTGGTAGCATTGCTCTTTACACTGAACAAAGCAAGATGGTAAATGAATAGAGTTGCAATTTAGTCATATTTTTCCTGAGTCCAGTCAAATCACAAGTCATATTTCTCCACCTTCCAAGCCAAAGTCAAGCCACAAGTCATTTTGTAAAAGTGAAAGTCAGCGACATGCCCTTTTCTGTTTTTTACTTTACATCATCATATTCTGCAAATTTGATATGGATTAAAATGTAAAAGTGGAAGTTAAGGAAGGCTTTTGTCCTATTTGTTAACTGAGCAACAATAATCCTCAGCTGTAGAATATTCCTGTTGTCAGATTAACTTTGCCCACTCTCTGGACACAAATACTCTGACAGTAGTGACAGGATAATTGATTGTAAATTTAATAGTAGCCTAAATGTTACAAGTACTTCTTACAGCCATTCATGATGAAATATTTCATTGACAACACTACAACTAATATAGTATCTGCAGTCATTCAGAACTATAAATGCAGAAAAGAGTGGCGTTTCTTCAAATGTAGCATATGAAAAACTGCAATCAACTCCTGAAAAAAATAATGCCCAGATTTACTTTTCAATTTGGCATTTTGGTTGATGAATGAAATTTGATGTCGTCACTGGGCCACCAAACACTTTTGTACCATGTTTTACAGGCAGCAATTCGTGACCGAACTTTCATAACTTTTATAGCCAAATGACACGACATTTGATGACTACATGATTGTTGGATCGCTTGTGAGAGCAACAAACATGTTACATGTGAAACAATACACGAAGGGACCACAACATTTCAGCAGCCACGTTTTGTACATGTAAAACTGGTGAGCATCCGCATTTCTATGCTGATGATGTGTCCCCTGGTCCTCCTTCCACCGCAACTCCCCCCCGCCTTTATTGTCCCCTCTCTCTGCCTCCTTCCCCTCTTTCACCAGTTTCCCACATTCCCCAAACTTGTCCACTGACCATCTCCCCCAACCCTTGCCCCATGGAAAGCTTGGTATGGGGCAGCCATGAGATTTTTTGGGCCTTTATGGGAGGGTTAGGAGTGACCAGGGAGGGTCATAGAGTCATGTAAGAGTCTGGATGCGACAATGGAAGAGATAGCGAGGCGGCCATGAAAAGGTCAGGTCTTGCAAAGCCTTTGTGTTTGGGCTTGGGGAGGGCACTGCATGTCAACGGGAGTAAGGACAAGTAATTTTATTCAGTCATGAGTTGCCATTGTGTCTTCAACCTCTGGGCTGTTTCTACTGAGGCCAACAAACATCCCTCGCCTCTCATGAGGTGAGTGAAAAAGGAAGGAATGGTGAATCTGGCACTTCTGCAGTGCCAGATTGACAAGCTGCTCAGCCAGTCACTGCGATGGATATCTAGCAATCCATTCTCCAAATTTGCTAATCAAATGGATCAGTGATGGATGGGCACTGATAGGACGACAACAAAACCTATCCTGGATTACATACATCATGGCTCCCATTGCAAGATTGATTGACGTTATCGGGCCGGGATTGAAAAAATACTGTCTGTTTTAAGCAGAGGATTGTTGCCAAGTCACTTTTGTCTAAGGCAATTGACAAGTCAGCAAAGTGATGGAAGGAGTCGCCAACAGTGCTATCAAGCGGCACTTACTCAGAAATAACCTGCTCATGGACACTCAGTTTGGGTTCTGCCAGGGTCACTCAGCTCCTGACCTCATTACAGCCTTGGTTCAAACATGGACGAAAGAGCTGAGTGCCAGAGGTGAGGTGAGAATGACTACCTTGACATCAAGGCAACACCGGGTATAAAATCAAGGAGCCCCAGCTAAACTGGAGTCGATGGAATCAGGGGGAAAACTCTCCAATGGTTGTAGTCATCCCTGGCACAAAGGAAGATGGTTGTGGTGGTTGGAGGTCAATCATCTCAGCTCCAGGACATCACTGCAGGAGTTCCTCAGGGTAGTGTTCTAGGCCAAACCATCTTCAGCTGCTTCATCAATGATTTCCCTTCCATCGTAAGGTCAGAAGTGGGGATGTTTGCAGATGGCTGCACAATGTTCAGCTCCATTCGCGACTCATCAGATAATGAAGCAGTCCATGTTCAAATGCAGCAAGACCTGAACAATATCCAGGCTTGGGTTGACAAGTGGCAAGTTCCATTCATGCTGCACAAGTGCCAGGCAATGACCATCTCCTACAAGAGAGGATCTAACCACTGCCCCTTGACATTCAATGGCATTACGATCGCTGAATCCCCCACAATCAACATCCTGGGGGGTTACCATTGATCAGAAACTGAACTGGACTAGCCATATTAATACCGCAGCTACCAGGGCAGGTGAAAGGCTAGGAATTCTATGGCGAGTAACTCACCTCCTGACCCCCAAAGACTGTCCACCATCTACAAGGCATAAGTCAGGAGTGCAATGGAATACTCTACACTTGCCTGGATGAGTGCAGCTCCAAAAACACTGAAGAAGCTCAGCACCATCCATGACAAAGCAGCCCACTGGATTATTCCCCCTTCCATTTAAAAAATATTCAAACCCTCCACTACCAATGAACAGTGGCAGGCATATGTCCCATCGACAAGATGCACTGCAGTAACTCACCAATGTTCCTCAAACAACACCTTCCAAACCCACGACCACTACCATCTAGAAGGACAAGAGCAGCAGATACTAGGGAGGTTCCCTTCCAAGTCACTCACCACCCTGACTTGGAAATATATCACCGTTCTTTCACTGTCGCTGGGGCAACATCCTGGCACTCCCTCCCTGACAGCACAGTGGATGTACCTACACCTCAGGGACTGCAGCGGTTCAAGAAGGCACTTCACTACTACCTTCTGAAGGGCAACTAGGGATGGGCAATAAATGCTGTCCTAACCAGCGACGCCCACATCCTGTAAAATGACTAAATAAATAAAACAAGTCACAAAAAAAGCTTCACTCAAATCCAAGTCACTGACTCAAGTCAACAATCTATAAACTTAAGGGGCGGGATTCTCCGTTGCGCCGGCAGCGCACCCACGCCTGGGGATTTCCTGACGGCGTGGGGCTGCCCACAATGGGAAGCCCCATTGTCCAGCTGGCGGGACAGAGAATCCCACTGCCGGTGGGGGCGCGCAGTACAGAGAATCCCGCCCAAGGTGTTAAAAACGCCTTTCATCATCTATCGTACATTTGTGATGAGGATCTCAAAAAAATGGTAAACAATCGGAAAGCTCGCTGATGTCAGTCAGCCAGAGACGTGCCCTTTGTAAGTCTATGTTGAATGTGCATCAATGCTCAGCCCCTTCCCCTCCATGAACCACAAGAGGGAAGTTTGAATTGTTCCTATAGAGAAAGGAGACCAATGTGGCTGGAATTCTCATTTAGAGACTTTTACACGCATGACTTGCTTCACACTCATTTGATTCATGAACTGCTATAGGATTGATGCACAGACACAAATTGTGGTCTTGAGATGTTTTTATTTATAATCCATCTACTAGCCCACTTCCTTTGACTCCAGGATGTAGGTATTGAATTAGTCTTTGTCCTTACCCGTTCTGAATGTTGCCCACATGTTCTAACAGTACCATGTGCCTTTAGACAATTGTGTTACTTGCCGTTCTGCAGACAAAATGGGAACAAACAAACAATGCTGCAAATTCCTCTCCATTGTCAAAACGGCGACACTACGATAAATTGATATAAAATTACATACACCGCACATATCTTCCTTGCTTTAATATTTATATTTATATGCTCTTGGCAAGTAGATGTCACTGGCAATATTGGCATTTATTTCTCATTTCTTTTTTTTTAAATTTAGAGTACCCAATTCGTTTTTTTCCAATTAAGGGGCAATTTAGTGTGTTCAATTCAAACTCCATGTGGGGGGTGAAAGAACCCCGAGCGGGATTCTCCGATTCTGGGGCTAAGTGTTGACGCCATCGTAAACGCCGGCCGTTTTACGACGCCGTCAACTGGCCCCTAGGATCAGCGACCCTGCACTGCACAGGGGGCCAGCACGCACTGGAGAGCCTCACGCTGCTCCAGCTGCTGATACGAGCATCAGCACGGGCGGCGCGAGTTCGAGCATGTGCGCCATGGCCGGCGCGAGTTTGCACATGCGCGTGGGTTGCCTTTGTTCCTCCGCGCCGGGCCCCTGTCGGTCTCCGCCATGTTGCGTCGGGGCCCGGCGGGATAGGCCCGCCCGCCAATCGGTAGGCCCCGATCACGGGCCAGGCCACGGTGGAGGCCCCCCCTGGAGTCAGATCCCCCTCTCCTCCACCAGGCCGTCCCCCGCAGCATGAATATCGAGGTCCCACCGGGTAGGACCACACGAGAACGACGCCGGCGGGACTCGGACGAACTCGGCGGGCACTCGACCCATCGCGCGGGGAAAATCGCTGGGGGGGGGGGGGGGGTGGGGACCGCGGCGGCGCCATTGGGCCGGAGAATCGTCGGACTGGCGTTGCAGCAGTGTCGCGTAATTCGTGCCCCCCTCCAGCAATTCTCCGCTCCGGCACGGGATCGGAGACTTCCACCCCCTTCTCCCGATATGTATCAAATGTTTTTCAGTTGAAACATTAAAATGTGATTAGTTGTTCTCCAACCACGACTACAACAGAGGTAGCAATCAAATTCCTTGGCCTATACATTGAGAAGGGCTTTCAGAACTGGATTTGTCAAGCAGAAGCAGGGGAATCTGAATAGGTTACTGATGGAGCAAAAGGAATCTCTCTCTCTCTTTTAAGTTATGTAAAGTCTTATCTCTGCATTCTAAAAACGCAGCAGAAGCGATAATGTATGGCCATTGGAAAGAACTTCAGGAGAAACATATCGATATCTGGAAGAAAATTACAGGTAGAAAAAAGGAAATTCTCTACAAAAATGCAGTTAGAGGGACTTCAATTCATATCGGGGATTTTATACAAACCAGCTAACTTGAAATGGCAGTAACATTGAACAATGTACACCTCAAGGACAAGGATAAGATTTAACCATATATTAATTTAACTTTGACAAAGGGTCATCTGGACTCGAAACGTTAGCTCTTTTCTCTGCCTACAGATGCTGTCAGACCTGCTGGGATTTTCCAGCATTTTCTCTTTGGTTTCAGATTTCAGCATCCACAGTAATTTTCTCTTATTAATTTAACTTTTTGTTTGGACTCTTAACTTTCCTTCTCTCTGATACCTGTGTGCCTGTAACTTTTCATTGTTTAATCGTTTTCCTTCAGGTATAGTAGCTAATAAACCAGGCGCGGGATTCTCCATTGCCCGAAATCGAAATCGGGTTCGGCAATTGGGCGGAAAATGGCTCCTGACGCCAAAATCGCAGGAGGCTCCGGTTTGACACCGGGTCGTGATGCTCCGCCACCTCCAAATCAGCGTCATCGAATCGCGCGCCGCGGGCAATCATAACCCCGTTTGAATATCATTATTCGCCCCACCCGCGATGCTCTACTTCCGATGTGCCAAGTTCCTGACAGCGCAGGGCATGTGTGGTCTCAGCGGTCTTGAACTTGGCGTGACGGCTGCAGAGAGAGAGAGAGAGGGCGTGCGGACAGTGTCCAGCACCACCCTACTCCGCCGAGAGCCATGCCGCTGGCTGTGGGGCGCCTGCCAGGGTCGGAGGGAGTAGTGGGGGGTGGGCCAGGAGATAGGCTGTGTGGTCAGGGTGGACGGGTATGTGGTCCAGCACAACCAGCGCCATCTTTTCCGGTGATTGGTGCGTTTGTGGGGGTTGTAGGCATATGCGTGGCTGCAGCTTGTCAGCCCTGTGCGTGTCCAGCACAGATCCGACGATTCTCCCACTGTTTTCCACGTGTTCCATGGGTGTTTAACGAGGCGCTGGTGCTATCCCCTCATGGGTAGCAGAATCGGTGCAGGTGTGGCGCCGGCTTTTCTGTCGTGAAACACCACCGCTCCTCCATTGGTGTCAGCACTTAGACGCAGGAATGGAGAATGCAGCCCCAGTTCTTTTATTGACTCGAGATCTCCATGCTTCCCTCCTTATTGTTCACTGCATTGATAGTAAAACATACATTTCGGATTTTGGATAAATTAAACCTTTCTTGTGACCAACCAAGGAGGCTGAATAGATGGGAGCCAGTTCACTCCTCCTCAACTGTTCTTAACAATGGCCATGAATGGGGAGTTGGATAAACTAACAGTTGATTGTGCTCCTGGGGGAGGCAGTTGTGTAATTATAAATGTGTCCCCTGTGTCCTGCCATTGGTGCTGGTTATTGCGTGGCTGGACATATGTGGAATAACGGCTGGCAGATATAGTGGGGAGTAGAGTCATAGAATCATAGAATCCCTCCAGTGCAGAATGAAGTCACTCGGCCCATTGAGTGTGCACCCACACTCCGAAAGAGAGCTCTACCAAGGTGCATTGCCCCACCCTATCCCAGTAACTTAACCTGCACATCCCTGGACACTAACGGGCAATTTAGCATGGCCAATCCACCTAACCTGCACGTCTTTGAATAATCGCATCGCCTAGAAATTCAATGCCATACAGATCGTTATGTCCTCTAGTAGAGCTATATAAAATTTGGAGTCTTACAGTAGGGCATAGATCTTAGAATCCCTACAGTGCGGAAGGGGGTCATTCACCCCATCAAGTCCACACCAACATTCCGAAAGAGCACCCTACCGAGGCCCACCCCCCTGCCCTATTCCTGCAACCCCACCTAACCTTCGTATCTTGGGACACTAAGGGGAAATTTAGCATAACCTATCCACTCAACCTGCACATCTTTGGACTGGACTTAAGTAGGCCAGGTAATAAACATGATGGCTGCGTGAATAACTTACTTTAGATATCAAAGCTCACAGAGATGAGATTAATTGTGAATTCCCAAAAATTAATTCCTGAAATAAAGTATGCAACAAAGGTGGGGGTTTGATCCTGAGACTTGGCTGTGTTTGTAAGAGCGTATTTACATTAATTTTAGATCAATCAGGGGATTTTTATTCTTGGTCAAATTACTGGATGATCTTGTTTATGGTCATTTCCCCTGTGAAAATCCACCTACAGGACTGATCTAATGAGTCAGCAATTGCCACAAGTCGTACTTATGTAATTCATGCGTAAGTCAACAGACTACAGATGAAAAAATGTTTTTCAAAAATCCAGGGTTGACCTAGTATTAACACAGCGACTACTCCGATGATCTGCTAGAGGACAATTTTCCTATTTGTTGAAGAACTTTGCTACTTTCTGATGTGTATCCCACTAGCCTGTTTGAAAAGATAGCAGAAGCAGTGAAGGCATGTCACTGAAGTAATTTTAACTACACTCCTGTAATATGTACTTTCAGAGGCTTTTTTAATAGAACAAAGGGGCTTCTAAAGCCATTACATGTGGTACTTGCTTGAAACAAGTCCAAAGTACCTCTACCCTAGGAGAACCCTGGAGAGATTCCCCTTACGGTTACGTTGCCCTTAAAGGGACAATCACCTCATCCCTCGCCCTTTAACTTTTCAAAACAATCTTCATTAACCAATTTACTTCATCACAAATTCCAACTATACATTATACACATATGTCGGAGAATTATAAATCAAGTATTTGAGGAGGTTATAGGGTGTCTTGTAGAGTGTAGTCTGTAGTCTGAGATGCCACTACAGGATCAGCATTAACAGAAACTGCAATAACGGGTACCTCTTCTGGCCCAGGCGATCCATCACTATTTGCTTCCATGAAATCAGTTACATCAATAACAGGTCGATGAGGTAATTTGATGGTTATGGATTCGAAAACATTTATTGATGGCAAAAACTGACTGCTGGAGCATCTCTCCTCTCCACAAGTGGTCCACGTGATTATGGGGCAGCACGGTAGCACAAGTGGATAGCACTGTGGCTTCACAGCACCAGGGTCCCAGTTTTGATTCCCCGCTGGGTCACTGTCTGTGCGGAGTCTGCACGTTCTCCCAGTGTCTGCATGGGTTTCCTCCGGGTGCTCTGGTTTCCTCCCACAGTCCAAAGATGGGCAGGTTAGGTGGATTGGTCATGATAAATTGCCCTTAGTGACCAAAAAGGTTAGGCAGTGTTATTGGGTTTCGGGGATAGGGGGAAGTGAGGGCTTCAGTGGGTCGGTGCAGACTCGATGGGCCGAATGGCCTCCTTCTGCACTGTATGTTCTATGTTCTATTATGAATGATCCATCCCTCCATGTTTACTTGGAATGAAAGGGGTCCAGTTCAGAGACAATAATTCCAGGGATCCAACGTGGTCCAGTACTGAAGATTTTCACATCTGCAGGTCCATCTACCTTAAATGCCTGTGTTCTACTATACAAATAGTGGCTTGTTTTCTGATTGATGACTTTCGCTGATCTCTATCGTCCCTGGCAAATTTGGAAATATGAGGCTCAGTTTCGTTCTGAGATTACATTTTAGTAGCAGTTTTGCTGGTGGAACTCCCATTGTTGCATGTGGAGTGATACAGAAGTAAAGAAGGAAGTGTTTGAATTTGTTTTCCAACGTTGCTCCTGACTGTTTCTTTAAGCCAACCGTGAAAGTTTGAATGGCTCCCTCGGCTAGTCTGTTTGATGCTCGGTTGTAAGGCCCAGTTCTGATGTGTTAAATATCGTTGAGCGTGGCGAAGTTTTGAAATTCAGCACTTGTTAATACTGTTCTATTGTCGGTCACAATGGGTGGGATTCTCCGTCCCACCTCACCCGTTTTCTGGTGCGCTCGCCCCTGCCAGTAGTGGGATCCTCCATCCCGGCAGCACCAAGCCGTCGGGAAATCCACAGGCATGAATGCACTGCCGGCCGAGTGGAGGATCCCGCCGACGGAGAATCCAGCCCAATGACTTTGGGTAATCATTGAGTTGAAAAGCATTGGCACAATCTTTTAATGGTAACATGTAATGTAGGTGACTTAACCTCAAAAATCTCCATCCATTTAGAGTGTGCATCAATCATAAGCAAAAACATTGTGCCCAGGAATGGCCCACCATAATTTAAATGGATTTGTATGAATGGCTTGCCATACCCATGGGTGTAGAGGAGCTGTACCATGTAACCTTTGTAGGAGTTGGCACTGTTAACGGTTCTTGACTAGCCTCTCGATATCTGCATAAATGTCAGGCCACCACACATAACTCCTGTCAAGCATCTTCATCTTCGAGTTCGCTGCGTAATTCAGTTAGTAGCAGCTCTCTGCCTGGTACAGGAATGGCCTCTCTTGCTCTCCAGATTCTGATGCCATCCTGACAGGTCAATCGATTTTTGTGGGTAAAGAATGGTTTCCCCTCATCATAAACTGTCTCATTTACCCATCCTATAAATATCTTGGGTGGGATTCTCCATCCAGCGAATCCGGAATTGTGGAACGCGATTGGGCGGAAAATCCCATGTGAGGCCAAAATTGTGGCGGGCACCGAGCATGCGACAGAATGACGCGCTCCGGAGCCTTGTCAGTGGCGTGAATGCGTACTACTCTGCCCATACAGTAAACACCGTTGGCATATCATTAATGGGACTGACTGGATATTCATATGGGCTCCCGCAATGCTCTGCCTCCGCCAGGAGGAATTACCGACGGCGAGTATCACTTGTGGTTTTAAAAGCGGGAAACAACCGCTGTGGTTGCTGAGGGCGAGAGAGGAGGTAGGACGTGCAGAGGTGCAATTGTGGGTTGCTGGTCCTGCCGCTGGGCTGGGCTGGAGGGGGGTCTGCCTGGGAGGGGAGCGGCGGGGCGGGGGGGAGGGGTGACGGGCGTGACCAGGGAATGGGCCGTGGGGTCAGGGTGACACCACTGGGACCAGGGTGTCCAGGCACGGACCGCCATTGCCGCAGCCTGCAAGGCAGCCACCTTGCTGCACACCCCGTTGGCTGCCCACCATGGCCCGTGGTTGCGCAGCGTGTCACCGGCCCTCACCCCACCATCCCTGCACTCCACCCTGCACCCTCCACCCACCACCCCCGCATTCCAGCCCCCTCCTCCCCACCTGCTCTCCCTCTACCAACTGCCTCTCCCTCCCCAAACCAGGCGCCATTCTCCAGTGGGGCACCAGCATGGGTTTCCTTCGGGTGCTCCAATTTCCTCCCACAAGCCCAGAAAGACGTGCTGTTAGGAGGTGAGTTGGACATTCTGAATTCTCCCTCTGTGTACCCAAACAGGCGCCTGAATGTGGCGACTAGGGGCTTTTCACAGTAAATTCATTGCAGTGTCAATGTAAGCCTACTTGTGACATTAATAAAGATTATTATTAATATTATTATTATGCGGCCCACCCGCCCGAGGGCAATGGCCACAATAACTCCTACAGGAGGCCAGCGGATTCGGCCGCAGAGCGTACCATTGAATTGGCACGAGCAGGCACCGGTACTCCATGGGTGCCCGTCAGCAGGGAAGGTGCCTATTCCTACCCATTCAAAGATGATTGATTAACTCGAAGGGGGTTGAGTTGTTTTATTGGGAATATAACTAGGTAAGATGAATGGCCACAACCTGAACCATTAACTCTGTTTCTCTCTCCACAGATGCTGCCAGACCTGTTGAATATTTCCAGCATTTTCTGTTTCTGCTTCAGATTTCCAGTAACTGCAGTATTTCGCTTTTGGGTAAAGTTTGAATTGTTGAATCTGTGTTTGAGTATATTAATGATGAAAAGCACACCCAGCATCTTGTTCTACAGTGGTTGTGGGCAAAAGAGCCAATTACAAATTGAAGTACAGGTTGTTTTTCAAGGATTGATTTGGCAAACCTATCCGTGTGTTCGATATTAGTCTTCTGGAAATTATTGTAAACATTTGATTCGTAGAAAAATTTCACAAATCGAATTAAACATTTTGATGAGTGTTACGGATGTGAGGGAGACCACAGCCAAGAAACGTGCACTGCAGAGATTTTGTCTGCTCGACGTGTAATAGGAAGGGCAACATTCAGGCACAGTGCCACGACAGACAGGGCACACGCAGTTTTTAAAAAACACAATGGGCACGATTCTCTGGAAAAATTTCAAAGTGAGGCAGCAAGCGGGAATTACTGCGAGCTTCCCGTCGCTCGGCCCAGTGAGGCCGGGAATGCTATTCAACGTTAATTGGTCCACTTAATGAGGCCTTGTGGGCTTCTCACCGCAAATGAAGGCTCGCCAGCAGATTTGCCGGCACCGCGCTCGGCAGCCCCCCCGCTAACAAGGTCGAGCAGCACTTAAGCTGCACTTGCTTGGCCAACCCCAGCCAGCTCGCAACAATGGCGCCGAGGAGACCAGCCCCAAGATTCAGGGACGCAGATCTGGGGAGGCTGCTAGACGCCAGGAAGGATGTCCTGTTCCCCCGGGGATCCTGGAGGGTCAGCCAGAGGGTAGCCAGTGCTGCCTGGGATGAGGTTGCGGCAGCTGTGAGCTCAGGATGTGTGACCAGGAGGGTTGACCTCCAGTGCCGTAAGAAGGTCAATGACCTACACCGGGCTGCACGGGTGAGTAGACACTAACGCCCCCCACCCCCAAGAGGACGTCCAACCCCCAACTCCCCATGCAACCCCAACCCTCCAACCCCTCCTCCCTTCACACCCCCCTCCCAAAACTATGAACCACCCGTGTGGCTAACCATGTCCCCCTCTGTTTCTCCTCAGGAAAAGCTCTCCCATAATCGTCGGGAGAGCGCCCAGATTGGCGGAGAGCTGCCGGACATAAGCATCCTCACCTCCTTTGAGGAGCATGCCCTGGTGGTGACAGGGGTGGCCAAGGACAGGGCGGTCACCCATGCGGAAGCTGGCGGATGCCACAGAGGTGAGGAACCTCCGTGCTCCACCCAGAGGACCTGTCAAGTAGTTATTGCCTTGCTGACTGACCCATCCCTCCCACTGACCACATGTCCATTGTCCCGCAGGTCCTCCAGCCAGCAGTGCCAGCCCATCTCGGGCGGCACCCTCTCCAGGCTTCCTGGAGAACACTCGGAGGGGAGCTCCGAGGATGCAACCGTTATAGTCACGGCACAGCTGTCAATCCCATCCTTCACTAGTGCAGATACACACACCTCGGTGGGACATGTTAGTGGACTGGCTTCTGGGGCACAATCTGGTGAGCACCACACTGCTGATGATGCACATTAGGTGGAGGCAGGAACCCCCAGACAAGACAACAGTTGGAGGGCTGCTGGATCCCAGGACCCAGCTGCGCCTCAGCCTGATGGTGAGACTGTGGCTCAGAGATATCCAGAGCTGATGGAGACGATGTGTGGCACCGAGGCCAAAACTGCTAGGGTGGCGACCGTAGTGGAGAGCCCGGTACACGACATCGGCACCATGAGTGAATGTGTCCAAGGCATTGCCATGACTGAGGATCTCGGCAGAATGTCCAACTCGCTGGTGGATGTGACCCAGTACCAGGCCGAATGATGAGGTCCTGCGGGACATGTCCCGCTCTCAGATGGGCATGGAAGAGGCACTGGGGAACTTGTCCCAGTTGCAGGTGGGCATTGCCGAGGCACTACAGAGCGTGTCCCAGTCACTAAGGAGCATCGCCGAGGGCGTCGACACGACGATCCAGACATTGGGGAACCGCCAGGGCTGACCGAGCCAGATGATGTAGGGGCAGCTGGTGCATGAAAACCCAGGGCCCTATGGGCACCGGCCAGGAGGAGGGGGTGCTGGGTGCCAACCCGGACCCATCCCATGGAGTGACAACAGTGGTCACCAGCTCCCCCGAGTCCCACTCCTCTGATGTGCCGCATCTCGAAGTCAGCACATGGGACAGATCAACACGGCTGTGCATGTGCCGCTAACAAGTGCGCCGGGGCGCTCTGGCCTGAGCCGTCAGAGGACTCCCGCCAGTGTCATTGAAGGCCATAGCACGGGACGAGGTAGGCAGCTGGCTGCCTTCACCCTAGATGTGCATCATGGGGAAACACCAAGGCATAGTGGTAGAGCTATGCAGGCCAAGCATGTTGAGGATCACTGAGGACACTGGGGGAGCGGGGAGTGCATGGGGAGGAAGATAGGGTTGGGGAGAGAGGGTTGTGGTTTGGGGGATGGCACCATTGGGAGAGTGGGGGATTGTAAAACACATGAAACACCTTTGTGCACAACCATTATGACGCCTCTGTCACTTTCTTCCGCAATGTGGGCTGACCTTTGAACCCTTGGCCCACCTCTCCAGGCATCTCCCCCTCCCCATGGCACCCACCAACCATCCCTCCCTCCACCTGTGGACATGACCCTGGAGATGTATCCCATCCCCTGGGTGTTTGGAAGTTGGCTGTTGCATGTGTGATGTTGCCTCCCGCAGTGTTAAAGCACAGTGTCCAGGCATCAGGGTCCGATTGGGATTCCAGGCAATGACTCCCACATGCTGCATGGCCGGTCCACCCATGGGAATCTACTTGGGTTGTGTGAAGTGCTCACTTAACTATGATTGCCAATTCCCTATCAGCAATAGCCTTCAGCCGCATGTCCAGAGGCCTCGGCAGTCAATGGGGGTTTTGGGTGTTGGTGGGGCAGATGGGCAGGGTCAAAGGTTGCCCCAGAATGGATAAGCAATCCAGGGTTGGCATGGTGGTGACACAAGGGGTTGCTCCCTAGTTCCCCCCCACACCTCCCCCATCCTCCTATACCGTCCACCCCTGCGGAGGTTCCCCCACCGAGCACGAGGGTGGCAATCCCAATGGCCCCAGGCTCTTTGCCTGTGAGACAAGATGGATACTCACCTCCTTGCTTCCCACAGAAGCCCTTCTGCCAGGTTCACATTTCTCAAAAGGAGTACTAATCGGCAAGAGCGTCAGAACTTGCTGGGAAGGCCGCTGAATGACAGGAGGCCGTTGGATATGGGGTGGCCCCCGTTAATTGTATGGAAATTGAGCTTAGGTAGTGATAATTGGTTTCTTGACTCGTTACGGCGAGATCCTGATTTTGCCTAATGGAGCGGGCTGGTTGCATCGCAAACTGTTTGGTGCCTGGCTCGGTTCTCGCTTTTGGCCTCTCCCGCTATTCACCAGCCTCGTTTCGCTTGAGAGCGTAACAAGTCGGATGTTCGCACCCAATGACTCCACTGCATAAAGTGAAGAAAAACCCCGAAAACGAATCCAATATTTACAGGTTTAATATGGTTAAAGCAAGCAAGATGGCACCCATTGACATAGCTCTTATTGTCAACGGGCAACCATTGAACATTGAGGATGGTACAGGGGCATTAACCACAGTGGTGGTGATAAAACTTACAAGTCCCTTCAAGGAGGGTACTGTGGCCATCTAAAATGGCCACCCACAAAGAATGATGGGAAATGTGGTCAGCTTTGGGACACAGACAAGCTGCAGCTTGTGGCTTTGCAAACAACCACTCAGACATATGCAGGAATTCACACCTACAAATGGGCTATTCAAGGCGATCAAAGTAAGAATGGGACCATTAGGTCCATCGCATCATCTTCCAGACGAGGCGGCACCGAGCTCCTGCTGGGAGCCCCTCCTGGATTGGCCACTGAATGCCCACCCCAAAAGTGATGTGGGGTGATTGGATGTAAGCAGGGAAAACTCAAGCCAGTTAAAAGACAATGCAGCCATGATTTCTGCCTCTTTTGGGGGACCGGCTCTGTCCACCAACAGCAGCACATCGACCACCCAAGTTCAAGGACCCACGACCTCCACCTGAAGACGGCACTCAGCACAGACGATTCAGCCGACCTCCAGCCGCCACGCGTGAGGAACCAGATAAAGGCCTTATCTACCCTGCACAGAGCTGGTCATTTGGAAGTTAAGTAAAGGTTATTTAAACTGATAGCCAAAGTCTAATGTGTAGTAGCGTGTGATTTAAAGTATAGAACTGATCCTATGTTCAATAATAAACTGTGATTATACTAAATACTTGTGTGATCATTTGTCCAATACACGGAGCACACTCACATACTGTGGTTATTAATAATAGAAGTCAACAGTTCCAACCCCTGAGTCTATGCAGCACAGCTACGAAGTTGGCAACGTATACAGGGGATTCCTTAAAGGTTTTAGGTAACATGAAGACACTGATGTCTTATCAACAATAGTCGGCTCAATTACCCTTGATCGTTGTGGGAGAACAAGGGCTGAGCATGGGATAAGATTGGCTATGTCAGATAAAGTTAAACTGGCTAAGAATTTTCAGGATATCAGATGGCATTTTCCAAGAAGTCCGGTGCAAGTATGAATTAGCTTGGTCAAATAAGAAGGGGAAAAAGCAAAACTTGACATGAACCCCAAGCCCCTGTCAAAATTCTTCAGAGCTCGGCCTTCCTGTATTTTCTACATCAGAAAGTAGAGGCTGAGTTGACACGCATGGAAGAGCGAGGAGGTCATAAAACCGGTAGAATTCTCTGAATGGGCAGCCCCTATCATTTCTGTTTTGAAATCTGACTGTTCTGTTAGAATCTGACTCACCATTAACCAAACCGCCCAACTCAACAAGTATCCGATTTCTCTGACAGAAGACCTCTATGCAAAATTGGCAGGGGCGACCTCACATGTACAAAGCTTGACTTAAGTCATGCTTATTTACAACTGGAGCTGGATGAGGATTCGAGGAAATCTGCAACCATCAACATGCACAAAGGGCTTTTCCAATATACCGAATTGTCTTTTGAGATATAACTGCTTGCGCAATATTTCAGAGGACAAAGGAAAACCTATTACAAGGAATTCCAAAAGTCGTTCTATACTTAGACAATGTTTTACTGACAGGGACCTCACATAAAGAGCATCTGGCCAGCTTGGAAACGTCCTTAAAAGGTTCAGAGATGCTGGCATCAGATTAAAAACAGAGTAGTGCACATTTCAAGCCAGCGAAGTCACATAGTTGGGTTTTAAGGTGAACTCAGAAAACTTGCATCCTTTAGAGGATAAGGTAAAAGCCATCAAAGATTGTTGCAGAATTGAAATTGTTTCTGGCCATGGTAAATTACCACAGCCAGTTAATCCTTAATTTTACAACTACATTAACGCTGCAGCACCTCCTTTTAAAGAAGCGCCAACACTGGTATTAGAAAGACACCCAAAAGCAAGCTCTCTATCAAGTCAAACAGACCCAGCAGTCATCCAGCTTGTTGGCCCATTTCGACCCAGACAAACAGATCATTTTGACCTGCGACGCTTCACCCTTTGGTATAGGGGCGGACCTGTCCCAAAATGGAGGACGGCACTGACAGGCCCATCACCTTTGCCTCCCGAACGCTCACTGATGCAGAAGGAAATTATGCACAAATTGAGAAAAAAGGGCCCAGCTGTGATATACGGTATTAAAAAATTCCATCAATAGATGAACCGTTGTCGGTTTCACCATTGAAACTCATCACAAGCCACTACTCGGGCTACTTCACGAGGATAAACCAATCCCACCAACTGCTTCTGCCAGGTTGAAATGATGGGTCTTATTATTGGTGTCTTATAGCTATGATTTCCAAAATCGACCGGGGATTCAGATCTTCAATGCCGATGCACTAAGCTGGATCCCGATCCCCCAAAGCCTGGCACAAGAGATTGTCCTGCCGTTAAATTTTCTGGATACCCTGCCCACATCAGAAACTGGACCCAACTTGACACAGTTCTCTTGAAGGTCAAACGGATGGTTCTAAGTGGATGGCACCACGACAGATCAGATCAGCGCAGGCTCTACCAACTGAGGAAAAACAAACTTAGTTGTGAAGCTTTGGGGTTCCCGGGTGGTGGTATCACCTCCAGCAAGAGAGCCGCTGCTGCAGGAGCCTTGGCCAGACCAAGATGAAAATGTTGGCCAGGGGCTACATATGGTGGTCGGGTACTGACAAGGATATTGAGAACCTGGTTCATCAGTGTGACTCCTGTCAGTTGCAGTCACCTGCAGCTCATCTGCATCCATGGGAGTGGCCTAGTCAGCACAGACGATTCAGCCGACCTCCAAGGGTACATATTGATTTTTCTGGTCCCTTCCTGGAAAGAAAGTTTTTGATACGAATGGACACCCACTCCAAATGGCCGGATGTCCAGGAGATTGGGCCCACAACCTCAACAGCCACCATCAAAAGCCAAAGGCTCATTTTTGCAAATCATGGCCTTCCAGAGATATTGTTTTCCGATAATGGCACGGCATTCACAGAGGAGGAGTTCCAATATTTCATGCAGATCAATGGCATCCACCACATACGAACCATCCCTTATCATCCGACCTCAAATGGCCTGGCAGAAAGAGCGGTACAAACTTTTAAACCTGCCTTGAAAAAACAACCTGATAGGTTGTTGCGTCTCAAATTGGCTAACTTTCTCTTCGTGTACAATACTACCCCTTACACCACTACACACATTCACCTGAGGAAGAAGCTGTGCTCCGAAAGCTAGAGATTCGAAACAAATCTGTTGGACTTTAACCTGGTGTTGTAAGACTTCTTACTGTGCTCACCACTACTGGAGTCACACTGCAGAACTATTAATGGGTTGTCGCCTTCGACTCAGTTAGATCTCATTTTCCCCAATTTGGGGGCGAGTGTGAAGGCAAGGCAAGCCTCCTTAAAGAAGTATCACGACTCAGCGAAAGGCAACAGATCATTTAAAACCGATGCCCTAGTTTTTGTAAAGAACTTTACAACTGGACCATCATGGACGCCAGGGACAATTGTGGCAAAATTTGGTTCTGTCTCATGCCTGGTGGACTTACAAGGGAGACGAGTGCAGCAGCATGTAGACCATATAAGGAGCCGAGAGGCCAAATCCCCAATGACTGAACAGGTCTTCAGTGGGCACTACCAACACCCTTTCAGGGAGCCTGAAGCAAGGGAACCAGAATGTTCAGCAGAGGCCCCTCCCACTGTTCCTGAGGGGACTGGAGCAGAGTGCCCCCCCAAAACACCTGTCAAGGCCTCGAAGCAAGTTCCTGCTGTTGCTGAAGACACTCCCGCACTAGTGGAGAAACTGGTCAGGGAACTTAGGCTTTCCACGAGGCCTAATAAGTGCCCTGGCAGATTGACTTTCTGAACGACTACACTGTATTGCCCTCCATGCTGCCTGTTTCTGTCTTCATTGTACATAGTTAACTGTAAGTACCCTGGGGAGGCAGTGGTGTCGTGGTATTGTCACTGGACTACGTAACCAGAGTCCCAGAGTAATGCTCTAGGGACACAGTTTAAATTCCGCCACTGCAGATGGTGAAATCTGAATTCAATAAAAATCTGGAATTAAAAGTCTAATGATGACCATGGAACCAATGTCTTAAAAACCCATCTAGTTCACTAATGTCCTTTAGGGAAGGAAATCTGCCATCCTTATCTAGTCTGGCCTACATGTGACTCCAGACACACAGCAATGTGGTTGATTCTTAACTGCCCCCTCAAGGGCAATTAGGGATGGGCAGTAAATGCTGGCACAGCCTGCGATGCCCACACCCCATGAACGAATAAAAACAAAATTACATATATATATATGTCGAGGGACTTTAGGGGGAGGGATGTGGTAGCATGGCTCTTTTCAGAGGCGATCTTTTGCAGGCCACATGACCCACTCGGAGCCTATTGTGTGGGATCACACAAACTCCTACCAATGAGGTGCAGACGTCCGGGCAGTGTTGACCCAGGAGTCAAGGAGTAAAGACCTGGATAATACACCTCTGAGCCTGTATATAGCTAAACCCATTGTCATTTCCAATCAACCTCTTTGTTATAGAAGCTACTTTGTGCTACTACTACTACAACCGCCAAGATTGCTTTACAGTCGCTGCTGTGTGACTGAAGTTACACTGTGACAACAATGGTGGCACTATAGTGCATTTTCATCAGAGAATCACTGTTAGTGTAATTGTCTCCACAGCACCACCCCATGCCCCTCTCCCACACCACAAAATGTTCTTGCCTTGTCAGCACGGGTTGCATTCTTCACTGAGTGATCAGAGGAAAGAAGGATTCAGCTTCTGAAAACAATAAATGTCTTTCCTGTTGCAGGCAAATTTTGAATTGGTGACATGGGGATTGTGCTCAGGAAAGAGACAGGAGAGGACTCCCTGGGTTGGGGGGGGGGGGGGGGGCAGCCTTTTTTCCTGTGAATAGCAATAAATTTGATAACAAGCCAAGAGTGACCAACTCATCCAATGCAAGAAAACGAACAACAATTTCATGTAAAGAAAACCAATGAAGCCCAAAAATAAGAAACTAACTTACCTTACCAAAATGTTCCCGCAGTTTTCAAGCTGCTATTAATAGTTGTGTGGCTGTGAGAGTGTGCTTTTCTTTAAGAACACAATGCTGTAGCCACACCCCAAATACAAGCCCAAATTAATGCGCGGTGTCGACCTATGTCCCCCCCAAATACTGCAAGCCTCCTACAAGCCCAGCACAAACCCATCAGAAAGACCGTCCTGACTTGGAAATATATTGCCGTTTCTTCACTGTTGCTGGGTCAAAATGCTGTAACTCCCTCCTTAACAGCACTGGGGGTGTACCTACACCACATGGACAACAGCGGTTCAAGAAGGCAACCCACCACCACATTCTTGGGAGCAATCAGGGATTGACAACAAATGCTGGCCTAACCAGCGAAGGCCACCGCCATAAATGAATGCCAAAAACACCTGAGGCAAATGCAAATCAGTGGTACTGATTATTTGGTACATACATGGATCATTGGTGCCCAGGGAACAGAGCATCAGCCTTTGCGTTGAGATAAAATTCAAAGCGAGACGCTTTGTGGCAGTTTTTATGACGGAGCAACAACACTAATAAAATATCCACTTGACCCCAGTTTCTCGGTCATATGGTGGGAGAGAAGCTTACCTAACCATCAATGGAATGTTGAATTCCTAACTTAGTTGTTAGTGATCTGGATTTTGAATAAAAATGTTATATTTGTGGATGTATTCAGTAATACAGGAGTATTAAAAATTCCCATGACAGATAAATATTACTCATTACAGGATACACAGTTCATGAATTAATTGTGAGAATTGTTAATGGCATGCTTACTGTAAGAGATGGTGAGATAATGGTTCTCTGTGCTGTGGAACTATAACAGGCACAACCTTTCTGTGCAAGCAAATATCCTGTCACTGCTGCCCTCGTGCAATGGCTGTTCTTAAAATAGGATTACCTGTTTCCTCAATTCTGCTTTGAAATAATTCTGAGGATGTGAGTGTTAATGTAAAGGTTGGGATTCATTTCCATCACTACTACCGTGTATTGGCCATAAACCACCTTCATTGTGGTACATCTGAGTGGCTTATGAAGCTACTTTGAAGGTGGCAAGGAAGTCAATTGCCTGGAGTCAGGTATGGGCCAGGTTGCATGAAGACGGCAGGTTTCTTTCCCTCAGGGACATTTTGAGAGATTGGTGAACCAATTCGCATTTTTACAAAATTCTAACCGCTCCAAGGTCAGTTGCAGATGCCAACTTCTATTTTCCCTGTTTGTGCTTGAATTGAATTCAAATTCTTAAACTGCCAAGGTGAGACTTGTACTCCATAGATCCATAGCATCCATACAGTGCAAAAGGAGGCTATTTTAGCCAATTTGTACTAACCCTCCGAAAGAACACTTCACCGAGACCCACTCCCTTGCCCCATCCCCATAACCCCACCAAACCTGGACATCTTTGGACACTAAGTGGCAATTTAGCATGGCCAATCTACCTAACCTGACTCCTAGACCGTAGGGCCAGGAGGACGGCCTTCCATACCGTCGCGTTCTCCCTCTCAACCTGCCCGTTTCCCCGGGGGTTGTAACTGGTAATCCAGCTCGAGGCGATGCCCTTACCGAGCAGGTACTGCTGCAGTTCGCCGCTCATAAATTAGGCGCCCCGGTCACTGTGGACAGAAGTAGGAAAACCGAACAAGGCGAAGATACTATGCAGGACCTTAATGACAGTGGCCGCGGTCATGTCGGGGCATGGAATTGCAAAGGGGAAACGGGAGTACTCGTCAATGATGTTAAGAAAATACGCGTTGCGGTCAGTGGAGGGGAGGGGCCCTTTGAAATCGATGCTGAGGCGCTCAAAGGGCCGGGATGCCTTCACCAGGTGGGCCTTATCTGGTCAATAGAAGTGCGGCTTACACTCCGCGCAGATTTGGCAGTCCCTGGTCATGGCCCTGACCTCCTCGGTGGAGTAGGGCCGATTGCGGGCCTTGATGAAGTGGAGAAGCCGGGTGAACCCCGGGTGACAGAGGTCATTGTGGGTGGCCCGGAGTTGGTCATCTTGCACGCTGGCGCATGTGCCGCGGGACAGGGCATCTGGGGGCTCGTTGAGCTTCCCTGGACGATATACAATATCATAGTTGTAGGTGGAGAGTTCGATCCTCCACCTCAAGATTTTATCAGTCTTGATCTTGCCCCGCTGTGTATTGTTGAACATGAAGGCTACCTACCGTTGGTCGGTGACGAGGGTGAACCACCTACCAGCCAGGTAGTGCCTCCAATGCCGCACAGCTTCCACAATGGCTTGAGCTTCTTTTTCGACTGAGGAGTGTCGAATCTCGGAGGCGTTGAGGGTACGGGAAAAAAAGGCTACGGGTCTGCCTGCCTGGTTAAGGGTAGCGGCGAGGGCGACCTCTGACGCGTCACTCTCCACCTGGAAGGGGATGGACTCGTCCACCGCGCGCATTGCGGCTTTGGTAATATCTGCCTTGATGCGGCTGAAGGCCTGGCAGGCCTCATTCATCAGGGGGAAGATGGTGGCTTTGATAAGTGGGCGGGCTTTGTCCGCATAGTTGGGGTCCCACTGGGCATAATACGAAACAAACCTGAGGCATCTTTTCAGGGCTTGGGGCAGTGGGGGAGGGGGAGTTGCAGGAGGGGGTGCATGCAGTCGGGGTCGGGCCCTAGGACTCCGTTTTCCATGACATACCGAGGATGGCCAGTCGGGTTGTGCGGAAAACGCATTTCTCCTTGTTAAAGGTGAGATTGAGGGCTTGGGCAGTTTGGAGAAACTTCTGAAGGTTGGCGTCTTGGTCCTGCTGATCATGGCCGTGGATGGTGGCTGTCCAAGTACGGAAATGTGGCCCGCAGCCCGTACTGGTCCACCATTCGGTCCATCGTTCTTTGGAAGACCGAGACCCCGTTGGTGATGCCGAAGGGGACCCGGAGGAAGTGGAAGAGGTGGCCGGCTGCCTCAAAGGCCGTGTAGTGGCGATCTTCCGGGCGGATTGGAAGCTGGTGGTATGCGGACTTCAGGGGCGTCATTCTCCAACCCCCCGCCGGGTCGGAGAATGGCCGTTGGCCGCCGTGAATCCCGCCCCCGCCCCCGCCGAAGTCTCCGAAGGGAGAAAAGTCGGCGGGGCGTTAATGGCGCCGCTGCCGCGGAGAATGTCACGGGTCTGCGCAAGGCAGCCGATTTTCGGCCTGCCGATATTCTCCCTTCCGGATGGGCCGAAGTCCCGTCGACGTGATGACCGTTCACGTCGACGTGAATCAAACCTCCTTTTCATCGGCGTGACCCGGTGCTCCAGGCTCACGCCGACCAGCGAGGAGGTGAGTGACGGCCTGGGGGGTTGGCTCTGGGCAGGAAATGGCGTGGCCGCAGACTGATTGCGTGAGGAGAGGTGTGTCTCGGCTTGTGTGTGTGTGTGTGCGGCCGGGGGGGTGGGGGGGGGGGGGTGGTTAGAGTAGGTTGGGCTCCGGGGGAGTGCCGGGAGGGGGTCCGTGTCGGGATGGAGGTTGGGGGGGGGGGGTCCGTGCCGGGGTGGAGGTTGGGGGCTGGGGAGGGGGTCCGTGCCGGGGTGGAGGTTGGGGAGGGGGTCCGTGCCGGGGTGGAGGTTGGGGGGGGGGTCCGTGCCGGGGTGGAGGTTGGGGGGGGGGTCCGTGCCGGGGTGGAGGTTGGGGGGGGGGGTCCGTGCCGGGGTGGAGGTTGGGGGTTGGGGAGGGGGTCCGTGCCGGGGTGGAGGTTGGGGGGGGGGGGGGGGTCCGTGCCGGGGTGGAGGTTGGGGGTTGGGGAGGGGGTCCGTGCCGGGGTGGAGGTTGGGGGGGGGGGGTCCGTGCCGGGGTGGAGGTTGGGGGTTGGGGAGGGGGTCCGTGCCGGGGTGGAGGTTGGGGAGGGGGTCCGTGCCGGGGTGGAGGTTGGGGGTTGGGGGGGGGTCCGTGCTGGGGTGGAGGTTGGGGAGGGGGTCCGTGCCGGGGTGGAGGTTGGGGAGGGGGTCCGTGCCGGGATGGAGGTTGGGGGTTGGGGGGGGGTCCGTGCTGGGGTGGAGGTTGGGGAGGGGGTCCGTGCCAGGGTGGAGGTTGGGGGGGGGGTCCGTGCCGGGGTGGAGGTTGGGGGTGGGGGGTCCGTGCCGGGGTGGAGGTTGGGGGTTGGGGGGGGGGTCCGTGCTGGGGTGGGTGATGGGAGGGCAAATGAGTTGGTCCACCTGGCCAGGTGCCAGCCTCCAACAGTTGGACCCATGCGGTCCATGCCACCTGGCTGGGGGGAGGAGGGGATATGGGCAATGATGACATGTCGTCGTTCCCCTCCCCCCCACCAGGCCGTCATGTTTTCAGACCATCCAGCGATGTTGGCCGCCGTGGTGGCAGCCGCTCATGTCTATGTTGCCCTGGATGAGGAGGAGGAGGAGGAGCGTGCCAGAGAGGCGGCGCAGGCTGCCGCAGAGGGGCAGGCGGCAGCCGCCCAGGCTGGAGGGACACCTGACCGACAGGACGAGGAGGGGGAGGAGGACGTCGCGGCCCCACGGCAACGGAGGCACCCGAGGGCGCCCCGTGTGTACCGGCCCCGGCAGTCATACCAGGACCTCACGGACCGGGAATGCAGGAGGAGACTCCGGATGAGCCGGGAAACCGTGGCACACATCTGCCACCTGCTGGCACACCTGTCACCGCGTGGCACTGGCGGGGGACACCCTCTCCCCGTGTCCGTCAAGGTTACGGTGGCCCTGAACTTTTATGCAACGGGGTCATTCCAGGCACCGAGTGGGGACCTGTCCGGCATATCGCAGACATCGGTGCACCGGTGCATCCGGGCAGTGACAGATGCCCTTTATGCCATGGCGCACCGCTACATCCGCTTCCCCGTGGACCGGGCCAGCCAAGATGCCCGGGCCGTGGGCTTCTCTGCCGTTGCCGGGTTCCCCATGGTCCAGGGAGCGATCGATGGGATGCACGTCGCCGTGCGGCCACCTGCAGAGAACAGGGCCGTGTTCACTAATAGGAAGGGGACCTATTCAATGAACGTACAGGTGGTCTGCGACCACCGCATGATGATCCTGCACGTCTGCGCCCGTCACCCAGGCAGTGTACACGACTCATTCGTGTTGTCGCGGTCATCCATCCCCGGCATGTACGAGGGACGCCATCCCCGGCTGAGGGGCTGGTTGCTGGGCGACAGGGGCTACCCATTGCGATCGTGGCTGATGACGCCTATACGGAGGCCACGCAATGAGGCGGAGAACCGCTACAATGATGCCCATGTAGCGACAAGGGGAGTGATCGAGAGGTGCTTTGGCGTGCTGAAGATGCGTTTCAGGTGCCTGGACCTCTCTGGGGGCGCCCTCCAGTATCGGTCAGATAGGGTCGGCCGCATCATTGTGGTGTGCTGCGTCCTGCACAACATAGCCCAGCAGAGGGGCGATGTGCCGCAGGCAGAGGAGGGCGGAGTGGAGGAGCAGCAGGAAGAGGCCCAGTCCTCCCCAGATGAGGGGGATGGGGGCAATGGTCAGGGCAGACGGGGTAGACACAGACGCGTGGCTGTCCACCGTTACCGGCTGGCCCAGCGGGCACGGGACAGACTGATAGACGCCCGCTTCACTGACTAGATGGGCGTGGGAATCGGGTAGTATGGCCACAGACCGCACACCATGACAACAGCCGACCACCCACACCCCCCACCCATCCACCCACCCAGCACCCTCACCCCCCTCCCCAACCCCACACACCCCACCCGCATGCACACCACCCCCCCACCCCCAATTGCCGATCCACCGGCGGCACAACGGGCCCGGCTCACCCAGTTGCGGGTGGACGCGTGTCTATCGCAGGCCATGGAGAATGATGACAACCCGCCCTGCGATGAGCTCCTGGCTCTACATCGTTGGACTATGTCTGACCCATGGCCACAGTACCACCATCCACCCGGACCATCCCTGCATGCGGCTGTGACACTGCAGCGCACGGTCCCGTCCTCTGCCCGGGGGATGTTGATGGCGGCCCAGGGGGAAGGGGGCAGACTCACCTGGGGCTGAGGTAAGACCACCCCTCACACACACACTTGCGCTCAACGTACATGACACCCCCGCACACTTTGGACAGAGCACAAAGGCAGCTTCGGTAGGTGTAACATTGACTTTAATAACCAAAGGAGTTCATGCACGTGCCCTAGCGCCTAAAGCTCATCTGTGCCCTGCACCCGTGCCAACTTACTCAGTGTCTAATTGTTTGGCCTTACGGGCCCTTTGACTACGTCTACGTGGTTACCCAGACGGTACAGCAGAACTGGAGGTGGACTCCTGTGATTCCTGCCCTCTGACACTGGATCCCTTTGGCGGCCGTTTCCTGGGGCGTCCTGGCCTAGATGGGCCAGGCTGCGGCCCGGGCGACTGGGATGGTGAGCTGCCAGCCTGTCCTGCCCGTTGCCCACCCGATGCACCTGGGACGGAAGGGGGGGAGTCCGAGGTGTCGCGGTGTACCGGGACCTCCCCTACAGAGGGAGCCGGGACGGACCACACCACCTCCTCCTCCCTCGGGGTGCCCGATGGCCCCCAGGCCTCTACATGGGTGGGGGATGCGAACGGACTGGCCATCCGACGCGCCCCCGACATCTGGCGCTGCCAGTCCTGGAGGCCCGTGCTGGTATCGACAGGGGTCTGCAGGTTTGCAGCCATGGAGCCCAGGGGGTTGTCGAACCCTGTCTGCGACAGTGCGACGCCAGCTCGCACATGGCCACTGGCGCCGATGCCCTCAGCGATGGCCTGCTGAGACTGGGCCATGGCCTGCAGAGACTGGGCCATGGCCTGCAGAGACTGGGCTATGGCCTGCTGAGACTGGGCCATGGCCTGCTGAGACTGGGCCATGGCCTGCTGAGACTGGGCTATGGCGTTGAGCGCCTCTGCCATCTGGCGCTGGCACTGGCTCATGGCCTCCTGTGAGAGGGCAGCCATTTCCTGGGCCACAGACGCCGCCTGCACGGAAGGCCCCAGGCCTCGCAAACCGTTCCCCATGTCTGACACCGTCGCACCCATTGCCTCCACCGCGGACGCCACCCGTGCGGTGTCAGCCTGGGTGGCACGCATGACCGGGACCACTCCCAGCTCCTGAACGCGGGTGGACTCCTCCACCTGCGACCGCAGCCGCCGCAAGCCACCCGTCACCCTATTCGCTTGTCTCCGTGTCAGTGGTTGCATCGGATCTATGTGTGGGTGTGGTAACTGCAGGAACCCGGGATCCATCTGGGCGGCAGATGTTCGCTTGGCCTGGGCTGCCCTCCGACCGCCCGGTCCCTCTGCTGCTCCTACCTCCACCTGCTGTACCGGGACGGCTGTGTTGTGCGCACCAGTGAGTGTACCAGACGCCTCATCACTAAAGTGCCCAACCGTGGTGAGTGTTTCTGCGATGGTGGAGGGTGTTGGTGACAGCAGTGGCGTTGTGTCGTGCTCTTCGTCCCACTCTGAGTCCATGGCACTTTGGGGTGGGGGTTCGTCTCCACCCATCCACTCTGAGTCACTGTCCGGTATTTCGTCTTCCTTGGTAGGGGTGTCCTGGGTAGTGCTGTCCCGGGTAGTGCTGTCCCGGGTAGTGCTGTCCTGGGTAGTGCTGTCCCGGGTAGTGGTGTCCCGGGTAGGGGTGTCCTGGGTAGTGGTGTCCCGGTTAGGGGTGTCCTGGGTAGTGGTGTCCCGGGTAGGGGTGTCCTGGATAGTGGTGTCCTGGGTAGTGGTGTCCTGGCTCGGATGTGACGGGGGCCTGTGGCTGCCCCCCTCATCGCTGGGTGGTAGCTCCCGCACGTGACGCGGGTGTCGTCTCCCTGTTGCTCCAGGTCTCTCCGTCTCCCGTGGTCTCCGAGGGGCATCCTGCGGGCGTCGCATGCTGGAGGGTTCGGGTCTCTCCGTCTCCCGTGGTCTCCGAGGGGCATCCTGCGGGCGTCGCATGCTGGAGGGTGCGGGTCTCTCCGTCTCCCGTGGTCTCCGAGGGGCATTCTGCGGGCGTCGCATGCTGGAGGGTTCGGGTCTCTCCGTCTCCTGTGGTCTCCGAGGGGCATCCTGCGTGCAGTCTGCATCTGCGGGGATGGGTGCCTGGACGTTTGGTCCTGCGATACACAATGAAGCATGCATGGTTAGACATCAGGCAGTGATCAGGTGATACGGGGGAGGGGGATATAGGGGAGGGGGGATATGGGGACGGGCTGTTGGTGGCTCACTTGCTCGTGGGGCCCCGACCTCTGCATCAGCAACCTCCCGGTCCTCAGGTCCACCAGCCAGTTCCAGGGCCCTTTCCTCGTGTACGGTCAGTGGCCTCTCATCAGCGGGGCCTCCTCCAGTCCTCACATGCTCCCTATTGTTGTGTGCGCGCTTCTCCTGGGGGGGGGGGGGGGGGGGGGGGGGGTGGTGGCAGGGGTAAAAGGCAACAGTGTTAGGCAGGTATATGAATGCACGCCATCGGTTGCGCGTGCATTGCAGAGGTTAAGGTGAGGGCTGGATTCACTTGGGGATATGGGGGATATGGGGGAGGGGGGATATGGGGGAGGGGGGGATTTGGGGGAGGGGGGATATGGGGGATATGGGGGAGGCTCACCTGCCTGCTCTGACGAGGTCGTTCACCTTCTTGTGGCACTGGGTGCCTGTCCGTGGTGTTAGGGCCACAGCGGTGACGGCCTCTGCCACCTCCCTCCACAGACGCCGGCTGTGGCGTGGGGCAACTCTGCGGCCGTGCCCGGGATACAGGGCGTCCCTCCTCTGCTCCACCGCATCCAGGAGCGCCTCCACATCGCGTGACTCGAACCTCGGGGCTGAGCGATGGCCAGCCATCAAGTCGGGTGTTGCGGTCGGCTGTTCCGGTCGGGTGGGGGGGAGCTGCGCGGCCTTATGAGCCGTCACGCCGTGCAGCGCGTATGACGCTGCACGGCGTGAACCACTGCGCAAGCGCGGATCCCGTTACGTCGCTGCTAGCCCATTTCGGGCCGCAGACTATCGGCCCATTTTTATGACGTGACGCAAGTGGGATTTGCGTCGTTTTTTGCGCCGATCGGCGGAGTTTCCGCCGATAACGGAGAATTTCGCCCCAGATCTACCGTGAAGAACACCCAGTAGTGTGCAATCTGATTCACCATGTCCGCTACCCGGGGAAGTGGGTACGCATCGAGTTGCGTGTACCGGTTTATGGTTTGGCTGTAGTCTACAACCTCCGGTTCTTTACCCTGGTCCTGACGACCACCACTTGAGCACTCCAAGGGCTATTACTGGCCTCGATGACCCCCTCCCTCAAGAGCCGCTGGACCTCTGACTTGATAAAAGTCCTGTCCTGGGCAGTGTACCGCCTGCTCCTGATGGCGACGGGTTTATAGTCGGCGGTGAGGTTCACGAAGAGTGGGGGAGGAGCGACTTTAAGAGTCGCAAGGCTACACATGGTGAGAGCGGGTAGTGGCCCGCCGAACTTCAGGGTCAGGCTCCTGAGGTTGCACTGTAAGTCCAGTCCCAACAGGAGAGGAGCGCAGAGGTCGGGGAGGACATATAGTTTGAAATTGGCGTACTCGGCGCCCTGTATCGTGAGGTTCACGGCACAGTACCCCCCGATCGACACCGAATGTGATCCGTAAGCGAGGGAGATTGTTTGGAATGGGGGGGAAATTTGGAGAGAACAGTGCCTTACTGTGTCTGGATGTACTAAGCTCTCCGTGCTCCCAGAGTCAAACAGGCAGGGCGTTTCGTGCCCATTGACCTGGACAGTCATCATCGAGTTCCTGAGGTGCTTGGGCCATGACTGGTCGAGGGTGACAGCACTGAGCTGCGGGTAGCCGGCATGGTCGGAGGTGGTGGGGTGGTCCCAAGGTGGCTGCCCCCGTCAGTCGCACGTGTCGGGCGGCGTTGGAGATGGCGGCCAAGATGGCGGCCCCCGTCGGTCGCACGTATCTGGCGGCGTTGAAAATGGCGGCCAAGATGGCGGCCCCCATGAGTCGCACGTGTTGGGTAGGGTTAAAGATGGCTGCCCCCACGGACAGCACGAGGCTGATGACGCGTCTGAAGGGGGCGGTACCGGCAGGCACGCCGCCACGCTGCGGGGTCTGCGGGCCTGTGAGTCCGAAAGTCGGGCCTGTGATTTAGAAGATTTGGATCTGGCCAGGCAGACTTTGGCAAAGTGTCCTTTCTTGCCGCAGTCGCTACAGGTCGCATTCTGAGCCGGGCAACGCTGCCTGAGGTGCTGGTTCTGGCCGCAGAAATAGCAGGGCAGCCACCCCGGTTCGGCGGACAGCCACGCGGCACAGGCCTGGGCACCCTCTGGTCGGGTGTCCACGAGGGGGTCGCGTAGTCGGAGGGGAAAGTATTGAGGCTCTGAAACGCTACTTCTAAGGGGGTGGATAGTTTTACCGTCTCTTCTAGGTCGAGGGCGCCCTTTTCGAGCAAGTGCTGTCTGACGTAGATGGACCGGACTCCAGCCACATAGGTGTCCCGGATGGCGAGTTCCATATGCTGCGAGGCCGTGACGTCCTTATAGTTGCAGTTTCGAGCGAGTACCTCAGGTCGCGTAGGTATTCCTCCAGCGATTCCCCGGGGCGTGACGATGAGTGGTGAGGAGATGTCGCGCGAACACTTCGTTCACCGGCCTCACATACTGCCTTTTCAGGATCGCGACCGCGTCTGCATACGTGGTCACTTCCTCGATCTGTACGGAGATTCTGTGGCTCACCTGGGCGTGGAGGAGACTCAGTTTCTGTTCCTCGGTGACAGTGGGCGAGGAGGAGGCGGCGAGGTAGGCCTCAAAACAGCGGAGCCAGTGCGAAAAAATTCCTTTGGCGTCTGCTGCCTGAGGGTCGAGTTCCAGTCGATCAGGTTTGAGAGTTGCTTCCATCACGATATTGTAGCTGATTAAATTAATGCGGCCATCAATTCACACGAGATGGAGAGTTGAAGTGAACAGTAGTTTTAATCAGCTAGAACTGTGCCTGCCTGCGACTGCTCTGTACTGAGTGCCGCCTACAGGCTGCAGATCTATATACCTCCCCTGAGGGGGCGGAGCCATAGGCGGAGCCCACAAGTGCACCAACATAATACAATGTAATGTAATGTAATACAATGGTGGGCCACAGGCGGAGCCCACAAGGGCACCAACATAATACAATGTAATGTAATGTAATACAATGGTGAATAGTAGCAGTAATACATTCACCACAACCTGCAATTCAACTGAAGGGGAACTTGCTTTTTGATTATGGCAGCACATTATCCCACTTCATCTACTAAGAGAAATGAGAAGAGAAAATGCTGGGAAAGCTAAGCAGGTCTGGCAGAATCTGGGGAGAGAGAAACAGAGTTACATTTAGAGCCCATGTGATGCTTCTTCAGAACCAATGAGAGGTGGAAATGTGATCAATTTTATACTTGAAGAGAAAAGGTGGAGCAAAATAGAAGGTCAGATTTCGATGGGAGCTCTGGAGAGATTTGACAAAGATGTCACGGACACAAGACAAAGGGAGTGTTATTGATAATGTTAAAGACTGAGGCAGGTGCTATTAGTGGCATAAATGTTAGACAGCAGAGCATGTTAACAGCAGAACTAGGATCAGCACTCTCTGAAAGCAAAACACAAGAACAAGTTGTAGACAGGTCCTGTGTGGAGAGGGGGAGGGGGGGAGGGGGGGGAATCAAAATGGAGAAGAGAGTCCATGGACCAAAATTGTTGAATTCAATGTTAAGTCCAGAAGTGCCTAATCTGAAGATGAGGTCCTTTTCCTCCTGTTTGCGTTTGGCTTCACTGGAACATTATAGCAGGTTGTGGAAAGAAATGTGGGCATGAGAGCAAGATGGTAAATTGAAATAGCAAGCGAGAGGAAGGTTAGGGTCATGCTTTTGGACTGAGAACCTTGTAGTAACCATATTTCCTCCTTCCTGCTGATACTTTTCACAGCCGCTATCTGCTCATCAGTTACCTTGTGCCCACGTGAGGGATGATCTGTTTATATCTGCCTCGATGTAGCATGCAATCCAGATTTGCATCGTGCACACAAAGTGTTGCAGCAAATGAACAGAAATACAGATTTGCCTCTTCCAAAAAGCCACACTGCATTCTGCTTTAAGAGGTGTTGGTGCAGAAGTATGGCAACTATTGCTGCTTCGTATTAAATTTGAACTGGATGGCAGGTGAGCACATTTGAACAACTGACATTTTTGTATGGCCGAGGTACATAATCCAGACACTTACACACAGGAGATAACTCAAGTCCCAGTGACAGACCACATTTAAACAGTTGGCTTCAATACCATATCACCAGAAGCAATAGACTCCCAGATTTTTACATTTCGGGCTTTTCTCCATGAGTTTAAGCACTGAGAATTTCTGTTTGTACAATGATTAATTCTCCGAGGCTTTAAAGAACCAAAAGTGTTTTTGTTATAAATGAAGGATATTGAAATGATCACAATCAGGCCAGACCCTTTCCTCCCCTGATATCTGCCCCCATCTACTTTCTAGCTGAATCCACTGCATAGTAATCAGAAGCTCCCCCTTTCTCTCACCCAGGAATACGAATGACAATTGTACCCCTACCATGGTTGACGCCCACTTTCTCAGCATACTTCAGGGATGGTGCACTGTGCAATGCCATTCAGCTATCGAGGGGGTCCATTGCTGAAATTGTTTTTTGTGAGCAGTTCTGCATATTTAACACTTCCTTTCTTGACAACTTCTCTTCCTTACCCTCCTATTATTAATCCGTTGATCACTGCCTGTGACAGCGTTCCATGGACTACCTCCATAACTTTACTCAAGTGGTCGTTCCTCATGCATCGGCCTGGGCAGCGAGAGTTAGAACTCCCACCATTTTCCCACTTGCCCTCTGACCAGGGATGTACTTTGCTCACTCTGGTTGGCCTGCTGGATCTGCTTGCATTGTCCACAGCAGCTGATGGCTAACACTGTTACTAACAGGATGGAGGTCAAACAGCACATTTTATGTAATTTGTCCTCCATCAACAGTTGCCTTGTGTTCCCCATTTTTCATGATAGATAAGAGGAGAGTGATTAAATTTATACATCTTCAACAGGAGAATTATTGATTATATGCAATGAATCCATACCCACCCTGTAGAATATTTCAGTGTCTGAATTTACCACTCCCCCCCTCCCCCTACCTCTTTCAGTTGTCCAAGTGCTCACCAGACATGGTATGGTAGAACATGCCTCTGTGGTCTACAACATACATTTTATTTTTCTGCTTAAGGAAGTATGTTGCTGGGACCATGTTGAATCGATTTAACCCAAATGAAGGAATGTGATGGAACAGAAAAAGGAAAGGAAACAGATAAATGTGATGGGAAAGAGGTTCCATACAATTCATGGTCCAGGTAAATATATTCTGGTACTTTATCCACGCAGAAATATCCAGATATATATTTTTATTTTTCCACAGAACGTGGGCATTGCTGGCTAATCAGCAATTGCCACCCATCTCTAATTGCTCCTGAGAAAGCTGTAGTGAGCTGCCTTTTGAACCACTGCAGTCTGTGTGGGTTAGGCGCACTCACAGCGCTGTGAAGAGGTGAGTTCCAGGATTTTGACCCAGCAACAGTGAAGGAACGGCGATATATTCCAAGTCGGGATGGCATGTGGCTTGGAAGGCACATGCAGTTGGTGATGTTCCTGTGAACTGCTGCCCTTGTCCTTCTCGGTGGTAGAGGTTGCAATATTGAAAGGTACTGTCAAACGAGCCTTGGTGAGTGGCTTAAGTGCAACTTGTAGATTGCGTACATTGCTGCAACTATGCATCGGTGGTGCTAGGAACAAGGGTTTATTGGGTTACGGGGATAGGGTGGAAGTGAGGGCTTAAGTGGGTCGGTGCAGGCTCGATTGGCCAAATGACCTCCTTCTGTACTATATGTTCTAAGTTCTATGTTCTATGGATGGGGTGTCAATCAAGTGGGCTGTTTTGTCCTGGATGGTGTTGGGCTTCTTGACTGTTGTTGGAGCTGCACTCATCCAGGCAAGAGGAGTGTATTCCGTCACATTCCTGACTTGTGCCTTGTACATGGTTCAGAGGTTTTGGGGGGTCGGGAGGTGAGTTATTTGCCAAAGGATTCCTCGCTTCTGACCTGCTCTAGTAGTCCAGTTCTGTTTCTGGTCAATAGTTAGATTTTATCTTGTTGGAGATGGTAATTGCCTGTTACTTGTGTGGCGTGAATGTTACTTGTAACTTGTCAGCCCAGGCCTTGATATTGTCCAGATACTGCATATGGACATGGACTGACTGCTTCAGTGCTAAGGAGTCGAGAATGGTGCTGAACATGGGTGTAATCATCAGCGATCATCCTCATTTCTGACATTATGATGGAAGCAAGATCATTGATGAAGCACCACTGAAGATGTTTTTTTTCTTACCTTTTATAAATTTAGAGTACCCAATTATTTTTTTTTCCAATCAAGGGGCAATTTAGCGTGGCCAATCCACCTAACCTGCACATCTTTGGGCTGTGGGGGTGAAACCTACGCAGACACGGGGAGAATGCGCAAACTCCACACGGACAGTGACTCAGGGCCAGGATTCGAACCCAGGTCCTCAGCGCCAAAGTCTCAGTGCTAACCACTGTGCCACCGTGCTGCCCAGGCTGAAGATAGTTTGGCCCGGGATACTATCCTAAGGAACTCCTGTAGTGATGTCCTTGAACTGAGGTAGTTGATCTGCAACAACCACAACAATCTTCCTTTGTGCCAGGTATGATTCCAACCAATGGAGAATTCCCCCCCTGATACCCATTGACTCCAATTTTGCCAGGGCTCCTTAAAGCCATACTTGGTCAAATTACGCATTGATGTTAAAGGCAGTCATTTTCACCTGCCCTTGGAACCCAAACTGGACATCAATGAGCAATTTATGTTAGGTGGTGCTGTTGCTACGAAGGCTGGGAATTCTGCAGCTTGATGGTGCTTACTGTCAGCGATTCTCTCTCCATCACTTTGCTGATTGGCTGGGTTAATTGGATTTGTCCCGCTTTCGTGGACAGGACACCCAGGCGATTTTCCACATTTTCGGGTAGAAGCCAGGGTTGCAGCTATTATGCAATAACTCAGCATATCATCGAACTATAGTAACAAGAAACGTCATTCAATCCCTCAAACATGGCCTGCCATTCGTTTAGATCATGAATGATCTGTACCTCAACACGACCTTTGTGTGGTAAAATCCATCATCTCAGACTTGAAAGTTTCAGGTTGATGAAACTGCAGCTCAACACTTTTGCTTTGGAAATACTTCCCGAATTAGAGTGAGGCTTTTCCCCAGCCACATGACAATAAGAGCTAACTACTTCTGTAACCAATCCCTTTCTTCTTCCCAGACAGTTATCTAATGAAAATTTGAATAATGCACTAAAGAAGGCAGCAATCTTTTTCTTTTGGCTTCTTTCATTTTACTTGCCACAATGCTGGTTGCTCATCATTCTCCAGCTCCTCCTGTTCATCGTCCATTCTTCTTCCAATCAGGCTGTGTTAAGCCTGTCGCAATCACATCTTTGCATCTGGTCTTAAAACTTGTTCTTCTCCTTCGTGAGTGTCCCATCTCCATCACTTGCTTCACCTCCTCTCTCTCTGTGCAACCGACGACTGTACCATTTCAAACTCTTCTTGGCCGCTTTCTTTGATTCTCTCACCATCTTCACAGCCGCCGCCCCCCCCCCCCGCCCCCGCTGGTATGATGGTTTGCTGATACTATCCTTTCTCATCACTCCATACATCTATCTTAACATCTGCATTTCATTCATATCCATTTGTTGTTCCTCTTCTTTGATGTTTCTCAAGTTTCTGCATTTTCTAATAATGCTGCCTCAGCTGATTGATTAATGGCCATTACTAAACTTCATTAAAATTCATTCATAGAAATACAGAAAAACATAGAAAATAGGGTCGGAGGCCGCGCATGCACACAGCGGCCACGCATGCACACGACGGCGTCCTCCGTGCTCCATGGCAGACCCAGACCTCGGAGCTGGACCCTGAAAATAAATTCCCCGATCGCCCGCGCGCCTGACCCTGACCGCCCGCACGAACACTTCCCCACCGCGAATAAGATGCCCCCTGCCCTTCGATTGGCCCGCTCCCGGCCAGGCCGGTCGCGGACTAAGTCCGCAATCGCCATGCTAGTTTCCTGACCGGCTGGACCACATTAGATCCACGCAGTCGGGTCTTTGGCCTGTCGGGGGCAGAGGATGGCGCAGTGGGCCTCCAGCAATGGCCCCAGGTAGGAGCTGGGCGGCGAGAGTACGCCGCTTTTGGGGGCCCGCACAATCGGGGAACCGGCGCCGGTCCCGATTCCGTGCGGGGAAATGGATTCTCTGACCCTGTGCCAGCCACGATTTCGCCATCGGGGTGCGGAGAATCCAGCCCACAATTTTTGGCCTCAGCTACTTTCTGTGGTAGTGAATTCCATAGGCTCGCTCACCATCTCTGGGTAAAGAAATTTCTCCTCATCTCAGTCCTAAATGGTTTACCCCAAATGGATCCTCAGATTGTGACCTTAGTTCTGGACACTTCCACAATCGGGAACATCCTTCCTGCATCTGCCCTATCTTGTCCTGTTTGAACTTTATAGGTTTCCATGAGATCCCCCATCATTCTTCTATCCCCAGCGAATATAATTCTAACTGACCCAATGTCTCCTCGTATGTCAGTCCTGCCACCACAGAAATCAGCCTGGTAAACCTTCACTGCACTCCCCCTATATCCTCAGATACGGAGACAAAAACAAAACACAATATTTCAAGCGTGGTCCCACCGAGGCCCTTCATAATTGCAGCAAGAAATCCCTGCTCCTCTTTTCAAATCCTCTCCCAATGAAGGCCAACATGTGCCTTCTTTATTGCCTGCTGCACCTGCATGTTTACCTTCAGCGACTGGTGTAAGGGGACACTCAGGTCACATTGCACATTCCACTCTCTCAATTTAGAGCCATGCAGATAATTATCTGCTTTCCTATTTTTGCTACCAAAGTGAATAACCTCACATTTATCCACATTCTACTGCATCTGCCATGCATTTGCCCACTCACTCAGCTTGTCAAAATCACACTGAAGGATTTTTGCATCCTCCTCACAACTCACCCTCCCATCCTGGTTTGTATCATCTTCAAATCTGGAGAAAATTAATTCCCTCATCTAAATCATTAATAAATAGTGTGAATACCTGGGTTCCCAGTACCATCCCTGCGGTACCCAACTAGTCACTGCCTGCCATCTGGAAGAAGACCCGTTTATTCCTACTCTTTGTTTCTGTCGGCCAACCAGTTTTCTATCCACACCAACAGGGGCAGCACGGTAGCCTTGTGGATAGCACAATTGCTTCACAGCTCCAGGGTCCCAGGTTCGATTCCGGCTTGGGTCACTGTCTGTGCGGAGTCTGCACATCCTCCCCGTGTGTGCGTGGGTTTCCTCCGGGTGCTCCGGTTTCCTCCCACAGTCTAAAGATGTGCAGGTTAGGTGGATTGGCCATGATAAATTGCCCTTAGTGTCCAAAATTGCCCTTAGTGTTGGGTGGGGTTACTGGGTTATGGGGATAGGGTGGCGGTGTTTACCTTGGGTAGGGTGCTCTTTCCAAGAGCCGGTGCAGATTCGATGGGCCGAATGGCCTCCTTCTGCACTGTAAATTCTATGAACACATAACCAATGTGCTTTAATTTTATAAGCTAATTTACAAGCCTTCTGAAAGCCCAAGTAACCCTATCAACTGGTTTCCCCTTATCAACTTTGTTCATTACATCCTCGAAGAATTCCAGTAAATTTGTCAAGCATGACTCCTTTTCATAAATCCATGCTGTTTCTGCCTGATTCTGCCACTGTTTTCCATGTGATCTGCTACTAAATCTTTGATAATGGGCTCTAGCATTTTCCCCACTACTGACGTCAGGCTGACTTGCCTATAATTCCCTGTTTTCTCTCTACGTACCAGCCTCTCTGAACACGCGCCGGAATGTGGCGACTAGGGACGTTTCACAGTAATTTCATTGAAGCCTACTTGTGACAATAAGCAATTATTCTTCTTATTATTATTTTTATTATCTACCTTTTTAAATCGTAGAATTACATAAGCTACCCTCTAATGTATAAGCACTGTTCCAGAGTCTATAGAATCTTGGAAGATGACCAGCAAAGCATCCATTATTTTGCGGGCCACTTCCTTAAGTACTCTGGGATGTAGATTATCAGGCCCTGGGGGTTTATTGGCCTTCAAACCCATCAATTTCCCCAACACCATTTCTCTACCAATATTGATCTCCTTTAGTTCTTCCCTGTCACTAAACCCTGTATTCCCCAGCATTCCTGGTATGTTATTTGTGTACTCATTTGTGAAGACAGACCAAAATATGTATTTAGTTAGTCAGCCATTTCTTTGTTCCCCATTATAAATTATCCTGTTTCTGACTGTAGGGAACCTACAGATTGGTCTTCAGGTGCTTATAGAAACTTTTACAGTGAGTTTTATGTTCCTCGCAAGTTTACTCCCGTATTCTATTTTCTTGTTCTTAATCAATCTCTTTGTCCTCCTTTGCTGAATTCTAAACTGCCCCCAATCCTCAGGTCTGTTGTTTTTTCTGACCAATTTATATGCCTCCTCCTTGTATCTAATACCATCTCTAATTTTCCTTGTAAGCCATGGTTTGGCCACCTTTCCCATTTTAGTTTTGCACCCGACGGAATGAACAATTGTTGCAGTTCACCCATGCACTCTTTGAATGTTTGCCATTGCCTATTCACCATCATCTCTGTTAGGGGCATTTTCTAATCCACCATAGCCAACTCACACCTCATAACCTCATAGTTTCCTTTATTAAGATGCAGGACCCCAGTCTCAGAATCAAATATGTCCCCCTCCATCTTGATGAAGAATTCTATCATATTACCATTCCTGGGATGTGGCATCACTGACAAGGCCAGAATTTACTGCCCATCCATTTGCCTCAAGAAGGCGGTAATGTGTTTCTTCTTGAACTAGATCAGTTTGTTCAAATACAGAGCAGTTAAGGGTCAACCACACTGGTGTAGAACTGGAGTAGCATGTAGGCCAGATCAGGTAGGGATACAGGTTTCCTTCCCTAAAGGATATTTGTGAACCTGTTGATTATAACGACAGTTTGACAAATACATGGTCATTTTTGCCATCTTTTTTATTTCCAGGGCCAGGAATTTTAAGACAGTGGACTTTCCCTTCCCAGCAGCCAAAGAGTTTGTGGAGAACACATCCCTACCGATACTGTCTATCCCACAGCCATTAGCGCTCTAACAAGTGTTAATTGGCTGGATGCGGACATTTCACCCCTCATGCGGGAGGGAGACACACCTCAGAGAGCTTCCAGCCAATCAGATTGGCTGGCAGCTCTCTTAGTCTCTGCAGTGCTAGAGGCTGCAATGGACAGGACTGGGACTGTGAGTAAATCCCCAGGGCCTAACTCCCAAAATCCCAGGACCAGGGAGGTTTTGAAGGTGGTGGGGAGGGGACGTGAAGCACAGGGGAGGTGGGCAGAGAGGTGTAGGGGTGTTGCTGAAGATGCTGGAAGTAGGGAGGACCTTCAGCGACTGGCCCTTCTGGGTGGGGGGCAACAGTGGAAGGTTGGGGGAACGTGCTCAATGTTAAAAGGAGGGTGCTGATGGAGATATTCAACCTCTCCCCCCCACACCCACCACCAACCCCACACACACACCCTCCCCCCACTGTCTTCCCATCTGAGGCCTGAACCTGGTTGATTTTCAGGATTTCCCCCCTGCCCTTGAACCCTTGAACTCCTCTTGCCAGTCTGAAGGGAAACATCCCTTAAATAGTCAATAATTGGTCACTTAAGGGCCTCAATTGGGGGCAAGGGTGGGCAGGAGGGAGTAGGCCTTAAACATCCAAATGTAAAATTGTAGAGAGTTTGGGGCAGGTGGAGGAGCCTTGGTGAGTTGCTGCAGTGCAGCTTGTAGATTGGACACATTTTCACCACTGTGCGCTTTTGGTGGAGCGGGTGAATATTTAAGATGATGGCTGGGGTGCCGATCAAGCTTTGTCCTGGATTGTGCCGAGCTCATGGAGTGTTTTGTTGGAGTTACGGTCCTCCAATCAAGTAGTCTATTCAGTCATACTCCTAGGTAGTTTTGAAATTGTAAATGTGATGCACTGATGAGGCTCATCTGAGGTAATAGCTGAGGTAAATTGTTGACACACAGAAGTGAAAGGCCAAGAACTACCCTGTGCCATACATAACCTAAAAGTGGTTTCTGCTATGAAAAGTGGATAAAGTTTCCAATGGCCAGAAATCCGGTGCAGGTGGGATTCTGCCCACGGTGTTGCCTGAACGCACAGCGCTAAATTTGAGCTTCACCACAAGTTGGGGTATTGAACGTCTCTCTTCAATATGTTGGAAAATAGATTAGTCACACCCTTACCAATTTTTAATAAGCTCCAACAGTTTCCCCTCCATTGCAGGCAGAAGTGGAAAGACTATTTTTGCATTTTATCCCCTGCATCATATTAATACTTCTTGTCCACAAATAATAGCATCATTGAGAAAACCATGACACATTACACAGTGGTCAGAGTATGGTGGGAAAAAACACCCTCTAACTTCCTGTAACAGCGCTTTAATGCAAAAGCTTATCACAAACCAATAGGATTCAACTGCTCTTTTTTTAAATAAAGAGCAGTGGCCACGTCAGCCTGACACTAAACATTTCTGTAAATCACATGATGTTCTACAATAATGCTGCTGTCCTTATCGCTTTGATCTGTCCATTCTCAAGGTGGGTGTTTAGACAGACAGGAAAGCCAATGCATCTAATGTTTATCTGTGTCATCTAAACAATAGAGCTAATACGCATGTTGTGCCATTTGACAATTTTTCAAAACTTCGGAGGCGATTTAATATCTGACCTAGATCGGTTTCCACACTCCTGTACAATCCTCATTAAATTGAGCAATCACTTTCTGATATTTCAAAGTAGCCGGTTAAGCTTTGACGCCAGTGTGGCATGGCACCGCAAACTTCAAGCGGCAACACCTAGGTGACAAATTGGGCCACAATTCTCTGTTTTCCAGGAAAGATCAATGTTCCTACATTCTTTCACGCACAGACTGTGCTCCATTTTAGTATGCCCACAGATAGATCAGGGCCAAACACAAACTCTGCCACCACTTCTGTGTTGATCCACAGGCATTCACCTTAGCAACGTGGAAGAGACGATGCAACTCAATTTTTTCACAGAGTCTGCCAAAACAGGCCATTCAGCCCATGGTCTAGGTTTCTCACAAGACTCACCCCTCCTGTCCTCATAATTGGAACATTAGCACAATAAATTAAACACATCAAAAGTGGAAATTATCAAGAGCCAATGATGTTCATCAGGAAATCTGTATGGTGAGGTGACTGGCATTAAGGGAGTTCAAAATTTTAATATTAGAACTTCGGAGCGTTGTAGAAAAATCCACTCTGTCTTTTAAACAGAATAGTGTGTGGATCACCAGTTAAAGATAGCAAGAATTATTTATTTTTTAAAAAGCAACTCTAGAACAATGATTAATTCTCAGTGGTATCACTCTTGACCCTGTAATTCCAGTTACTAAAATTGAGAAAGCACCGATTTTAATTTTTCACGGGAAAATCAAAGTATCTTTCTGCATGTTGATACAGAGAACTTAATAACTGAGGTAGAAATTTAAGTGAAGGATCCACCATTTTTCTGTTGCTCAGTAATTGCCTGTTTGGGACAATCACAAATAAAAATCCGTGTCTGCTGGAGGAGTGAAGGATGCTGATATATTGTTCTGCTAATATTTTAACTCAATTTTCTGCAGGGAGCATTAAAACAGGCTAAAAGGTACCATACTGTGACGTGAGCCTGAACATGTGTTGGAAGGTGTGATGTGAAATCATTTACATGTTTTTATATTAAGTCTGACCACTTAAACCATGATTTCCTTCTAACAATTACATCCTGCTGGTTTGTTGCATCTCTCTAGTCTGCTGTCAGGTCACTTTGGTGTCTTCCCTTTGGTAATACACTCCTTTCTTTACTTCCTCCTGCTGTTGAAAAATGTTAACTGGAATACCGATGGAGACATCAGTTTATATTGAACCTGGGTACCATGCATTGGATACTTCTGTTCATCAGCGTCAGGTAAAGGAAATCTCGAGGAGAGGAATTCCATTCTGTTTTGCAGGCCTAAGGCTGGGTAAATTATCATGATCTGTAGGATGCAATTTTTATTATGTTAAAAGTTTTTAAAGTTTGTTGAAGAAATATTCATGATTCTGATCAGCACTAGCTCTTATTAACTGGTAAAAGATGATCTTTGTTGCCAAGTAATTTTAAAAGTACTGTTGACCGCAGGAATGTTTAAATGACTGTGCTCTGCATTTAGATGAAGTGTGCTATAAATATGTTTCAGGAGTGGCATTTGAGTTTAGAGCAAGTTCGCCAACATGTTTTCACTTGGTGGTGTCATTATCGTCTGAATCATCCTTCCACCACAGGACAGCAGTTCAGAGCAGTATGCAGTGTTTCAATTGTAATATTTGCATGTGTCGTATTGACTGCATTAGAATGCCAATGTCACATGTATTACTGCTAGGAATGTTCCTAAAAGCATTGTAGAGCACTTTTCACAAAAGAATGATATAAATGAGTTTGAAAGTAACATTTAATGTACTGTTGGCTGATATTATTATGTGTATATTTATAAATCTATCTGTGAGTCTGTATGTATGTAGATATATCTGCATATGTGCATGCATGTAAAATATTTTTGTGTATGCGTATGTATGTGAATCTTGACAGAAGTTGAGATAACCATTTCAACAAGAGTAGAGAACACAAGTTATGCGGCTCTTGGCTGGGGTGTGGGAACTTGCAGCTCAGCCCGGTGTTAAACAGGGCACCATAGTTATGCAAAGTTATGTTTAAGCATAAAGATAAAACCTGTCACATGATGCAAATATCGAATTAAAAACCAGGAACAACAGTCCATTAAGACAAGGAATATCGAAGAGGATAAAGTAACATCTTTTATCTATCTGGGTAGTGCCATATGTATTATTGGTAGGATAGGTGAGGATGTAAAGGTCAGAATTGGGAAGGCTAGGACAGCATCCATCACCCTTCCCAACATTCGGAAATCAAGAGACATCACCACGGCTACAAAGCTAAAGATCTTCAATTCCAACGTAAAGTCTGTTCTCATTTATGGCTGTGAAAAATGAAGGACCACCAAAACAACATTGAAAAAAAAAACAACCCTCGATCAACAGATCCCTCAGAAGGATCCTGAGGATACACTGGCCAAATACTGTCAATAATTTTGGGTTTTGGGGAAAGACAAAACAACACCCAAATCAAAAGATGAAAGTGGAATTGGATAGGCCATACTCTGACAAGGCCATGAAACAACATTACATGGAAAAATCTCACATGGAACCTGCAAGGAAGAAAAAGAAAGGCAGGCCAAGAAACACATGGAGGTGAGATACTGAAAAGGGGATGAGAGCCAAGGGCTGTACATGGCAAAAACTGGAAAGATTGGCCCTAAACAGGATTCACAGAATCTTTACAGTGCAGAAGGAAGCCATTCTGCACTCTAACTTCTATGATTCAATGATTCAGCCCATCGAGTCTGCACCGACCCTCTGAAAGAGCACCCTACCTAGGCCCACTCCCTCACCCTATCCCCATAACCCCATCGAACTTGCACATCCCTGGACACTAATGGGCAATTTAGCATGGTCAACCCGCCTAACTTTCACATCTGTAGACTGTGGGAGGAAACCCACGCTAACATCTGCCTCACAGGGTCGCGGATTTGATTCTGGACTTGGCTGACTGTCTGTGCGGAGTTTGCATGCTCTCCTCATGTCTGCGTCGGTTTCCTCTGGCAATTTCCTTCCACAATCCAAATATGTACAGGTTAGGTGGATTGGCCATGCTAAATTGCCCCTTAGTAACCAAAGATGTGCAGGTTAGGTAGGTTATGGGGATGGGGCCAGGGAATGGGCCTCTGTGGAGTGCTCTTTCAGAGGCAGACTCAATGGGCCGAATGGCCTCCTTCTGCACTTTAGGAATTCTATGTTCTAAGGAATTCCATGTTCTAATTGAGGTGCACAAAATTATGAGGGGCTGGATAGGGTAGAAGGAAAGACGCATTTCTCCTAGCTGAGGGGTCAATTACATGGAGAATAGAATTAAAGTGACTGATAGAAGGATTAGAGGGGATATGAGGAAAGGTTTTTTCACCCAGAGGGTGCTGGGCTACTGGAATTCACTGCCTAAGTTGGTAGTTGAGGTTCAAATGTTCAACTCACTTATAAGATACCTTGATCTGCATCTGAAGTGCTATAGCCCAAAAGACTACAGATGGATTATTTTTCTCTATTTTTGGATGGTGCAGACATGATTGGCTGACTGGCATCTTTCTGCACCATAGATTTTCTATGGTTCTATAATTCTATAATAGGGGATTGTGCACTTAAGTAAAAAACCCGTGCACTCCAAACAAAACAAAGGGAATTTTGCCTTTGTTTGTACAGGCATGCCCATCAGATCAACCCCCCCCCGCCCCGCGCCACTCTTTGATATGCCCAGGTGGCACTGCAGGCTGATAGGTTAAGTGCCAAAGTGCCAGACTCCATTTGTCCCACGGCAGGGATTAGGCCTGGGGGTGCCCGCCCATATGAGGTGGGTTGTAGGGGTCCCAAGGACCCCCTTATAGTTGAGGCTTTGGGGCATTCAGTAGTCATGCGAACAGGGTCAAGAGATTGGGACGTCATTTAAAAAAGGTATCCCGATCCTTTCCTGCACTGAGGTAATCCGGCGAGTGGAGCTCCACAGTGCAGCAAATAGGACTAAGTGTAAACTCGGCGGAGCGTTCCTGGCCCTGAATTGAAACAAAGTCCAGAAAGGTGTTTCTCGGTGTTCATCATGGGACTCCGTTGCAATTTGGTCAGATCGCGGCCTTCATGTTCCCCATTAATAGCTTGTATATATCCCAAGTGCCCTTTACGCTTTCACATTCCACATATCAATTTGAATATATGCTGTACTTTGGTAAACATATTTAATGTTAAATCTATGTTGCGAACATTCCGAGTTGCCCACTATTTTAATAATAATCTTTATTATTGTCACAAGTAGACTTACATTAATACATAGTAATGAAGTACTATGAGAATCCCCGAGTCGCCATATTCCGGCACCTGTTTGGGTACATTGAGGGAGAATTCAGGTTGTCCAATTCACCTAACAAGCACATCTTTCGAGTCTTGTGGGAGGAAACCGCAGCACCCGAAGGAAACCCACGCAAACACAGGGAGAACATGTAGACTCCACACACACAAACAAGCAGGAATCGAACCTGGGACCCTGGTGCTGTGAAACAACTGTGCAATCTATTGTGCTACTGCCATTTCTATTCTATTCTGTGCAAGCTTGTAGCAATGACTATCAACGCCATGTGAAATGTTTGTACATATTTTCTTTCCCAATACCAAGGATAAAGAAATGATGGAAGCAAATGATGGACACTGAGATTTCCGTACCGCAGAAAAGCATAAAACGTGTAGCAGGGTAATTTAGAAAATAAATTAGAGAAGCGAAGAGAGGACATGAAGAAATATTGGCAAGTAAAATCACAGGCCCTGTATAATTGCAATTGCAAAAACACATCCCTGCTCCTATACTCTAAATCTCTCGCAATGAAGGCCAACATACCATTAGCCTTCTTTACCGCCTGTTGCACCTGCATGCTTACCTTCAACGACTGGTGCACAAGGACACCAAGGCCCACTGCACACTCCCCTCTCCCAATTTACATCCATTCAGGTAGTAATCTGCCTTCCTACTTTTGTGTCCAAAGTGAATAACCTCACACTTATACAATAAATATTTATAGTGAGGAAGGAAGCCATTCAGCCCATCATATCCCTGCTTACCGACAATATTGTGTGCAGTTCTGGTCTCCTTTTCTCAGGAAGGATGTTCTTGCTCTCGAGGGAGTGCAGTGAAGGTTTACCAGACTGATTCCAGGGATGGCGGGACTGTAATATGAGGAGAGATTGATAAGGTTAGGATTGTTTTCGCTGGAGCTCAGAAGAGAGGGGATCTCATAGAAACTTGTAAACTTCTAACAGAACTAGACAGGGTAGATGCAGGGAAGATGTTCCCGATGGTAGGTGTGTCCAGAACCAGGGGTCACCGTCTGAGGATTCAGGGTAAACAATTTTGGACAAAGATGAGGAGACGTTTCTTCACCCAAACTGTGGTGAGCCTGTGGAATTCATTACCACAGGGAGTAGTTGATGCTAAAACATTGAATATATTCAAGAGGTGGCTAGATATAGCACTTGGGGCGAATTAGGCTATTGAGTTGGATGATCAGCCATGATTGCGATAAATGGCGGAGCAGGCCCGAAGGGCCAAAAGGCCTCCTCCTGCTCCTATCTCCTATGTATCTATGTATGTATTTCTCTGTCTACACCCATGAGCAGTGAGGATCTGTGACAGTCCTGTCTGTCTTTATTTATTGTGAAGTTGAAGTTTAAAAGCTTAAGGAAGGGGAAATCATGCCTGACAAATTTATTAGAATTCTTTTAGGTGGTAAGGAGCAGGATAGAGGAAGGGAACCCAGTAGATGTAATATTCTTAGATTTCCAAAAGAAGGATTGATAAGTTACTACGCAAAAGGCTACTTAATAGGATAAGAGTCCATGGTGTTGGGGTAGTACAACATAGAATTTACAGTCCATTCGGCCCATCGAGTCTGCACCAGCTCTTGGAACGAGCACCCTACTTAAGTCCACGCCTCCACCCTATCCCCGTAACCCAGTAACCCCTCCTACCCTTTTTGGACACTTAGGGGAATTTTTCATGGCCAATCCACCTAACCTGCATGTCTTTGGACTGTGGGAGGAAACCAGAGCACCTGGAGGAAACCCACGCACACACGGGGAGGACTTGCAGACTCCGCACAGACAGTGACCCAGCAGGGAATCGAACTTGGGACCCTGGTGCTGTGAAGCCACGGTGCTAGCCACTGTGCTACCATGCTGCCCAATTAGCATTAGTAAATTAGCATGGACAGAGGATTGACCAACTGATAAAAGACAGAGAGTTGGAATAAGAGGGATATTTTCAGGATGACAATCTGTAACCAGTGGAGTGCCACAGGCATCCATGCTGGAACCACAATTATTTACAATATATATTAATGACTTGGACGAGGGAAGTGACTGCACTATTGCCAAGTTTGTGGATGATGCAAAAATAGGTGGGGAAACAAGTGGTGAGGATGTCACAAAGAGCCTACAGAGGGATATACACAGGGGCCAGAATTCTCTGATCATTCACTGGCGGCAGGATTCTCTGCTTCTGCCAGCAGCGTACCCCCACCTGTGGATTTCCCAGCGGTGTGGGTGGTTTCAATGGGAATTCCCATTGACAGCAGCGGGAACAGAGAATCCAGTTGCCAGTGAATGGCTTGCCCCTTCCCGCTGCCGAGAAACACATAGCTGAGAGGCCAAAGAGTCCAGCCCAGGTTAGGTGAGTGGGCAAAAACCTAGCAGATGGAATATAATGCTGGAAAATGTGAAGTTATTCACTTTGGTAGGAAGAATAAAGTTATTAAAGAGCTGAATATTATTTAAATTGAGAGACACTGCAGAAAACTGCAGCACCAAGGGATTTGGAGGTCCCCATGCATAAATCACAAAAAAGCTAGCATGCAAGTCCAGCAGGTAATTGGAAAGGCAAATGGAATGGTGGCCTTTATTTCAAAGGGAATAGAATATAAAAATAGGGAAGCCCTGCTGAAACTATACAACGCACTGGTTAGACAACACTTGGAATACTGTGAACAGTTTTAGTTCCCTTATCTAAAGAAAGATATCCTGGGCATTGGAGACAATCCAGAGAAGGTTCACTAGGTTGATCCCGGGTACGGAGGGACTTTCTTATGAGGAGAGGTTGAGGAGGTTGGGCCTGCACTCATTGGAGTTTAGAAACATGAGAGATGACCTTATTGAGGCATATTGGATCGTTGGGAGCTTGACAGGGTAGATGCTGAAAGGATGTACCCTCTTGTGGGAGAATCTAGGTCCAGAGGGCAGAATCTCAAAATAAGGAGTGGCCCATTTGAAACAGAGATGCGAGAAATTTATTTTCTCAGAGAGTAGTGAATTTCTGCAATTCTTTATCGCTGATTGCTGTAGCAGTTGGGTTGTTAAGTATGTTCAAGGCTGAGATAGACAAGATTTTTATTCAGTAAGGGAATCAAGGGTTATGGGGATTGTCACATCAGCTCAGCCATTATCCCATTGAATGGCGGAGCAGAGTCGATGGCCTGAGTGACCCACTTCTGCTCGCATGTCTTATGGTCTTAAAAGTATATATTTCTTTTGAATTGTCTCGTACCTGGTAACATGGACTGATTCAGGCAGGTTATTCCTCTAAATAGCTGAATGCCAGAGGTGAGCTGAGAGTGACTGCCCTTGACATCAAGGCAGCAATTGACCGAGTACGGCATCAAGGAGCCCTAGCAAAACTGGAATCAATGGGAATCGGGGGGAAACTCTCTGCTGGTTGGAGTCATACCTGGCACAAAGGACAATGGTTATTGTGGTTGGAGGGCAATCATCTCAGCTCCAGGACATCACAGCAGGAGGTCCTAGGGTAGCGTCTTAGGCCCAACCATCTGCATAAGGTCAGAAGTAAGGATGTTCACAGATGACTGCACAATGTTCAGCACCATTTGTGACTCCTCAGATAATGAAGCAGTCTGTCTCCAAATGCAGCAAAACCTGGATAATATCCAGGCTTGGGCTGACAAGAGGCAAGTTACATTCGCGCCACACATGTGCCAGGCAATGACCTTCTCTACAAGAGAGGATCTAAACGTCGTCCCTTGACATTCAATGGCATTACCATTCTTGAATCCCCTACAATCAACATCCTGGGGGTTACCATTGATCAGAAACTGAATTGGACTAGCCATATTAATACTCTGGCTACCAGAGTAGGTCAAAGCCTAGGAATCCTATGGCGAACAACTCACCTCCTGAGCCCCTAAAGCCTGTCCACCATCTACATCCAGGGGTGCAATGGAATACTCTCCACTGGCCTGGATGAGTGAAGATCCAACAACACTCAAAAAACTCGACACCATCCGGCAGGCTGCTTGATTGCTACCCGTTCCATAAACATTCAATCCCTCCTCCTCTGCCGAACAGTGGCAGCCATGTATACCATCTACAAGATGCACTGCAGGAACTCGCCATGGTTCCTGAGGCAGCACCTTCCAAACCCACAACCACTACATCTAGAAAGACAAGAGCAGCAGATACCTGGGAACCTCACCACCTGGAGGTTTCCCTCCAAGTCACTCACCATCGTGACTTAGAAATATATCACCATTCCTTCACTGTTGCTTGGTCAAAATCTTGGAACCCCTCCCCCCCACCCGACAGCACAGTGGAGGTACCTACACCTCAGGGACCGCAGCGGTTGAAAAAGGCAACTCACCATCGATTTCTGAAGGGCAACTAGGAATGGGCAATAAATGCTGGTCTAACCAGCGATGCCACATCCCGTGAGTGAATAAAAAAAAATAACCATGCAAATTCAATTATTTTCAAGGAATAATTCCACTGCAAGATTGGCAGTGAAGTGATTTTTGGATTTGGAAAATGCTAAACAGGGTCTGGCCAGATTCTTAAGAAAAGCAAAATGAGACTGCCTCACAGAGGCATTGTCACACAAGGCATTAGTTGAAGTGTAAATCTAGTTCAGTGCCAAATTTGCAACGTGTTCAGAAATCCTTTGGATCCCATGAACTGTTGCAAACCCACCTGATCTTTATTTAAAGATTTGGAGAGCAGGAATTCTCACTGACTTGTTTTATAAATTCTCAAATGTCTAGCCAATGGAGACTGGTGTACACTTGTGCGTTTCCAGGCAAGCAGAGGACCCTGTCCTGTGCAGGAGAGGAAGCCTGCAGTTGGACTGATGCATATTAACGTCTTGTGTAGGTGCCAACAAACCCCCCAACCATCCTCATCACTGAAGATTTGGAGAACTGTTGAACTTCAGAGGACATGTAAATCCTTCTACCTGAATGGAAACCTTCTCCTGGTGCGTCTGCAGTTGTGCCAATTGTGGCATTTGTAATGATTGTGCAGGGCAATGTGACAATATGAGACTTGCGTGTTCCACAAGTGGCACTGTTGAAGGCCATCTTCTTGTGACTGATCTTCTTGAGCAAAGAGGATGAGAATTTACAATTTTTATTTATTGGCCGGAATTGTCCGACTGTTGCGATTCCCTTTCTCCCCTGGTAGTGCACCCCTGCCCATGTGTTTCCCAGCAGTGTGGGGTGGCTTTAATGGGAAATCCCATTGACAAGCAGCGGGAAGCGAGAATACCGCCAAAAGCGAACGGCATGTCACCAAGAAATAAGCGACTGGGAGACCAGAGAATCCAGCCCATTTTATCATGAACGAACCATATTGGAGCTGACAGAGGAAGCTTGGTCTAACTTAACCGTATCATCTTCCATAGCCCTACTTGTCAAGGCAAATGACTGCACAACAACTTTTGTGATATTCTTTGCTGGAAAGGAGCCTCATTGAGATATGCATCCCAGGACAACTTGGAAGGAGTAGGTTACACCTGGACTGACTCATTGAAATCATTTTTGCTTGCCCTTCATCATTGTGGCTCAGTTAGTAGCACTCTCACCTCTGAGTTACAAGGTTTGGGGCTCAAATCCCACACACAGGTCTTGAGCACAAACCTAAGGCTGACACTTGAATGTGGTACTGAAAGAGTGCTGCACGGCCGGAGTTGCCATTTTTTATTGAGACTTGAACCTGAACCCACATCAACTTGTTTGGGTGGATGTAAAAGATTTTATGACACTATCTTGAAGAACAGTAGGATAATTCTTCCCACTGTCCTGATCAATTTTTCTCCCTCATTCTACATTACCAAAACAGATTATCTGGTTATGATCACATCGCTGTTTGTGGGAGTTTGCTGTGAATAAATTGTCTGTTGTGTTTCTAAAATTATAACAAAGGCTGCTCTTCAAAAGTACTTCAATGGCTGGACAGAACTTTGAAATATCTGGTGCTTGTGAAAACTGTCACATGAATACTGGTCTTTCTTTCTATTTACTATTCTCTTTGCTTAATCAAATGCCTTTAAACATCGCCGGGATGCTGTGCCCGCCTTCGCCCTGGGTGCAAACGACATGGACGTGGACGCAAAATCCCACGAGAACCAAAAAAACGAGGATCTCAGTAGGGGTAATTACTGTTCTCTGGGGAGCTCTATGGTGGGTGGTGGCGTTGCCCATGTGTGTGGTGTGGGGCAGTGCGATCTCAGGAATCCCAACGTTTGCCAGCTTTTTCCAGCCACACTCACCAGCATGGCAGTGTGAGCCATGCCTCCAGACCTTTGTTTTCTTCCAAGTGCGGCATAATATGGTGAGGAAAGTCAGCTATGCAGCCGGTGAGCTGTACACCGCATATCTTGCCTGAGCCAGCATTTAGAAGGAAAAAAAAATTCCGCCCAATGTATTAGTGATTAGGTGTTTGTCACTTTATGGATTTTGGCTTTACGTGCATAGTAATGCAGTAATCCCGCGTTGTGAATAATGGTAATAAAAATTATTCACTAGTTTCATTGTCTTGTCTACAACAGTACATTTTGCCTCTGAAAGCAACATTGCTTTGTTTTGTACATGATACTTTCTTTTGAAACCTTGAAGCAGCACTTCCCAAATTAGTGTAAATATATTTCACATAATCAGTATAGTGCCATACGGCCAATCCACCTAACCTGCACAACGTTGGCCTGTGAGAGGAAACCGGAGCACCTGGTTTCACCAGGAGCACCACGCAGACACGGGGAGAACTTACAAACTCCACACAGACAGTCACCCAAGGCGGGAATTGAACCCGGGTCCCTGGCACTGTGAGGCAGCAGTGCTAACCACTGTGTGACTGTGCCGTTCATCCTGAAATTTGAAGAACTGTTTAAGTTAGTGTATCAAAACAGGAAACCTAAATGGAAGGAACTTCCAATCTTTGTGCATGTTTACACTAGCTCCATCAGTTTCCATCAGCATTTTAAACCTTTTGTGATCTACACTTTGCCCCTACAGGTCTCTGCTGTGCAAGTAGAAATGGGGTTTTGGCAATGGCCCCTCGTCAGGAAAACAAAGATAGTTTTGAAGGATTTATATTTGCATTGGTAAATATTACAAATAAGGTCTAGTTTTAAGTGGGTTTAAACTAGTGTTTTTGTTTAAGGAAGGGTAAACCTATCATTAGATTCCTGCTGGACAAAGCTGTTTGTACATGTGGGGAGTTTTGTTTCAATTGAAACTGTGCTTCTGTTGTGCTTAGAGAGGTTACAACATGAAGATTAAATAAAGGTTGGCAGAAGCATAAGGTTGTTGCTTAGTAACCAATGGCCCTTGTAAGGTAGGAAGACTTTTGAGTTTAGTTTTTAGCTGGATATATTGCAGTTGGGATTAGTTAGTAAGAGAGAAGGCAGCTCTCACGGTGCTGCTAGAAACAGTTGGTTCAGAAGAACGAAGAAAGAACAAGGAACAAAGAAAAGTACAGCACAGGAACAGGCCCTTTGGCCCTCCAAGCCCGTGCCAACCATGCTGCCCGACTAAACTACAATCTTCTACACAAAGACTAGAGAGGGAACATCTCTCTCAACGTTGCTACAATAAAACCATACCATGGAATATTGGTTAAGAGAACAAGTGCAGAGCGCTAAAGTCCAGCTAGTTACAGAAACTAAAGCAATAAAGAGAAATTTTCAAGACACCGAAGGTTAAAGGTACTAGGACAGAGAACTGTTTAGTAAAGACAGACCGACCTGAGAAGTAGGCTGAAATGCCAGAATTATATCTGAAGTGATTTTCAAGTCTGGAAGATTTTACTACAATTTGGAAGAGATTGCCTCTTCGGTGGGCCTGGAGAGAAGGCTGTTGCCTAGGCGGAGGTCGACATCAGGCAACCAAGTGAGACCCCGCTGGTTTCACCACCACCACCACCACCACTCCACACCACCACCACCACCACTCCACACCACCACCACCACCACCACTCCACACCCCCTTACCACCCCCACACCTCCCCTCACCAACCCCACACCACCCTCACGCCACTCCCCCTCCCCCCCCACCAACCCCACCCCACCCCCTCATCACCTCCACACCACCACCAGCCCAACCCATGATCCAATCGTGCACCATGTCTTATGTCTTGCAGGATCATCTGGCGACGAGGTGGGCCCTTCTGATGTCCCCTGTCCCGGACCTTAATCACAAGCGGAGAGCAGCAATGAGGAGGACACGGACACTGAAGAGAGCCCTCAGACATTGGCCCGAGACACCCCGGCCCACCAGTTCGCGGACAATACTGACTACTCCTCAAACCTGCCTTCATCCTCCACCATCCCAGAGACACTCACCTCAGTTCGGCACTTTAGCGAAGAGGCTCCTGGGGCTCTATCTGGTGCACAGCACACTCGTGCTGTGGCACATCAGGTGGAGGCAGGAAGCCCCGAGGGGGCAGATGTCAGAGGGTGGCCCGATCCAAGAGACTAGATGCTGTGGGGACGGGTCATGGACTTCTGGAAAGGGTTGTCCCATCGATAATGGAGATGCAGACACAGAACCAGGGATTATTAGCAACCATCCAGCTCTTGCAGATGCAGTTGGAGGAGTACAATCGTCTGCAGGGGCAGGAAGCTGTGCTGACAATGTGTCACCCAGGCGAACACCACATGGGTGCCGTCTGCAGTGGAGACACTAGGGGTGAAGGTATCAGCCATGGGTCAAGACGTCCAAGGCCTGGGGCACTCTGTGGGTGGCTGAGGCACAGGACAGGGCTGTCCTGTCACAGGCAGCTATGTGCCAAGGCCACCTGGACATTGCAGCGGTGCTCCAGAGCTTGGCCCAGTCACAGCGGGGGGTTATGGCTGAGGGCGTCATCAGCATTGCCCAGGTGCTGGCTGACCTGCATCAGTCCCGGAGGGAGGTGGCACAGTCACTGAGTGATGTGGCACAGACCCAGAGGGAGGTGTCACAGTCCATGTGCTCCATGGCTGTGAGCATGGAGACCTGGTCATGAAGAGAGCAGGCCTCCAGGACTGGCAGTACCAGGTGGTGCGGGAGCTTCTGGGGTTCGCTCCAGTCGCACCCTCTTCCCACAAAGTAGCACGGGGGCCATTGGGAAGTCCCGCAGGGGTGGTGCTGAAGCACTACAGCGCCTCAGACTCCCTCCTCCTTGTCCCTGGCGCATCTGATGAGCAACAGGATGAACAGGGTGGCAGCATGTCACCTAGGACACCTGAGCAACAGCTGGGCCCATTCAGGTCCGGTCGCTCCAGGGGATAGCTGCCAAAGGGACCCAGTTCAAAGGTCGGGAATCGCAGCAAGCCATCTCCACTCCTGATGTACCACCTGGGGATCCACCTAGATGTAGCATTAGGGACCATTAGGTCAGAAAGGTAGACACCGGTTAAAATGGCACGGGTGCACCACTTAGGACAGCATTAGGGGATAAGGCACAATCGTTTATAGTGATGTTCACTTGTACTATGTTAAATAAACACCTTGCAGACATCCGATGATGTAGGTGGAGGTCGCACGTTAGGTGGCTCCTGCTCGAGGCTCTGGTTTTTGAACTGTTATGCCCGCTTTCAGGGGTAGTTTTTGAATAGCTAGTGTGGGAAGGTATGAGGAGGGTGTGAGATGTCGAAGATTCAGAAAACCCAGAAGAAGAGCACTGGAAAGAAGGAGGCGAACAAAAGACCTCCGTTGACTGAGTTGGTGAATCCGGCATGAATAAAGATGGCGGAGGTCGAGTCGCTGGGTGGGGTCGGTCCCCTCAGAGTGGAATCTCTGACCGAGGTGATGTCCGGGGCGTTTGAGAAGCTGTTCGCCAAGCACCTGGAGGTGCTGTAGAGGGAAATGAAGAATGTGATGAAAGAATGGGTGGAGGAGGTGATTGCTCCAGTAAAGGTGGCAGTGTTGAAGATGTCCGTCGAGATGCGGGAGCAAGGAGAGAAGCTGAAGGGGGTGGAGGAGGCTCTGTCGCAGCACAGTGACCAGTTCATCTCGTTGGGTAAGGAGCTGCGGAGGGTGGCGGAGGCCAACAAAGGACTCAGAGTTAAGGTGGAGGACCTGGAGAACTTCGGCCAGCCTACAGAACGTAACATGGTACTAGAAGTGATGATTTACTGAGAATTCGAAGATTCTGCACGAAAAAAATCCAAACCACTAAAGATAACTGTGAAGGAAAAGAGAAAAAAACATTTTTTTTGCTACTAACCTTGCAAGCCACTGGCATCCGGTACTTAACGCGCGGTAAAACTTTGATGCCTGGAATGGAAGGCATCAAGGCACCTCAACATCTTCGGATTACCAGTAACAAGAATTGGAGGGTGTTTAAGCAACAGTTTATACTCTATGTTGCAGTCCTTGGTCTGCAGGCACAGCCCGTTGAGAGGCGTATTGCGTTGCTGCCCACTCACTGTACCAGGTCTCCAAGCAATTGAAATTTTCAACACATTTGTTTTTGAAAACGAGGCTGACGGCAAAAGCTTCGACGAAGTGCTTAGATAATTCGATCGGCATTGCTGCCCTAAAAAAATGAAACCTTCGAGCGTTGTACATTCCGTATGCGCACCCAGAACGCAGGAGAGGCATTCAATAGCTTCCTTACTGACTTGCGATTGAAGGCGCAGTCGTGCAACTTCAGCACACTCCAGTCGTCAATGATACGCGATCAGATCGTTTTTAGGATTTCGAATGATAAAGTGCGCGAACGGCTTCTGCGGGAAACAGACCTGCAGCTCGAACGTGCGATTCAAATATGTCACGCGAGTGAGCTGGCTGCGAAACAGATCAGCATATTAAATTGTCGGCATTTTGGTGCGAAGGCAGAAGAGACGGCAGACACCATTAACGTGGTGACGCGGTCGAATAAGAAACGTGCACCCAGTGCGGGCGGCGATTTTGAGCGGCCGACCTGTTTTTCCATTTTATGTTCGCGATGTGGCAAACTGCATTTTGCATGCAATGCCTTGCTTATGTGTCAGCTGTAATGGAAGAAATAATTTTGCAGCCCAATGTTATTCCAGGAGAAGGCCTGAACAAACAAAGAGTATCAGTGCCATTGATGAGATGTGCCTAAAGGACACATTCTTTGTAGACATGATCTCCAGCGAGGACAAGGAGGTCCAAGTCATACCAAATAACAATGTTTTTATACCAATCTGCAGCAATAGTGAGTTCTGGCAGAAAATTGTAAGGATAAATGGACCATGCCGTTAAAGATAAATGGCATGTTGATAACAGTCAAGCTCAACACTGGTGCGAGGGCCAATCAAATCAACCTGTCCGATGTAAAAAAGCTGCGAATTGAACCAAAAATAGTCAACAGAACGGTAATGTTAAGACACTACAATGGTAACAAAATCTCGTCATTAGCAGCATGTGAGCTTAATGTCGATGTAAGAAATAAAATTCACAAGTTGAAATTATTTGTGGTGGCAGGGGACCACGAATCATTAATTGGAGTTGAGGCGTGTGAGGAACTACAGCTAGTCCAACATGTTTACAGTGCAGACAATGCTGCAACAGGCTCTCATCCCTGGAGACTCCATACTGAATGATTTCGCTGAACTTTTCCAAGGTTTTGGCACGTCACCATACACGTACAAAGTTCAGCTAAAAGAAGATGCAAAACCTGTGATTCATGCGGCGAGACAGTAGCCAGCACCATTATGGGATTAAAAAAAGGCAGAGCCAGAGAGAATAACTGCCTTGGGTGTTATTAAGCGTATTAAAGTCCCTACCGACTGGGTTAATTCCATAGTCTGTGTTAAGAAGTGCAATGGAGACGTTAGAATATGCATAGCTCCGAAGGACTTGAATCTCAACATTAAAAGCGAACACAACCCAATACCAAAGAGGGAGGCGATGACATGTGAAATGACAGGAGCAACCCGTTTCCAAAATTGGACATGTCACAAGGCTTCTGGCAACTTAAACTAGATAAGCACTAAATTGTGCACGTTCAACACACTCTTTGGGAGAAATTGTTTTTAAGAATGCCATTTGGCATCATCTCAGCTTCAGAGATCTTTCATTTACTTTAGCCAGTCTACAGTACATGACAGGTAACCTTAGGAGGACAAAGTTTTTTTTACAATTGCTAATTGGGCTGCTTCAATGGGTGAGGGTGCAAACTCAATTCATTGGAGCTTGATGTTTTGTGACGTAGTTTACACATGGTTTTCCTGTAAAAAGGAATGTGGTATGTGGGAGTTTGTGGATAACAAAGCATTCCTCTATTCCCACATTGCCATTTCCATTCGCTTGACTCAGTCACTCAATTTGAGTGGGAGTTGGAGACTTCACAATGTAAAGGCAGCGGTAGGAATTTCAACTTTTATCACGAACATGGGCAAAATTTTCCATTGTATTTTTCTAAGCGTGGACCAGGTGGGAAAACCAGTGTGCAGTGCACTGCCATACTGGTGGGGTGGAGTCTGATCGAGCCGGCAATATTGGTTCTCCAGAGACTGGGCTGCCCTTGATCTTAATAAAATATAAACAGATCCTCCCATGGAGATGGAGAGTGTGTCCCCGCACCCAAAAACCACACCCCTCCGGCCACTGACACAGGGGAAACTTCCCAGGACATGGGGAGGGCCCCCCCCCCCACCCCCCCATGTGGACCTCTACATCTCAAGGCCCCCTCTCTGGCACTGCCACCTGACATTACCCTGATACTGCCCATAGCACCCTGGCACCTTAGCACTGTCCCCAGCACCCTGACACTGCACCCTGACACTGCTCTTGGCAGTATCAAGGTGCAAGGCTGCAGTGCACTGCCTGGGCATGTCCTTCTCCCCCTAGGGGCTATCCTTATCTGTGTACCCCTGGCAGGTTCCCTTCGTCTGATTCCTGTGTTTCAAAACATGTTGCTAAGTCGCAAGAGGGCTTCCACAAGACGTGGAGGCCATTCACCAACTTGCTCCATGCCAGGGCCGGGAAGGAGGGTGGGTGGCGGGGGAATGGGCCATGTGGCTGGGGTGACTCTCCACGGGACTGGGGTGGTGTCCAGGCACGGACCGCCATTGCTGCGGCCTGCAAGGCAGCCATCTTGCTGCCCACCCCACTGACCACCCACCTTGGCCCCTGGTTCTGCAGAGTGACACCTGCCACATGAGTGCCCCCATCGCCGCACCCCACCATCCGCCCCCCACCCGGCTGCCACCCGCCAGCGGGGCATCAGGCAGCCCACCCAAGGGCAACGTCCACTGAAGCCCCTACGGCAGCACCGGGCAGGGGCCATGGAGCATATCGCTGGCAAGGGCAGCGGCAGCCGATGGTACCCCTGGTATCAGGGATGGGAACCAGGGCCAGAGGCCTCCACGATGCCGGGTACCAACGGGGCCAGGGGTACGGAAATGGGGGGGGGGGACATGTGTGGTGTTGCTCTTTTTAGCCTTAGCTTACTTTATTCTAATTCTGTCACCTTTGCTCATGAGTCGCCAGGTATCTTTCTGATACCGCCAAGTGGTTCAAGTCCAAGTAATGATTAATAATGCAACACACTGCTTAGTAAGAATTAAATCAACGCTCATTTATTATATACAGCAATAAATACTTATACAATAATCCTACTTCTAAACTACTACCTACCATTAAAGGCCAATACTTAACTTTGGAAATGGCCCACCAGGTCAGGGAAACGAATGGTCTCTCGAATTGGTTCTGGCCTGCGGGATTCAAAGCTGGTAAAAGTCGATAGTCAGGAGCGCCTATCTGGTAGCGATCGCTGGAGTAAAACTTACGGTTTTCTTTGTCGAAGGGTCTCAAAGGTTACGAGCAGGAAGAGAAGGGTCAAGTTGAACTTGGCCCCTATTCTTATAGTCCCCAGGGGCTTCCCGCCTCTCGGGGCGGACCTCGTACCTGGTTCCAAGTGATTGGACTTGGTCCCAATCACTTGGTTCGATATGCTCCAATAATGGGGCGATTCCTTGATCGGGGGGTGGTCGTTTACCTTTCTTTGTGTCAGCCCCTGCTGGTGCCGACAGGTCTGGGTCGGCTTTCAATTGCTAATTTGTAGCAATTGTTCCCGGGGATGGCTGCTTAATATGCAGATGGCTGGGTTGTCGTGATGTTGATGGCTGCAGGTATCGGTCTGGGCTGACTTCCCCAGAGCCGAATACACTGTTTTACCTGCAGCTCTCCGTTTGAGTCCTGTTGGCTGATTTTCCCATCAGCCTCTTTCGTTCGCCATTTTAGATCGGGGTTTAACCATTCTAATCGGGAATCAGCCATTTTAGGTGGCTACAGTGGGCAGAGCCCACGGTGTCAACCGGGGCGTGGACCTGTTTGGGCACGGGAGTACGCACTATGCTAACATGTTGACTTTTCACCCCCTGAAAACAATAATATTGGAATTCAACCAGCAATGGTGGCCTTCCAGCTAGTCGCCGCAGCCCTGGGGGATGCCCTGTGGCTGAACTAGCTGGCGCTGCTCGAGGAGAAGGAAGCTGCAGCAGCAGAGCTTGCACCAAAGGAACAAGAGGCAGCCACCTAGGATGGAGGAACGGCCACCCAGCAGGTCGAGAAGGAGGAGGTGCAAAGGAGGGGCCACATGAGCCCTCGTGTGTACTGGCAGCACCTGTCATTCAAGGACCTGCTGGACCGGGCATACCGTCAAAGACTCCGGATGAGCAGGGAATCAGTGCAACATATCTTCCAGATCATGGCACACCTGGCACCGGGGGGACATGGAGGAGGGCACCCGCTCCCTGTGGCCGTCAAGGTGACGGTTGCCCTGAACTTTACGTGACAGGGTCCTTCCAGATGTCGAGTGGGGACATGTCTGCGATCTCACAGACCTCGGTGCACAGGTGCATCCATGCCGTCACGGAGGCCCGATATGCCCAGGAGGCTCAATACATTCAATTCGATGTGGACTGATCTCGCCAGGATGCCAGGGCAGTGGGGTTTGCCATTTCGCCGACATGCCCTGGGTTCAGGGGGTGATCGACACGGATACATGTCACCCTTCAATCTCTTGCAGATGACAGGCTGCTCTACACAAACAAAAAGGGGTTCAACTCGATGAACGTGCAGCTGATATGTGACCATCAGCTGCGCATCATGCACGTCTATGCCTGATACCGGGGCAGTGTGCACGATCCCTTCATCCTGGTACACTCGACAATTCTTGACATATTCGAGATGACTCCCTGGCTGGCGGGTTGGCTTTTGGTTACAGCGGTTATCCACTGTGGTTGTGGCAGTTGACGCCTATCCGGAGGCCACAGACCATCGTGGAGACCAGCTACAATGATGCCCATGCCATGACCAGGGGCATGATCATGCGGTGCCTCGGCCTCCTGAAGCTGCGGTTCAGGTGCCTGGACTGCTCTGGAGAGGCCCACCAGTATGACACTGAGGGTCATCCGCATCGTGGCGGCCTGCTTGTCCTCCATAACATCGTGCAGCAGAGGGGCAACATGCTGGAGGAGGAGGAGAAACACCAATCCTCGTCCGACGAGGAGGATACAGGAGAGGGTGAGGATGGGCAGGACATGGGGCCTAGGCAGAGGCATGGTAGGCCACACGACATGTGCGCCAGGGCCAACGCGCACCGAACCTCTAATCGCCTCCAGTTTCACCAACTGGGGGAGGGGAACTGGCCAGGGGCACAGATGCCGCATCCCACCACCACCTACCCCGACCCTCTCCATCCCCGGACACCCTCTCGCCTGAAACTCCCTCTGTGATACATACCTGCTGCACTACAGGGTACGGGCCCTGGGCCGGAAGTGTCACTGGGTCTGGTCCATGGGGTGGAGGATGATGACAACCCACTCTACGATGAACTCTAGTGCTCCAGATTGTATGACAACGTCTGTCTCCTACCTACGGTATCACTTTCCACCTGTGTGATCCCTACATGCGAGCTGGCCATTCCATCTCACCGTGCCATCGGATCCCGAGGGTGACGGTGGTGGGGTTGCTAGGGGGGCGGGGGGGAGGGTGGAGGAGCCCAGGCTACCCACAAAGTCCCACCATTCCCCCCCCCCCCTCCGCATCCCCTCTCTAGCCAGCCGAGACCAGCCCACCCTTCACACCCATCTGACAGAGCACCAAGACAGGTTGTAACATTGTAAACAAGTGTTTAATATGACAACATATATTCAGAGTCCCTTTCACTAAACTGTGCCCTGCACCCATGCCAACTTAACTGGTGTTTAACTTTTTGGCCTTATGGACCCTATGCTATGTCTATGTGGATCCCCAGATGGTACAGCGGGAGTGGAGGTGGCCCGTTGTGATTCCAGCCCTGCAAGCTGGGTCCCCGTTTGCGGCCTTCTTCTGGGGCGACCAGGCCTGGATGGGCCCGGTTGTTGCTTGGGTGTCACAGCTGGTGTGGTGCCACCGTGTTCTGCCCGCTGCCCACCAGATGCGCCAGGGACAGGAGAGGGGGAGCTCCGAGATGCTGTGGCGTTCCAGCACTTCCCCTGTGGGAGCCACCGGCATGGGTCCCATCTCCTCCTCCCTTGTGTTGCCCGATAGCTCCTGAGCTACTACATAGGACAGGGGTGCGAGCGGGGCTATCCTTGAGGCTCGCTGCCATCTGCCGCTGCCTGTCCTGGAGGCCCACTCTGGTCTTGGCCAGGATCGAGCACAGGGAGTCGCCCATAGCCGTCTGGGACTGCACCACATCAGCGATTGACTCTGCCATCACCTTCTGGCTCTGTGTCACATCAGCCAGCTACGACGCCATCTCTCTCTGGGACTGGGCCACTTCCCTCTGTGTCTGCACCACATCAGGGCAATTCCGCCAACGTTCCCAGCCATGGCCCGCTGTGATTGGGCTACGCTCAGGATCGGCGCTGCAATTCCCAAGTCGCTCTGGCATATTGTTGCCTGTGAGGCGGCAACCTGTCCTGGGCCTCGGCCAGCGCCTACACAGAATGCCCCATGCCTTGGACATGCTGATCCATAGCCGCAACCCTCGCCCCCCCAATGCCTCCACCGTGGACGCCACCCGTGCGGTGTTGGCCTGGGTGGCACGCATGGTCGGCACCACCTCCTGCTCCTGCAGGTAGTTCGACTTCTCCAGGAATTATTCAGGAATCGGTGGAGACCCACCACCATCGCCCTTGGCGGTTTGTTTGCCTGCGGCTCCTTCATCAGCGCCCTGTGCGCTCGGTCTACCTCCATTGCAACATTGGTGGGACCGGAAGATCCTGTTGTTGGCCAATGGTGAGCCGTCTTTGCCATGGGAAACTCACCATGGAGTGTGGGGGGGGGGGGGGGGCGAGGGACAGGGAGGGGAGAAAATCCCCCTTATATCCACTTCTGTGGAAAGAGAAAAACTAGAAGCTAAAGACAACCAAAACACAAAGTCAGGAAGTACTGTGATATGAATGTGGAACCTGCTACCACACGGAATATTTGAGGCAACTAGAATAAATGCATTTAAGGGAAAACAAGACAGCATACGCAGGAGAAGGGAATAGAGAGTTACACTGATGGAGTTAGATGAGAAAGGATGGGAGGACGTTTGGGAGGAGCATAAACACTGGCAAGACCTAGTTGAGTCAATGGCCTGTTTTAGTGCTGTATATTCGATGTGCTTCTAAGATAATATGGGAATCGGGATGATCATTTCTCATGACATTAAAATGCCTTGGGCCCTTTTTTAAGTAAAAGGCAGCACTTTGTTGCCATTGCCTTTCCAAGCCTTTAAGAATCCGAAAGGAGTCTCATTAATGAGGCCGAGATAATCCAGGAGATGATGAATTTTGACTGAACCATTCACTTCCGATTTACGACTCATGGAGACTATTTGCCGAGTGACGTTCCAGGAGTAAACAATAACAGACAGCGTGATGAAATCAGTAAATTAGTTAGCAAAATCGAAAACGAAACAATTGCAACACAGCGGCACGTTGAGTGAAGATTGAAAATGAAACAATTAGTGTGAAAAATGTGCTGAAGAATTATTGCAAAATTGTTAAAATGAAACCAAAAGATGTGATTTGAATTCAACGAGAAAACCCCCGCAAAATGATGTCGAAATATCAGTCAGAATTTCAAATGGTCGGAGTAAAAGCACAAGGAAAGAAAGCATGAAGGGAATGATCAATCTGCTCAATATGAAAATATGCTAACTCAGGACAGGATTGAAAAGTTTTGAAATGAGCTACAAGTGATTAATATTGTAGTAAACATTTTTTTCCAACAGAAACTTTCTTTTCGTCCTCTGACCATGCAGCATCACTTTTATAGCACAAGCAAAATTTCAACTGAAAAAATGTTCCCGTTTACTATGATAGAAATTTCCACGTAATTCTTGCCGATGTTCTATGTTACACCTTTGAGAGATGTCAATCACAGAACCAGGACTGCAGGAGTCCATTCAGCCCATCAAGTCGGCACTGGCTAACAATGAGGGCAGGAACAAACCTTGAAAACATTTTTCTTTCCAATATCAGCGCAAAAGTTTCTCTTTTCAGGAAAAAGAACTGTGAGTTAACTATCTGCTGTATTTTGAGTGAGCCATGGGGATGTGTGCTGAAATCAACGGCAGCTGGGAGTTAAACTTACTCTCCAGTCCTCCTGGACGCCGTGGAGGAGAGAAGAATGACCCTGAACCCCAGTCCAGGAGGAAGGCTGCAAGGCGCCGCCATTCTCCATGCCTGGACGCAGGTGGCAGAGATGGTCAATGTCGCCTGGACTGGCATGCAGTGCCAGGAGAGACTACACAACCTGCTCGGGGTGGCCAGAGTGAGTTGGCACACACCCGTCCCACACACCCGTAACCCTCCCCCCTCCCCCCGGGGGGGCGGCTGAACCCCCATCCTGTTCCACATGCCAGCGCCCATGCCAGCCGCCATGGCCGGGTGCCCTGGCCACTGATGCCATCATCTACCCAAAAGCTGGGCTGCAAGCGTCGGAGCGTCTAACAGTGTCGTTGTTTCTGTTTGGCCCCCCGCCCCAGGAAAAGGCCACATACAACCACTGGGAGGGGGAGAAGACCGAAGGGGGACCACTAGACCTGCAGCCCCTCACCATGCCCAAGCAGAGGACACTGGACGTGGTCTGCGGCCCGGAGGAAAGGGAGGTCACCAAGGTGGAGGTCGACGGCGGGCGAGCAAGTGAGACCCTGCTTAGTTGTGGATCACCATGACATGTGTGGGCACCCCCACACCCCCTCAGCCCACACCCCCCTCACCCCTGCTGTGCCTTCTAAGCCAGTGTGTCTTTAACCCGTATACAATGGACAAATGACCACACAAGTTGTTTAATATGATATTAGTTTATTACACACACAAAGTTAGCACACACATACAAGTTGCACTCCAAACTAACACACAAGAACGACCCTAACTTCACGTCCAGGTGGCTGGCAAGTAAACAGATATGGCGTTATCTGGAATCCGTCGTCAGGCAATGCTGGATGTCTGTTGCTGGCCGTCTGTGTCCCCGGTTCTGGTCCCTCTGTGGATGGCGTGGATGTTCCTATCCTTGGCTGGTGAAGGTATCACTGCTGTTGCCGTTGGTGGTCGAGAGAGCGAATGGCGGAGCAGACTCGAAGGGCCGAGTGCCTCCTCCTGCGTCTATTTGTGATGTTGCAATGCAACATCTGGACTGCAGGCTTTATATATTTGCAAGCTGCAGCCTGTCTGTGTCCATGTATTGCCCAATGTTCCATCGATCTTTGTGGACGGCCATTTCAGAAGGCCACATATCCCTCCTCTTGATAGTTCAGGCGAAGCATGGTGAAGACTCAATGGGCCGAATGGCCTCCTTCTGCACTGTATGTTCTATTTTCTATGTTCTATGTTCTATGTTGTATCACAGACTCAGACCAATACCTGCCCTGCATCCCCAGTCACCTGTCTGTTTGTTAAGACCCTAACTCTACATGCACAAATCCCTAATACATAATACACCAATAACAAAGACTAATGTACATTACATAATGGACCCAATACGGTTAGAGAAATGGAAGTGTCCTTACTGTAAGATACAATTGGCAGTCTAAAGCAAAGGTTGGAAAATATCGTGAATTTAATACAAAAGCGGAGAAATACTTTCTGGTACAAATTGCAAAATATCGCCGGTAGTGGAGATGAATGAAAACAGGCTGATCTTAAGAATTTGCAGTTCTACAAAGGTCATATGTAAGCCAACTTGGATACTCATTGCAAAACAAGTATCAGTCCCCGGGGATCTTTAGTTTGGCTGAATTAAAGGAGCCCGTGCAGTAAACATGGGTCCCATATCCTGGCGCACCGTGATAGAACATAGAACAGTACATTACAGGCCCTTCGGCCCACGATGTTGCGGTGACCATTTATCCTAATCTAAGATCAACCTAACCTACACCCCTTCAATTTACTGCTGCCCATGTGCCTGTCCAAGAGTCACTTAAATGTCCCCAATGACTCAGACTCCACCACCTCTGCTGGCAGCACATTCCACACACCCACCACTCTCTGTGAGTAAAGAACCTACCTTTGACATCTCCCCTATACCTTCCTCCAATCACCTTAAAACTATGTCCCCTCGTGACAGCCTTTCCGCCCTGGGGAACAGTCTCTGGCTATCCATTCTATCCATGCCTCTCATCACATGGTACACCTCTATCAAGTCATCTCTCTTCCTTCTTCGCTCCAGTGAGAAAAGCCCTGGCTCCCTCAATCTTCCTTCATAAGACATGTCCTCCATTCCAGGCAGCATCCTGGTAAATCTCCTCTGTACCCTCTCCGAAGCATCCACATCCTTCCTATAATGAAGCGACCAGAACTGGACACAATATTCCAAGTGTGGTCTAACTAGGGTTTTATAAAGCTGCAGCAAAACCTTGCTGCTCTTAAACTCAATCCCCCTGTTAATGAAAGCCAACACACCATACGCCTTCTTAACAACCCTATTAACCTGGGTGGCAACTTTGAGGGATCTATGTACGTGCACCCCAAGATCCCTCTGTTCCTCCATACTTCCAAGAATCCTGTCTTTAACCCTGTATTCAGCATTCAAATCCGACCTTCCAAACTGAATCACTTCACATTTATCAAAGTTGAACTCCATCTGCCACCTCTCAGCCCAGATCTGCATCCTGTCAATGTCCTGTTGTAACCTGCAACAGCCCTCAACACTATCTACAACTCCCCTAACCTTCGTGTCATCGGCAAACTTACTAACCCTTCCACTTCCTCATCCAAGTCATTTATAAAAACCACAAAGAGCAGAGGTCCCAGAACAGATCGTTGCGGGACACCACTGGTCACCGGCCTCCAGGCGCAATACATTCTATCCACTACCACTTCTTTCGGCCAGCCAATTCTGTATCCAGACAGCCAAATTTCCGTGTATCCCATGCCCCCTAACTTTCTGAATGAGCCTACCATGGGGAACCTTATCAAATGCCTTACTGAAATCCATATACACCACATCCACTGCCCGACCTTCGTCAATGTGTTTCATCACATCCTTAAAGAATTCAATGAGGCTTGTGGGGCATGATCTGCCCCTCACAAAGCCATGCTGACTATCTTTAATCAAATTATGTTTTTCTAAATAATCATAAATCCTATCTCTCAGAATCCTTTCCAATATTTTGTTCACCACAGACGTAAGACTGATGGGTCTGTAATTCCCAGGGATTTCCCTATTCCCTTTCTTGGAGAGTGAGGACGCAAAGATCATTGCCAACGGCGCAGCAATCTCCTCCCTCTCTTCCCGTAGTAACCTTGGGTATATCCTGTCTGGCCCAGGGGACTTATCTATCCTGATGCTTTTCAAAATTTCCAGCACATCTTCCTGCTTAATATCAACATGTTCGAGTCTATTAACCTGGTTCACACTGTTCTCATGAGCAACGAGGTCCCTCTCTCTAGTGAATACTGAAGCAAAGTATTCATTTAGGGCCTTCCCCCATCTCCTCAGACTCTAGGCACAAGTTCCTTCCACTATCCCTGATCGACCCTACTCTCACTCTGATCACCAATCTGATCTCTGCTGTCCACCTGCGGAATTGGACTGTGAGGATGATGAGGTAGTTTAAGGTAAATAGGGTCAGCATGACAACCAGGTGGGAGAGGAGTCTCTGAAGGTTAGAGCCCCAATCCCAGGAATCATCCCACCAAGTTCTGGCTGTGCCTTCTGAATCTGTCGGGTGACATCCTAGGTTTGCTGTCTATGGGTGTCCTGAGGGACTAAGCATAGTTTCTGTTATTATCGCACGCCTAATTTCTGTCTTCATTCTATCATACTGTCACCATCCGTGACACCCCCCCTTTCCGCATTTTATTTAAACATGTTCGAACCCAACACAGCATCCTCTTGGCTGAGGCTTGGAGTGGTCAGAACCTGTCTTGGACCACTTCCTTCTTAACGCAACCATATACTGGTTGAAGTTTGGCTTAACCAGCCGAACCTCAAGGCGGACAGCTGCATACGGTTTCGTCCCAGGACCACAGAGGTCTGAGGGGTGGGGGGGGGAATTGTAGGGCAGCCCGATTCCTTCACAGCAGCAATCACCATAAGGTTGCTAAGCATAAATAGCATGTGGCCTCTGTAGAAGAGTGAAGGAGAGGATAAGTTGTGACCTGAGTCACTGAATACATTTTTTGTCCCACAAGCAAACGGTGAGGTGTGGGGCAAAGGTTTTGGTTTGAGACCTGCCCAAGTGTTTGGTACTGTAAGTAGCGAATTCAGATAGTGGGAGTCAGAGGGAAAGAGGGGTTAGGGGTGAGAGAGGTGCTTATGGGACGCGGCGGGCGAAGAATGTGTGGGGTCCCCAGGTGGGGTGGAGGAAATGCAATTACTCCTCTACCCTAGTGTTTTGAATGGTTCTGTAGGTCCCCGGATAGGGCGGGGGAAATGCCATAACTCTACGAACCAAGTGTGTTGAAGAACGGGACGAGTGTGTATTCCGAGGAAGGGGCTACTTCCTACGTCTGAACAGACCGGTGGTTGGAATGGCAGGAACGCGATGGTGATATGTTGGGTGTCCAAGGACAGATAATAGTGTGTGGTTGGTGAGGGACTACCTCCTAGTCTGTGAAAGGTGGGGTGATCCCCACGCACAGCGAAGGTGAAGATCGGACTCAGATTGGGGGGGGGGTGCAGAAAATGGTCAGGGAATGAATATAATCGATCGTAGGTTGATCCCAGTGATATACACTAGGGGGAAGTGTGCAGGTAGTGTACATACCAATTTCTCTGAGTAGTGGGGGACGATCGTGGAGTTGTGTGGCAGGCACACAATGTTGTATGGGTTGGTGGTCTGCTATCAGTGGTGGCGAAAGATGGCTCAGCGTGGGTGCTGATGATGAAGGTGCTCTGAGATTCTGATCAGTGAGAGGTGAGGGACAGTTCGAATTGCAAATAACTTGCAGGGAGGAGAAGAAGGGATGGGGAGACAAGGGTGAAACAATGCACAAACATAGAACACTAGCGTGCGTGGAGCACAGATGATGGGGCAGTTTCCATCAGGAAATCATGTACCATGCTTATTGGGAGGCGTCTGATTGTCATCATCTGGACACTTCAGAGTGTTTGTGCTCCACACACCTTAGAACACTACGCTCCGCAGTTGTTCTTGTAATACCCCCATGGGAGGTTCATCCATGGAATCATTTACCTCCCCTGGTCGCCAGACCCGCATCTGTCGGTTGCTTGCATTCATTGGGTTCAGGGTTACCATCTCTGGCTAAGGCGTCAGCCTTGCAGTTGCCAGGTGGGGAGGTGTGGTGATGGCTCTTCACCTCAATGATGCCTTAGTTGCGGCCAATGGCTTCTTACGGATTGGCGCACGTTTCCCGTGCACTTCGCTCATGTCTTCCCACCAAGTGTGCCCTACCGCCCAGGGACCTGTCTCGGTACCTGTTCAAATGTCAGACCACATCGGCCTACTTTTCCCTTTGATATATCTCCGTACTACCCCCTCCCATATGGGACACCACTTTGCTCCTGTCTTCCGCGCCTCTACATCTCTACTTGTTGTCTGAGCTGCCATATTTATTTTAGGGGGTAGAGGGCAGATTGGACAGCGGGTACAACTTGTGGCTATATTCCGGCCCTAATCCCTCTGAAGCTGCATGCAAATTAGCAGAGTTGACCCTATCCTCCCTTGTTAGGTACGCATCCAGTTAGTACACACTTCCAAAATTCAGTGATTTGTCTAATACAGAGTTTCGACCTGTGGTTTGTTTGTGATTTGCAAATAATCCTCAAGAGTAGAGACCTTTATATTCCCTTTGATTTACTTGGCATACTGGCCGTTTCGTGGGTCAGTTTCCTTCTTAATTCTGGCTCTTTGCGGGCAGCCATTTTAGATGTCCACACCCCTCACCCCCCACCCCCTCACCCTTACCCCCTCACCTCCGGCCTTTTATCCGCCAGTGCCCATAGGGCAACATGCATCCCATCTATTGCCTCCTGGACCTGGGTATCCAGGCGATGGCAGCTGCCCGGCACCCTGGTGGGCTCGGTCCACATGGCCCTGGATGTCCTGGTCCGCCTGGGCATATAGGGCATTCCTGATGGTGCGGATGCGCCTGTGCACCGAGGTCTGTGAGATCCCGGACAGGTCCCCACTCGGCCACTGGAAGGAACCTGTCACGTAAAGGTTCAGGGCGACCGTCAGCTTGACGATCACCGGGAACGGGTGTCCTTCCCCATACTCCCGCAGTGCCAGGTGTGCCATCATCTGGAAGATGTGTCACACTGTCTGCTCATCCGCAGTCTCCAATGGTATGCCCAGTCCGATAGGTCCTCGAATGACAGGCAATGCCGGTACACATGAGGCCTCATTCAGCGTCTCCATTGCACCTCCTCCTCCTCCTTGACCTGTTGGGTGGCTGGCCCTACAGCCTGTGCAGCCACCACGTGCCCCTCTGCTGCCTGCTCTGCTGCTGCGGCCTCCCCCTCCTCTCTGAGTGGCCCCTGCTCACGTTGCCGCAAGGTATCTCACAGGGCTACAGCCATCACCACAGCAGCCAGCATTGCAGGTCGATGTCCAAATGCCATTGTCTGCAAGGGGTGGAAGATCCACATATTAGCATGGCGCATACCCCCATGCCCTGCCAGGTTCCATGGGCTAGACGGTGGCCCCGGTTGGCACTGTGGGCCCCGCCCACGCAAGTCCCCCTCCCACCCAACCCAACACCCTGCCCTATCGGTATCCGGCCCCGTCGGTGCCCCCGGTCCTGGCACTCTCCCTGCTAGGTAGGGCAGTAGATGTTGTCTATATGGACTTCAGTAAGGCCTTTGACAAGGTCCCTCATGGTAGACTAGTACAAAAGGTGAAGTCACACGGGATCAGGGGTGAACTGGCAAGGTGGATACAGAACTGGCTAGGCCATAGAAGGCAGAGGGTAGCAATGGAGGGATGCTTTTCTAATTGGAGGGCTGTGACCAGTGGTGTTCCACAGGGATCAGTGCTGGGACCTTTGCTCTTTGTAGTATATATAAATGATTTGGAGGAAAATGTAACTGGTCTGATTAGTAAGTTTGCAGACGACACAAAGGTTGGTGGAATTGCGGATAGCGATGAGGACTGTCTGAGGATACAGCAGGATTTAGATTGTCTGGAGACTTGGGCGGAGAGATGGCAGATGGAGTTTAATCCGGACAAATGTGAGGTAATGCATTTTGGAAGGTCTAATGCAGGTAGGGAATATACAGTGAATGGTAGAACCCTCAAGAGTATTGAAAGTCAAAGAGATCTAGGAGTACAGGTCCACAGGTCATTGAAAGGGGCAACACAGGTGGAGAAGGTAGTCAAGAAGGCATACGGCATGCTTGCCTTCATTGGCCGGGGCATTGAGTATAAGAATTGGCAAGTCATGTTGCAGCTGTATAGAACCTTAGTTAGGCCACACTTGGAGTATAGTGTTCAATTCTGGTCGCCACACTACCAGAAGGATGTGGAGGCTTTAGAGAGGGTGCAGAAGAGATTTACCAGAATGTTGCCTGGTATGGAGGGCATAAGCTATGAGGAGCGGTTGAATAAACTCGGTTTGTTCTCAGTGGAACGAAGGAGGTTGAGGGGCGACCTGATAGAGGTATACAAAATTATGAGGGGCATAGACAGAGTGGATAGCCAGAGGCTTTTCCCCAGGGTAGAGGGGTCAATTACTAGGGGGCATAGGTTTAAGGTGAGAGGGGCAAGGTTTAGAGTAGATGTACGAGGCAAGTTTTTTACGCAGAGGGTAGTGGGTACCTGGAACTCGCTACCGGAGGAGGTAGTGGAAGCAGGGACGATAGGGACATTTAAGGGGCATCTTGACAAATATATGAATAGGATGGGAATAGAAGGATACGGACCCAGGAAGTGTAGAAGATTGTAGTTTAGTCGGGCAGTATGGTCGGCACGGGCTTGGAGGGCCGAAGGGCCTGTTCCTGTGCTGTACATTTCTTTGTTCTTTGTTCTTTGTACCAGGGGCACCGTGGCTGGCACTGCCCTCACTTGGGCTGCTTTGGGTCTGGCCCTGGGTGGGCCCCCCGGTGGGTGGCTGCCAGTTGGGTGGGGTGTTCGGCAGTGGGCGCGTTGTGGCGGGGGCTGGGAGCTGAGTGGGAGCACCCTACAGCCGGTGCCACTGTGTAGAACCAGGGGCCGGGGTGGGTGGTCAATGGGTATTCAGCAAGGTGGCGGTCGGTTCCTGGGGACGGCCCTAGTCCTGTGGGGGAGCACCCCAGCTGCTTGGCCCACCCTCCTCCTCCCCCCCACTCCCCATCCCCTCCCCTGGCCCTGGCTGGTTCCCCCCCCCACCCCACCCCGCCCTCTGCAGCCAGCACGGCTGATGTCCGGCTCAGCAGCCGCAGTCACTGCGCGCCATTTCCACCTCCTCACTCTCGCTCATCAGCCAGGACGGCAGGTTTACGATTTTTAAAACCACAAGTGAACCACGCCGTTCGGAACTTGGCCCATCGGTAGCGGTGAATCGCGGAGGCCCCAGAGCATAGGGTGTTAGGTCCGCTAATAGTATGCCTACTGTACTTTAACCTCACGCGGCGAGCGATGTATTTACTCCATTTTCGGTGTGCCGGAGCATCCCAATTTATCGTCACACCGGTGCCTACCCTGATTTTGACGTCGGAAGCTAGTCTCCGCCCAATCGCCCTATGGTTTCATGATCATCATGAGACTTTTAATTCCAGATATTTATTGGATTCAAATGTCACCATCTGCCATGGCAGGATGGTGACATTTGACATTTTATGGCAGCACGGTAGCATTGTGGTTAGCACAATTGCTTCACGGCCCCAAGGTCCCAGGTTCGATTCCGGCTTGGGTCACTGTCTGTGCGGAGTCTGCACATCCTCCCCGTGTGTGCGTGGGTTTCCTCCGGATGCTCCGGTTTCCTCCCACAGTCCAAAGATGTGCAGGTTCGGTGGATTGGCCATGATAAATTGCCCTTAGTGTCCAAAATTGCCCTGAGTGTTGGGTGGGGTTACTGGGTTATGGGGATAGGGCGGAGGTGTTGCCCTTGGGTAGGGTGCTCTTTCCAAGAGCCGGTGCAGACTCGATGGGCCGAATGGCCTCCTTCTGCACTGTAACTTCTATGAATTCTATGATTCGAACCTGAGTCTCCCTGGCATTATCCTGGACTCTGGATTACAAATTCAGTGATAATACCACAATGTCATCATCTCCTCCATTAGGATGAGGAGCAGGAGTCGGCCATTTGGCCCCACATGTCCACTCCACTGTTCAATAGGATCTGGTTGAACTGACTGTAGCCTCAACCCCACATTGACCTCACTCCCCCCCCCCCAATGACGTTTGACCCCCTTGTTAGTCAAGAATCTACCTGCCTCTGCCCTAACAATATTCAGTGACACTGCCTCCACCACTCACTGACACACAGAATGGCAGCCTGATGGCACAAAGATTGCCCTCTCCCCTCTTTCTAGGTCTATTAGAAGCCACAGGCTATTCTCCAGCTGCTGCTGTGGAGTAGGAGAACCCTCCCAAATATTATTTTTTCCATTTTAAATCGGATACTCCTTAATTTTAAAGTGTGTTCCATAATTCTCTCTCCCAGAGGGAAAAACATCCTTTCAGGATCCACCTGTTAAATCCCCTCACGGTCTAGGGGGCAGCACAATGGCGAGGTCCCAGGTTCGATCCCGGCTCTGGGTCACTGTCCGTGTGGAGTTTGCACATTCTCCCCGTGTTGCGTGGGTTTCACCCCCAGAACCCAAAGATATGCAGGCTAGGTGGATTGGCCACGCTGAATTGCCCCTTAATTGGAAATAATGAATTGGGTACTCTAAATTTATATATTTTTAAAATCCCGTCACGATCTTATATGTTGCAGTTTCTCATCCTTCTCAACTCCAATGGATGCAGGCCCAGCCTGTACAGAAACATAGAAAATAGGAGCAGGAGCCGGCCATTCAGCCCTACGAACCTGCTCCACCATTTGTTATGATCATGCCTAATCATCCAACCTGTTCCCGCTTTACCTCCATAATCATTGATCGCTTTGGCCCAAAGCTTTATATGTAACTCCTTCTTGAAAATATACAGAGCGGGATTTTTCGTTTCTCAGACTAAGTGTGGGCGGCAACGGAGAATTTGTTGACCTCCACCTCAGCAAAACTGGCGCTACACCTGGACTGATTCCACTACTGTTAAGGGGCTAGCACCGGTGCCATGTGGAACTCAATCGATTCCATTGAGAATTGGTGCTGGATTCGCCGGTTTCACGATTGACACTCAGGAGGCTAACAAACTGCAGCCGCGTATACGGGTATCTTGACGCTTTCTTGCTCAGGAATTAACTGCTCAGGAATTAACTGCTCCCGTTCCTCCGGGCCGCCATCCATGACCAGGGCCCTCGGCCCGGCCACTCCCCACACGCACCGTCCCAGCCAACAAGATGGCAGCGAGGACAGCAACACCCCATTTCACCGACGCAAACTCGAGACCCTCTTGGACGTGGTGGATGAGAGGTGGATGACCCTGTACCCCAGCCCGGGAAGGAGATTGCCAGCTTCCGCCGTTCATCGTGCCACCAGGTGTCAGATGCGGCCAGCACCACCGGCAACACTATCCGGACCAGTCAGCAGTGCCGGAAGAAACCACATGACCTCCTCAGGGCGGCCAGGGTGAGTAGGCAGCACTGTGCCCCTGGCACTAAATCGCATCTCATACACCCGTAACTCGATCCCCCCCCCCCCCCCCCGCAACCCAGAGGGTGGCCGAACCCCCACCTTACCCCACATGCCGGGTGCCCTGGTTACTGAGGCCACCAATTACCCACTTTCTGGGCTGCATGAGTCGGACTGCCTAACACTGCGTTTTCTGTTTTCCCCCCTCCCCAGGAGAAGGCCGCGCACAACCACCGGGAGCGGGAGAAGACAGGAGGGGAACCGCCAGACCTGCAGCCCTTCATCCTGGCCGGGCAGAGGGCCCTGGTCATGGACGGCGGCCCGGAGGAACGGGAGCAGTTAATTCCTGAGCAGTTAATTCCTGAGCAAGAAAGCGTCAAGATACCCATTGCATGAGTATTGTCACTGGATTTATAATCCAGATACCAGAGTAAGGCTCTGGCTTGAGTCTCACCATGATAGCTGTGATTGGGTACCTGACTTAATTTAAAATCATGTATACACTAAAGAATAATTGGCAGTATAGGGGGCAAGTATTGTTCCACTCTTTTAATAGCTGCAAAATGAATTAGTGGGGTAGAGGAAGAAAGAGAGAAGTGAAATAAAAACAATGTGAATTCCTGGTACATATTCTGTGAGCGCATGCATAGAACCTGTGACATCCCATTTGAGATGATGTGGAGATTCCGGCGTTGGACTGGGGTGAGCACAGTAAGAAGCCTTACAACACCAGGTCAAAGTCCAACAGGTTTGTTTCAAATCACTAGCTTTCGGAGCACCGCTCCTTCCTCAGGTGAATCCTGAGGAAGGAGCAGTGCTCCGAAAGCTAGTGATTTGAAACAAACCTGTTGGACTTTAACCTGGTGGTGTAAGACTTCTTACTGATCCCATTTGAGGGTAGAAAAATGGGCACATAGCTCTTTGCTGGATACAGGCAGGAATGCGTTTTAACATTACTGCCAGCAAATGCCAACATCTGTAGAATGTGGAATTCCCACAGCAGAAGATTTCATCCTTTAAGGAATATGGGAAGGTAAGATTATCAGACAATACTGTCATAATATACACCAGTATATCATGGTGCAGACACACACACTGATGGACACACAGCAAGACCAATCAACACACACAACACCGCAGCCAATCACCAGTTAGAGCACACGCACTATATAGACAGAGGGCATCAGAGTTCCCGCTCATTTGGGATGCAGCCTCCTACAAGGACAGAGCTTACTGCTTACAGCACAGATCATCACCATGTGCTGAGTGCCTACTGGTTAGGACAGGCATAGGTCTTTAGTTTAATCTAACATCGTGTTAACCCACAGTGAAAGTATGTTCAACAGTTTCTAACTTAATAAAATAGTGTTGTACTATTTTAAGTGTTGGTGGCTTGTATGTGTTCCACGGATCCAGAGCACCCAACACATCATGATACCAGGAGTTGAGGGATATTAGAACTTTGTAGACCTACCTGCAAGTGATCTGCCTTCCACCAGCATCTTTTGAGCGCTATGTATCCCAACAGCATTTTCAGGGTATGGATGAACCTTTCCAGTCCTTTCTCACCCACCTCCGCATCTTTGCGAAGTCCTGTAATTACGGGCCCACCTCCGACTCCATGATACATGACCAGATCGTTTTCGGTGTTCAGTCGGACCCCTACGCCAGCAGCTCCTCAAGGTAAAGCAGCTCACCCTAAGGATTGCCATCGAGACCTGCGTGCTACACGAACACGCCACTAGTCGGTATTCCCACATCCAAGCGGCTGAAACGGCGCGGCAAGGTCCCCACGAGGCAGAACGGGTCCAAACAATCGAGCAACTCCAGGGCCTCAGCCTGGGTGAGGGCGGCCATTTCGCAGACTCCCGCGCTTGTGCGCACCGAACAAGGGGACAGCAGCATCGATGAACGTACTGCGCAGGCGCGCACCACGTACGACCGCACCGCGCATGCGCAGTGGCGCAGCGCACGTACTGACGCTACAACGTGCGGCAACTGTGGCTCCGTCCACTTAAAGCGGCAATGCCCTGCCAAATCCCGATGATGCCTACGATGTGGCAAACTTGGCCACTATGCTGCTTTATGCAGATCAGCTCAGCCTGCCAACTCATATCGCTTCAGCCAGCCTCACAGGAATGTCTGGGCCATTCAACCCATGGTCACTGAGTCCGATGCGGACCTACTACCCGATATTGACACCAAGGACCCGAAGGCGCCTTTTCGAGTCGGTATCGTTACAAAAAACAGGATGTCCCCAAAGCAAAGAATCCAGCCTCTATCCGTATACAGCATCGATCCAGATGATGAGTGGTGTGCCACCCTGACGGTCAACCGGTCCCAAATATGATTGCGCCTGGACACTGGTGCCTCTGCCAATCTCATGTCTGACCTCCAAAGCCTTTGTGTCAAATCAGCCATCCTTCCATCAGCCTGCCAGCTATTGGATTATAATGGCAATGCCATTGCTGCCAGCTGCTCGTGCCAATTTGAAGTAACGCACAGGTCACGCAAAGCCATCCTTCCCTTTGAAATCGTGGGCTCCTCGAAAGCCTCCCTGCTTGGCGCGCAGGCATGCAAGCTGTTGAACCTAGTTCAGAGAGTTCACTCTCTCTCTCCTGCTGACACGTCTGCCTTTCAGGACACCGACTTCAGGACGCAGTTCGACGCCATTATCAACCAGCACCACAACGTCTTCGAGGGCATGGGCACGCTCCCATACACCTACAAGATTTTATTAAAACCGAATGCCATGCCTGTGGTGCACGCACCTCGCAGGATCCCACCACCCCTTTAGGTCCGCCTCAAGCAGCAGCTGCAGGACCTCCAGAACCAAGGAGTGATTTCCAAAGTCACAGAACCGACCAACTGGGTCAGTTCTATGGTATGTGTATAAAAGCCTTCCAGCGAATTGAGAATTTGCATTGATCCCAAGGATCTAAATCGCAATATCATGAGGGAGCAATATCCAATTCCCATGCGCGAAGAGCTCACATGTGAGCTGGCTCGCGCCAAGCTCTTCACCAAACTCAACGCCTCAAAAGGATTCTGGCAAATCCAGCTCGATAAATCCAGCAGGAAACTTTGAACATTTAACACCCCCTTTGGCAGATATTTTTACAACAGGATGCCGTTTGGGATCATATCTGCATCCAAAGTGTTCCATAGGATTATGGAACAAATGATGGAAGGTATTGAAGGTGTTCGCCTCTATGTCGATGACATAATCATTTGGTCCACCACACCGTTGGAGCATGTTAGTCACCTCCAGCGCGTATTCAGGCGTATACATGAGCACGGCTTCCGCCTCAACAGGGCCAAATGCTCTTTTGGTCAGACGGAACTCAAGTTCCTCGGGGACCACATCTCCCAATTGGGTGTGCAGCCGGATGCGGACAAGTTGGCTGCCATTACAGCGGTGAAAACACCAAGAAGGCGGTCCTCCGATTTCTGGGCCTGGTCAATTTTTTAGGGAAATTCATCCCTAACCTCGCCTCTCATACCACGGCTCTCAGGAACCTGATCAGGAAGACGACAGGCTTCCAATGGCTCCCTGCCCACGAGCGCGAATGGAGGGAACTCAAGGCAATACTGACTACGAGCCCGGTCTTTCGACCGATGCCAGTCAATCCGGCTTTGGGGCAGTGCTCCTTCAACATGATGAGGCCTCATCATGGGTCCCCGTTGCATCTGCGTCATGTGAGATGACCCCCACGGAGCAGCGCTACGCACAGATAGAAAAGGAGTGCCTGGGCCTTCTGACCGGTGTTGTTAAGTTTCACGATTATGTCTACGGACTTCCTCAATTCACCGTTGAGACCAACCATCGTCCGCTGGTCATTATAATACAGAAAGACTTGAACGACATGACGCCTCGCCTCCAGCGTATTCTTCTCAAGCTCCGGCGATACGGCTTCCAGCTGGCATACATCCCAGGCAAAGACCTTATCATTGCTGACGCTCTCTCCAGGGCAGTCAACACTCTATGTGACCCAGCGGGAATAGTCTGCCAGGTTGACGCCCATGTGGCATTCGCGGCCTCCAATCTACCTGCCTCGGATGAACGCCTCGTCCAAATTCGCCGTGAGACGGTGGCTGACCCCTTGCTACAGCGTGTCATGCGCCACCTAACGGATGGGTGGCTCAAGGGCCAATGCCCTCAATTCTATAATGTCAGGGATGATCTGGCGGTAGTAGACGGGGTTCTTCTAAAACTGGACCGCATTGTCATCCCGCAGAGCATGCGCCAGCTTGTCCTGGAACAACTACACGAGGGCACCTTGGCGTGGAAAAGTGCCACCTACAGGCCCGAGAGGCAGTGTACTGGCCCGGCATTAATGATGACATAGCTAACACAGTGCTCAACTGCCCCACTTGTCAGCACTTCCAGCCGGCCCAACCACGTGAGGCCCGACAGCCCCATGAGTTGGTCACGTCACCATGGACCAAGTCTGCATCCCCCTGTCCCTCTGCATCCCCCTGACTTTGACACAGTCCAGCCCGCTCCTGAACCGGCGGCTCTCAACCCACCCTTGAGGCGGTCAACCAGAATTCGTTGCCCATCTCAGAGACTAAATTTATGAACTTTGTGAACTTATGGACACTCTGAATTGTTTCCTTGCTTTGTTTGATCGTTTCCCTGGTTTGTATATAATGTTGATCTCGTTACTCTTGTTGCATACTGCTCCTCTGCACCAGGCACCTTCCCATGTAAATAGCTTAGTTCTCATGTACGTAGTCCTGTAAATATGTCTTCGCACCACACACGTAGTTAGGAACATTCTCACCACACATTATTTATTGCCACACATATGCATTTTCTTTATAAAAGGTCGGATGTCATAATATACACCAGTATATCATGGTGCAGACACACACACTGATGGACACACAGCAAGACCAATCAACACACACAACACCGCAGCCAATCACCAGTTAGAGCACACGCACTATAAAGACAGGGGGCATCAGAGTTCCCGCTCATTCGGGATGCAGCCTCTTAGAAGGACAGAGCTTACAGCTTACAGTGCAGATCTTCACCATGTGCTGAGTGCATAGACTGGAAACTTTGCACATTTAACACCCCCTTTGGCATAGTTTAATCTAACATCGTGTTAACCCACAGTGAAAGTACGTTCAACAGTTTCTAACTTAATAAAATAGTGTTGTACTATTTTAAGTGTTGGTGGTGTATGTGTTCCACGGATCCAGAGCACCCAACACAGCAAATACCAGTATTAATGACTAATTAACCTGAAATTCAATGCCACAAGAGTTGCTCATTGACTAGTCTGACAATTCGTACTCACCAATGTTTAAGCCTGACAAAAACACAGCTCTTGCATTGCCTACTCATATAATAGTAAGGCACAAATTCAGGGTCCTCCAAGGCTCCTTTATTATCCAGGGACATTACATCTCAATTATTGGCAAACACGCCAGCTTCACTTTACGTAGTCAGTTAATGATGTCCATGTTGGCTGTGTCCATACATCTTCATTTTCAGTATATGAAGCTTAACTTTCTGATTAGGATAGCAATAAATGTACCTAAAAATGGCAGCACACTAATTGCAAATAGGCAAAAAAAACACTTTCTCGTCACTTATATAATACTTTGGGGTTAAGAATCAACATTTTGAAGATGAGGAAGTGATTTTGGAAGTATGATCATTTTCTGCAGGTGCATTTTGATAATATTTTAGGCATAAACATTGGGAAATATAGGGCAAGGAAGTCCCATTTTAGTTTGTACGAACATAGGAACAAGGAGCAGGAGTAGGCCATTCAGCCCCTCAAGCTTGTTCTGCCATTTAATGAGATCATGGCTGATCTGATAGTACCCTCTGATCTGCATCCTGTTTATCCACTGATAACCTTTCACCCCCTTGCTAACCAAGAATCTATCCACCTCCGCATTAAAAATATTCAAGGACTCTGCTTCTGGCACCTTTTTAGGAAGAGAGATCCAATGATGCATGACCCTCTGAGTGTCATTTTATAACCTTATTAGAAGGTTCCATTCTATCCATTAGTATTCTGAACACACGTCAAATTTCCATCTGCCGCTGTTGTGTTGGAAAAAAGAGCAACAGAATTATTCCTGTTCCCTTGCCCCTTCCCCATTCCCCAGCAAATATTTCCCTTTCAACTACCCAAGCAATTTCTTTTTAAAAGTTAGTATCGAACCTGCCTCACCACCCTCTCAAGCTGAGCATTCCACATCGTAACTGCGTCAGAAAAAGTCTCCTCCTCTTCCCTCGGATTCTTACACCGATTATCTTAAATCTGTGGACCTCTGTTTATCAACCCTTGACGAAATCATTAGCTTTACTGCAGCTTAGGTCAGCGTGCTGAGCACTAGCTGTGGATCAAAGACAGACATTTACCAAACGATCCATTTGCATGATGATTGCTGGGACACGCGCCGGGTTGTACTGAACAGCAACGTACTTCACTTATTTTTTTTTACTTCCAAGCCAGCAATCCCGGATAATACTAAGAAATGTGAGGCTCACATAGATTTACATTACCAGCATTACCCACCTGGAGGGGGAAAAAAAGCATTTACTGTAATTTTTAGTGACCTTTCAGCCCACACATGGTTCATGGTTCGAGATGCATTGCCCTTTAAAACGCTTTTGCTTTTGCACATGGCATAAATGGAAATGACAGAATATGAGAGAATACCTTTCCCAGCTACTGAGAGGGACTGTATGGGTTGAAAAGACAAATAATGAATTTTAGGATGAAGGAAATGAGATTTACTTTCGAGACAATTCGTTAACAGTGAATTGCATTTCACAGAACTCTTAAACGTGTACAAAATTTCTGGATTTTCTGCGAAGGTTGCTGTGCTTTTTTGTTATTGAGCTGTGAAATCTAGGAAAAGCCATGGCCAACAACTGGAAAGAGTCCAACAATCTAACAGTGGATGAGCAAAGATTTCCTCCAATGAAATATTCAGAAGATCAAAAGTTCTTGGAAAAGCATTGAATAAATAAATGGTCACTGTAGTACCCTCAATAGCGACACGATAGTGTGGAATGGTAAATTAAGGCTTTAATAAGCAGAGAACTAGCCTGCTGCTGAGACGTGTGCTTACTGGGTGCCACCTACAGGGCATCACCTTATATACGGCTCCCTGGTGGGCAGAGCCAGAGGCGGAGTCCCCCAGGGTTCCAAACCCAGTCTTATAGGAGCATCACCTACATGATGTTAAGAGTACGGTAACCATTCATCACATTCAGCCCCTGTTTAAAAAAAACGCAAAGTCCGTCGGGGGTGAAGTGGAATCACATGTCAATTCTTTTTGGCGGCCTGATCGTCCTCGTCAACCTTCTCAGCTCGGGCGGTGGTGCGGCGGACACGGACGTCTTTGGTGAGGGTACATCCGGGAGCACAGTGGTCAGGGTAGGGGGTCGGGGGGCAGGGGCATTAGCTGGGGTTGGGGGTAGTGGTGCCGGCACCGGCGGGGAGTGTGGAGGGGGGGGGGCGGCGCTAGGGGGGGGGGGCGTAGTCGGTGTCTACTGACGGAGTGGGGGCCCTGGGGGAGGGCATCAGTGGGGGAACTAGCGGGTGCCAGGTCTCGCAGGGAAACCGCGAGGGGGGGAGGCGTTTGCAGTGCGGGACCAGCGGGTGCCAGATCTCGGAGGGAAAGTGTATCTTGCCTGCCGTCGGGGTGCTCGACGTAGGCGTATCGGGGGTTTGCATGTAGTAGTCGGACCCTCTCAACCAGGGGGTCCGTTTTATGGCTCCTCGCGTGCCTCCGGAGAAGAACAGGTTCCGGAGTCATCAGCCAAGGTGGAAGCGAGACCCCGGAGGTGGACGTCCTGGGGAAGACAAACAAGCGGTTGTGAGGGGTCTCATTCGTGGCCATGCAGAGGAACGACCTAATGGAGTGAAGGGCATCGGGTAGGACCTCCTGCCAGCAGGTGGTTGGGAGACATCTCGACCGGAGGGCCAGAAGGACAGCCTTCCAAACTGTCGCGTTCCCCCTCTCCACCTGCCCGTTTCCCCGCGGGTTATAACTGGTCATTCTGCTCGAGACGGTGTCCTTGCTGAGCAGATACTGATGCAGCTCATCGCTCATGAACAACCCCGGTCGCTGTGGATATAAGCGGGGAAACCAAACAGGGTGAAGATGCTGTGCAGTGCCTTTATCACGGTGGCCGAGGTCATGTGGGAAGCGGGAGAACTCATCGATGACGGTTAGGAAGTAGATATTGTGGTTGGTGGACGGGAGGGGACCTTTGAAGTCCACGCTTAGTCGCTCAAAGGGCCCCGAGGCCTTTACAAGGCGAGCCTTGTCTGGCCGGTAGAAGTGCGGTTTGCACTCCGCACAGATCTGGCAGGCCCTGGTCATGGCCTTGACCTCCTTGGTGGAGTAAGGTAGGTTGCGGGACTTGATAAAGTGGGTGAGCCAGGTAACCCCCGGATGACAGAGGTCATTGTGGGTAGCCCAGAGGTAATCCTCCTGCGCGTTGGCGCACGTGCCATGGGATCTGGGCATCTGGGGGCTCGTTGGGCTTCCCAGGACGATACTTAATATCGTACATGTAGGTGGAGAGTTCGATCCTCCACCTCAAGATTTTATCATTTTAAATTTTGCCCTGTTGTGCGTTATCAAACATGAAGGCTACCGACCGTTGGTCGGTAACGAGGGTGAACCTCCTACCGGCTAGGTAGTACCTCCAGTGCCGCACAGCCTCCACAATGGCTTGTGCCTCCTTTTCGACTGCAGAGTGCCGAATCTCGGAGGCGGTGAGTGTCCGGGAGAGGAATGCTACTGGCCTGGCTGCCTGGTTGAGGGTAGCAGCCAGGGCGAAGGCTGACGCATAGCTCTCTACCTGGAAAGGCATGGTTTCATCCACCGCGTGCATAGCGGCCTTGATGATGTCGGCCTTGATGCGACTGAAGGCTGACCGGGCCTCAGCCGTCAGGGGAAATGTTGTGGTCTTTATGAGTGGGCGGGCTTTGTCCGCATATCTGGGGACCCACTGGGCGTAATAGGAGAAAAGCCCCAAGCACCATTTGAGAGCCCTGAGGCTACGGGGGAGGGGAAGTTCCTTAAGGGGCGCATGCGGACAGTTCGGGACCTAGGACCCCGTTTTCCACGACGTAGCCGAGGATGGCTAGTCAGGTTGTGTGGAGAACTCATTTTTCCTCGTTATAGGTCAGGTTGAGGGCCCGGTCGGTCTGGAGGAACTTTTCAAGGTTCGCATCATGGTCCTGCTGCTCATGGCCGCGGATGGTGACATTGTCCAAGTACGGGTAAGTAGCCCGCAGGCCGTACTGGTCCACCATTTGGTCCATCACCCTCTGGAAGATGGAGACCCTATTTGTGGCGCTCAAGGGGACCCTGAGGAAGTGGAAGAGCCGGCCGGCTGCTTCAAAAGCAGTATAGAGGTGGTCTTTTGGTCGGATAGGGAGCTGTTGGTAGGCGGATTTGAGGTCGACAGTGGAGAATACACGGTATTGAGTGATCCGATTGACCATCTCTGCTATGCGGGGAAGGGGATATGCATCGAGCTGCGTGAAGCAGTTTATGTTCTGGCTGTAGTCCACGACCATCCGTTTCTTTTCCCCGTACTACCACCACTTGTGCTCTCCAGGGGCTGTTGCTCGCCTCGATGACCCCCTCTTCCAGTAAACGCTGGACCTCTGACTTGATAAAAGTCATATCTTGGGCAATGTACCGCTGGCTCCTGGTGGCGATGGGCTTACAGTCGGGGGTGAGGTTCGCGAATAGTGAGGGGGGTGCAGCTTTCAGTGTCGCAAGGCTGCATACCGTGAGGGGAGGCAAGGGTCCGCCAAACTTCAGGGTCAGGCTTCGGTGGCTGCATTGGAAAACCAGACCGAGCATCAGGGGGGCGCAAAGGTGTGGGAGGATATAGAGCTTGAAACAAACGTATTCGGTGCCCTGGATCGCGAGATCCGCAATACAATACCCCTTGGCTCGGACCGAGTGGGACCCGGAGGCGAGGGCTATGGTTTGGGAAGCAGGATAGGTGCGCAAGGAGCAGCGCCTTACCGTTTCTGGTTGGATAAAGCTCTCCATGCTCCCGGAGTCGAAGAGGCAGAGAGTGTCTCGCCCGTTGACCTGGACCTGCATCATGGAATTCTGCAAGTGCTTTGGCCGCGATTGGTCGAGGGTGATCGCTCCCAGTTGCGGGTAGCCCGAGTCCTCAGTCGAGTGGGATTCACAAAATGGCGACCGCCGTCGGTCGCACGTGTCGGGTCTAGAACATGGCCGATGACGTGTCATAAAGGGGCGTGTCCGGTCGGTGCGCAGCTGTGTTGCGGGGCCTGCGGGCCTGTGAGCTCGATTTTCGTTCCTGGTGAGCTGTTTATTTCTGGGCCTCGGGCCTGGCCAGGCAGACCCTCGTGAAATGCCCCTTCTTTCTGCAGTCGCTGCAGATGGCGGAGCGGGCTGGGCAGTGTTGACGTGGATGCTGGCCCTGCCCACAGAAATAGCACTGTGTGTCCCCGATCTGGGCGGGTCGCCGTGCGCGCAGGCCAGTAGCGTAGCCAAGTCTGGGGAAGTCCGAGGGGGGCGCGCAGGGTCCACGGGGTATGTGCTTAGATTGTGGCGGGCCACATCCAGTGAGGTGGCAAGCGTTACTGTGTCCTGAAGGCTTTTAGCTCCATTTTCGAGGCGTCGCTGCCTGATATAGGTGGAACGGATGGCAGACACGAATGCATCTCGGATGTGCAGGTTCATGTGGACTTCCCCCGTCACATCCTGATGGTTGCAGTCCCTGGCGAGCGCGGTGAGCTTTTCCACGTATTCGTCCAGCGTTCCCCCTGAGCACTGCCGGCAGGTAGAGAGCAGGTGCCGTGCATGTACCTCGTTTATGTGTTTGACGAAACGCTTTTGCAGAATCTCGATCGCCTCGTCGTAAGTGGTCGCCTTCTCCATCATGGCGGAGATTCTGTGGCTCACCCGGGCGTGGAGGAGGCACAGCTTGCGAGGCCCTGGGACGGGAGTTTCTGAGGATTCCAGCTAGGCCTCGAAGCAGCGGAGCCAGTACTTAAACATTTCTTTGGCCTCCGGTGTCCGTGCTTCCAGGTTGAGCTTTTCTGGCTTGAGGCCGGCGCCCATCCTAACTTAGTCTGCTTATTAAATTGTAGTACCCTCAATAACGACACAAGAGTGTGGAATGGTAAATGAAGGCTTTAATAAGCAGAGAACTAGCCTGCTGCCGAGATGTGTGCTTACTGGGTGCCACCTACAGGGCGTCATCTTATATACGGCTCCCTGGGGGGCGGAGCCGGAGGCGGAGTCCCCCAGGGTTCCAAACCTGGTCTTAAAGGGGCATCACCTACATGATATTAAGGGTACAGTAACCATTCATCACAGTCACCTATGTTATCCAAGTGGCAATCGCGTTGAGGGAGTCACCATTCCCATTAGAAAACCCTCCTGACCTTCATCCCCTTGAGAACATTGGATAGGAAAGCAGATTGGTCTAACATGGTTCAGTCTGTCAGTATGGAAAATCATCACCCTTATCTTTTCACTGTCCTTGTTGAAGGGCATGGAAGAGATGAAGGCTTAATCAGTCCGCCATTGAACTGGGCAATGGAAATCTGTCATTTATTTGGTGTTTTCAATTCGGTTAGAGGCAGAAATTCCCCAAATGAATCCGGGGCAAGATTCAACCACCGTATTGTGCCCGGAGCGGATCCGGGCACGCCGGTTAAAGAGGAGAGGCCAGAATCAAGATCCACACCAGGCAAGATTCGGTTCACTATCTAACCGGCCCATAAGACGCGGCTGATGTCAGGGTCAGCTGTGGTGGCGGAAGTGAAGCGTTTCAGGGACTGAGGAACAGGGAGAGTTTCAGTAACAATGTATGGAGCTGGGAATGATGGTTTCGGAGCGATTGCTGCCTCGTACCTGCACAAAGCTAGACTTTACTTTCCATTGTGTCGAAGAGTGTGATGTCACCAGGTGCTTGCCATTCTGTCCCCTCAACAGCAAGGACTTCTCAGGGGAAGCTATAGGCTGAACCGAATGTATCCTTATCATGGAGACAGGAGTGTACCGACAATGGAAATGTAGACATTATTTAAGGAAGATGGATTTCATTGTCCCCACAAGATATGAAGACAAAAAGACAAAACAACTGATATGGGAACCTTAATGAGGAACTGTGACATAAAAAGAGTACACTTTAGCAAATAGTCAATAACATCCACTTAACACATGGCCAGCAGCAGGAAGGATTTCCCACAATGTTATTTCAGGGGATCATCAACTACTTTAAGGTTAGGTCCTGATTGGTTGCTATTGACTTTTGCTACGCTTGTACCCCTGCTTGGCGCTTTATCTAAAGTTCATAGAATCATGGAATCATAGAATTTACAGTGCAGAAGGAGGCCATTCGGTGTGATGATATACAGACAGGCACAGACAGGCAGCTAATGAACACAGAGAACAGGACATCTACAAATGAGCAATGTTGTGGGCACCTTAGGTTGTTCTGCATTCATGAAGCTTCTCCACGAAGACCTGCAGCTGCAAGGACCTGGAGAGAATCCCATGCTAATGGCATTAAAGGTCTTGGCTTGCCTAAACTGCTTTGCCAGGGGCCTCTTCCATGGTTCCATTTAGGACCTGTGCAGGCATCACCCAGTCAGTGTCACGCAAGTGCATCCGGGGAGGTGACAGGCATCCTGCTCAAGAGAGTGCAACAATTTGTCCAATTCTACCTGGATCTCGAAAGCCAGGCTGCCAGAGGATTAGGTTTTGCAGCAATCTCAAGTTTCCTGCAAGTGCAAGGGGCTATTGACTGCATATGTGTGGCTCCATGGAATCAGTTTGTCACGTTCATCAAGAAGAAAGGATTTCACTCTTGGAATGTGCAGCTGACACATGATTACAGAAGGAAAACCTGCATGTCTTTGCACTGTTCCCAGGGAGCTCTCATGAAACCTGTTGTGTTATGTACTCTGGGATAACACAGGCTGCAACTGGATGCAGCTTTAACCAAATGATACTCTAGACCTTGAAGTTAGTTCAATCTGATTTATTGAACCAGTAGTACAGTTAGCACAGTTCTCTATGAGTTCGACTTTCTGCTAACCTAAGTGTGGTTACTCTGTCTGACTGAACCAGAGTAGCTCTTAGCCACGTGCTGGAGGTGTGATACTGTAAATACACCCTGACTCACTCTGTAGATGTTCATTAGTGGAAAGAGACGGAGTGTGAGTGCCTCGTGCCTTTTATAGTGAGATATCACCCCTGAGTGTCCTGCCTGCTCATTGGTCATGTCCTGTTCTCTGTGTTCATTAGCTGCCTGCCTGTGCCTGTCTGTATATCATTATCTGCATGTTGGCATATCATGACATCTCCCCTTGTTTTTTATGTATTGTTGGCATATGGGAACATACTTACATGTGGTGGCATATATTAACATATTTACAAGCGGTGGCATATGGGAACGTATTTACATGTGAAGACAGCTGTCTAATGTGAGAAAACAGAACATAGCAAACAAAACAAATGTTCATAAGTCCAGTCTCTGGGGCTTACGTCTGATCCTCGTCGACCGCCAGAGAGGTGGTGGTGGGGACGACGGCGCCTTGACAGGCGGGATGGAAGCCTGACTGGTGGCCTCATAGTTCGAGGTATCAGGAGGTGGCAAAACAACGGACGGAAACGGAGAAGAAAGCGGTTGCGAGCAGGCAACTTTGCGCACTGCCCGTCTGTTTCCTCGCACAACAGAACCATCAGCCATACGAACAACATACGAGCGGGGCGCAGCCTGTTGAACAACGACAGCTGGAGCAGACCAGCCACCATCCAGTATCTTGATCCTGACAGTGTCTGCCGGGGATAACACGGGCAAATCGGTGGCATGAGCATCATAGCCCAGCTTTTGCTGGTTTCGGAGTTGCTGCACCTTCTGCAGCACCGGGAGGTGATCCAGGTTGGGCAAGTGTATGGCTGGAAGTGTCGTCCGTAGGTCCCTGTTCATCAGGAGTTGAGCCGGCGACATGCCAGTGGACAGTGGGGTCGCCCTGTACGCAAGCAGCACGAGGTAGATATCAGAAGCAGAATCCACAGCCTTGCAGATGAGCTGTTTCACAATGTGCACCCCTTTTTCAACCTTCCCATTGGACTGCGGATAGTGTGGGCTGGAAGTGACATGTTTGAAATGGTATGATTTGGCAAACATAGACCACTTGTGGCTGTTGAAGCACGGGCCATTGTCACTCATGACAATGAGTGGTATACCATGCCTGGAGAACGTCTCCTTACAGGCCTTGATGATGGTCCGAGATGTGAGGTCTGAGAGCTTCACAACTTCAGGGTAATTGGAGAAATAGTCAACAATCAACACGTAATCATGACCATTCGCACAAAAGAGGACAATGCCAACTTTGGACCAGGGAGAGGTCTCGATTTCATGCTGCTGAAGCGTCTCCTTGCTCTACACTGGCTGGAAGCGTTGACAGGTCGCACAGTTGAGGACCATGTTTGAGATGTCCTGGCTAACACCGGGTCAGTAGACAACCTGCCTGGCTCTGCGTCTGCACTTCTCGACACCCAGGTATCCCTCATGGATTTGGCGGAGCACCAAGCTCTGGAGACTGAGTGGAATGACAATCCGGTCCAGCTTGAGGAGGATACCATCTATCACCGTCAGGTCTTCCTTTACATTGTAAAATTGAGGGCACTGCCATTGGCGAGGTGGTGCATGACACGCTGCAAGAGAAGGTCTTTGGCTGTCTCCTCGCGGATACGAACCACCTTCTCATCAGACGCCGGGAGGATGCTAGCACACAGCTGCACCTGTGATTCAATCTGCCAGATGATTTCCAGCGGTTCACTAGGCAATGTGATGGAGCGGGACAACGCATCAGCGATGATGAGCTCCTTGCCAGGCGTGTACATTAAGTCAAAGTCGTACTTTCTGAGTTTGAGGAGGATGCGCTGCAACCGAGGCGTCATGTCGTTCAGGGCCTTGTGGATAATGTGGACCAGAGGCCTATGATCCGTCTCGACAGGGAATGTCGGCAGGCCGTAGACATAGTCGTGAAACTTGAGAATGCCAGTGAGAAGACCCAGGCATTCCTTCTCTATTTGCGCATACCTTGTTTTGGTGGGTGTCATGGCCCTCGATGCGTAGGCTACCGGTGCCCAGGGTGAAGTGTCATCGCGTTGAAGCAGCACCGCACCGATGCCATCCTGGCTCATATCTGTCGAGATCTTCGTCTCCCTGGCTGGGTCGAAAAATGCCAGACGGGTGCAGTGGTGAGCTTGGCTTTCAGCCCCAACCACTCGGCCTGATGTGCTGCCTTCCACTCAAAGGCAGTGGACTTTTTCACCAGGTTTCGTAGGGCCGTGGTGTGTGAGGCCAGGTTTGGGATAAACTTGCCCAGAAAATTGACCATGCCCAGGAAGCGCAACACCGCCTTCTTGTCTTCAGGGACCTTCATGGCTTCGATGGCCTTGACCTTGTCTGTGTCCGGGCGCACGCCCTGCTGAGAGATCTGGTCACCTAGGAACTTGAGTGTCGACAGGCCAAAGCAACATTTGGACCTGTTCCGCTTCAGGCCATTGGCATGGACACGGCGGAATACCTGCTGGAGACCGGAAACATGCTCTTCAGGGGTCGTGGACCATTTGATGATGTCGTCCCCCTACACACGAACCCCTTCAGTGCCCTCAATCATCTGCATGATGCGATGGAAGATCTCCGATGCCGAGACAATGCCAAATGGCATGCGATTATAGCAGTATCTGCCAAATGGTGTGTTGAAGGTGCTGGACTTATCCAGCTGGATTTGCCAAAATCCATGTGACGCATCTAACTTGGTGAAAAAGCGAGCATGTGCCATCTCACTGGTGAGTTCCTCCCACTTCGGTATGGGGTAGTGTTCACACATTATATTCTTATTGAGATCCTTGGGATCAATGCAGATGTGCAGGTGTCCCAAAGGCTTTCTAACACATACCATCGAGCTGACCCAGTCAGTCGGTTCGGTTACCTTGGAAATGATGCCCTGTTGCTGAAGATCTTTGAGCTGTGCCTTCAGGCACTCCCTCAGAGGAGCCGGGACCCGGCGTGGTGTGTGGACCACTGGCTTGGCATCAGGTCAGAGCAGAATCTTGTATCGATATGGCAGCAGCCCATCCCGTCGAACACATCCGGATTCTGAGCGAGAATGTCGTCAATGCCGGCCTGAAGATCCACATTGGAGGATGTCGTTGTGTAAACCCGCTGCACGAGGTTCAGCTGCTTGCAGGCCTGCGCGCCAAGTAGGGATGCCCTGTCTGGCTTGACAATTTCAAAACATAACCGTGCATGGGTGCTCCGGTAGAAGACGAGTAGATGGCAGGATCCCAGTGCCATGATGGCATTTCCGTTATAGTCCAGGAGCCTGCAGGCTTCTTGATGCGTTTGAAGTCTGCCTGTGAGAGGAGGTTGGCAGAAGCACCTGTGTCCAGCTTAAACTGGATGGAGCAGTGGTTGATCTGCTTCACAGCACGCCATTCATCCACAGAATCCACAGCGAGGATGGATTGAATTTGTGATGAGTTGGATGTGGCATATTCACATTTGGTAATGATGCCCACACAGTAGGCGGAGTCCAGGCATTCTTCCTCAGGATCTGTTGTGCTGCCAGGATCAGAATCCTGTAATCGTTGTTGCACACTCTGAATGTGCCGTCGTTGGAATTGGGAGCGCTGGCCCCTGACTGGTGGTTCAGACCTGCACAAGGCTGCATAGTGTCCAGGCTTCCCGCAGTTTAAAAATTGGCTGCCTCTTGCAGGCAGTGTTTCTTTAAGTGGGCGTTGCCGCAGTTCGAGCACGTCATGACTTCGGCGTCCTGACACTCCGCGTGTCATCGCACATGCGCAGTGTGGGTGTCGGCCACTTCGTTATCCCATTCGCATTGCGCATGCGTGGGGCCCCAGGAAATGGCCACTTTTATTAATGCTGAGGCGCTGCATCCGGGAGATGGCCTGCACACTATCTGCCTCGTGGGAGGCACGTTTCTCATTTTCAGCCGATTTGTACTGGGCATAGTGATTTTTGGCGTGCTCATGCACTGCATGTTTCAATCACGACTGGCAGGGTCATATGCTTGATTTTCAGTAGCTGCTCTGTCAGAGGATCAGAGTGAACTCCAAACACGATTTGGTCTCTGATCATGGAGTCAGCAATATCACCAAGGTTGCAGGACAGCGCTAGCAGGCGGAGGTTAGTGAAGAAGGAGTTGAAAGATTCATCTTTACCTTGTAGACGCTGTGTGAATATGTAGCACTCGAAGATTTCATTGGTGTCCACTTTACAGTGACTGTCAAACTTGTCCAGGATGGTCTGAAACTTTGTCTTGTCCTGGCCTTCGGTGAAGTGAAGAGAGTTGAAGAGTTTGATGGTTTGATCTCCCACTGTTGAGAGAGAAGTATGATCTTCCTTACATCAGATGCACCCACGAGGTCTGAAGCTTCGATGTACAGCAGAAACTTTTGCTTGAATGTCCGCCAGTTGGCACTGAGATTGCCGGAGGTCCTGAGCTGGTGAGGAGCCTGAATCTTCTCCATGGTGCCGGGATACATTCGCTGGTCGTCACGGAACGGACTGAGGTAAACCACCTAGATTAAGCAGTCTCCTGGTAGCATGTTGTGTCATGTACTCTGGGATAACACAGGCTGCAACTGGATGCAGCTTTAACCAAAAGATACTCCAGACCTTGAAGTTAGTTCAATCTGATTTATTGAACCATAGCACAGTTAGCACAGTTCTCTATGAGTTCGACTCTCTGCTAACCTAAGTGTGGTTACTCTGTCTGACTGAACCAGACTAGCTCTTAGCCACGTGCTGGAGGTGTGATACTGTAAATACACCCTGACTCACTCAGCAGATGTTCATCAGTGGAAAGAGACGAGTGTGAGTGCCTCGTGCTTTTTATAGTGAGATATCACCCCTGAGTGTCCTACCTGCTCATTGGTCATGTCCTGTTCTCTGTGTTCATTAGCTGCCTGTCTGTGCCTGTCTGTATATCATTATCTGCATGTCTGCATATCATGACAAAACCTATGTCCTGACACACTCCCAGGTGTCACAGGCCTTTGAAGGACCTCAGCAATGCAGGGATGGTTCCTTGGGGACACGAGCTACCGTCATACAACCTATTTAATGACACCAGACCATCATCTGGACAGGAGAGTTACAACACCACACATGCCTCCACCGGGTCTATGATTGATCAGGCAAAAAATCTTCCAAAGATAGGTTCAAATGTTTGAACTGCTTAAGCGGGCTCTCCAACATTCACCACAGAGACTGTCCCGGAGCATCATTGTCTGTTAAGCCGTGCACAAACACATGGTACGAAAGGGGAATATCTTGGCAGAGACATGGGAGATCAAGATGTCTCCTCCGATGATGTGGACAGGGAAGGGGATGGTGCTGATGAAGGTCAGGATGTCAACACGTCACATGCAGAAGCCACAGCAGGGGTACAACACGACACACAGGCCCATGACAATATGATACTGACAGATTCCAGGCAGAGCACGCTGCCAAGACATTTCCTTTGCCATTTGGCTTTCTATCCTAGGCTGGCAAGAGGGTCCCAGCTCTTTTTCAGTCACAGATATACTTTGCTCTAATGTACCTTGATTTATGCTAGTTGAATTAAATTGCACTACTTAACTTCTGCCCCACTGTGGTCTGACCCTTTCCATGCGCCAAACTGTGCTTATGTAGAGAGCCCTGGCACTAACTGTGTCCATTAGAGCCTGCACAGTTCTCCCTTCTCCCATAACCTCGGGCACCTGTAAGTAGAACTGGGATTTTTCCATGCCCTCACAAAGTCGGTGTGGGATGGCAACTTGGAAGCATATCAAAACTAACCCTGGCAGGGATGCAGGTATATCACCCTCACACCTAAATGAGGGGCAGATCCTGCAGGGAATTCTTTCAGGCAGAACCAGATAGCAAGGTCGAGGGAGGAGCAGCATGGAAGCATCATTTGGGCCCTCAAGGTGACTCCTCCATGCAATTTGTTTCCTGCCCGTCCAGTCAACACCTGATCATAGTAAACCCATTTGAAATCTTTACCATGCCAAAAAGGTTTGCTGTTACTTTGGAGCCCACTTGGGAGTGTCTCGCCTGCATTGTGGGTTGCTGAGTGGCAACTACTCCAGACCCTCCGATTGTGGAGACCCCTGCAAATCTCTGTCCTAGATGGCCTTAGTAATAGTTTGAGACAGTGATCCGTCATTCTGGACACCTCAGCCAAAATTATTGGCCGGGATTCTCCCTTCTGGGGACTAAGTCCCCACACCGGCGGGAGAACCGGCGCCAACCACTCCGGCGTCAACAGCCCTCGAAAGTGCGGACTTCTCCGCATTTTCGGGGGCTAGGTGGACGCCGGAGGGGTTGGCGCCACTCCAGCCGGCGGGAAGGGACGGCGCAAGTTCACACATGCGCCGAAGGGCCGGCTTGATTGCGCGCATGCGCAGATCGGCTGGCGTATTTCGGCACATGCACGGGGGTTCTCTTCTCCGTGCCGGCCATGGCGGAGCCCTACAGGGGCTGGCACAGAAGAATGAAGTGCCCGCACAGAACAAGCATGCCTGCAGATCGGTGGGCCCCGATCACGGGCCAGGCCACCGTGGGGGGCCCCCCGGGTCATCCCCCCCTCCCGAGGACCGCCCACGCATGCCCACCTGCCAGATCCCGCCGGTGGGTAAGTTGAGTGATTCACGTCGGCGGGACCGGGCAAAAACGGATGGCCGCTCGTCCCATCGGGGCCCGGAGAATTGCCGGGGGGGGGCACTGCCAACAGCCCCCGACCGGTGTGGCGGGATTCCCGCCCCCGCCCAAAAAACGAGAATACAGCAGCCGGCGTTGGGGCGGAATTCGCGTCGCCCCCCGGGATTCTCTGACCCGGCGGGTGGTCGGAGAATCCCGCCCGTCATCTTTCCTGCATGGACCCTGCAGAGCCCTGATGGTGCTGTTTCACATGGATAGTCTCACGGTCCTCGGCACGGTCCAGCACACATGCCCATTCCACTGTCTCTCAGCTCATGCACTAAGAACCTGGTCCTTCAATGAAGTCCAGTGCAGTTCGGTTGCAAACACTTTATGCGAGGTCCATAGAAGACAAACAGGCCAATCACATCTCCATGTGAGGTTTAACAAAGGCTTCAGTCAACTGCACACACACCTTCTTAATCCTACACTCAATCCATCTTGCAGTCAAGGCTAACCTGCCCATTGTCTCCTTGCTGTAGTGATCTCTGTATGTGCATGTACACAAGGGTTAATGTGTAATCAGTAGCACCACATGATCACCAGAGGATCGGACCAACAGGGGTATAAAAGGCAACCACATTGTGTCTCTCGCTTTGGGTGTACTGTAACCAGGACAGGAGTATCAGATTAGTTCAGATGGTTGTGGAGTTATGTGTAGTCACTGTAGTTAAATCTTGTTAACCTTATCACTAGTATCAAAGTTAAAGTAAAGAACTCATGCAATTATTGTTATAGTTACTCAATAAACCTTTTGTTACCACTGGACGAGTTCAAGTCTTCTTCATTGAGATTCAGAAGACCTCATCATTAACCAAGGATTGAGTAGCACATGTAACCTACCACACAGGTAACAAAACACTTACTTTCAGCCTTCAATTGCAGGTTAGCTCAAATTGACAGATCACCAAGGAAGGCCAGATTGGACGGCCCCACCACAGCTTTCTCCAGCCTCTGGTTTTCTACTGTTAATGAGTCAATTTAGAGGTTCACTGTTTCATTTACAGTGCCACTCACATAGCAGATGTAACTCCCCTGGAGTACCCAGTGCATCCACACACATCTCACCTCAGGGCAACAGCAGTAGGAAATGCTATGACCTCATTGAACACTACGCACAGACATCATTTTCAGAGGTCAGAACATTGAATCATACAATTTCTACAGTGCAGAAGGAGGCCATTTGGCCCATTGAGTCTGCACTGACTGTCTGAAAGAGCATCCTCCCAGTGCCACCATCCCGCCCTATCCCTGTAACAACTCCCCTCTACCCCAACTTGCACATCTTTCTGACGTTAAGGGACAGGTAGCATGGCCAATCCACCTAATATGCACATCATTGGACTGTGAGAGGAAACCGGAGGAAACCCACGCAGACACGGGGAGAATGTGCAAGCTCCACACAGACGGTCACCCGTGGCCCGAATTGAACCCGTGTCCCTAGCGCTGTGAGGCAGCAGTGCTAACCACTGTGCTGCCTCTGACATCTCTGCCTGACGTTGCCCTGTCTGTTTCTCCATCTCCATCAGGCGCCAGAGGCTCGTCATCTATTTGGAACTCAGCAGGAACCTGGTCTTCAGCAGTCTTCCGAGTGTCAGACCTCGGCTGTCTGTGATGTGCTCACCAGACTGTGACCCCGAGCCCAGTCTGATCTGTCATTGCCTGACACAAGATATTAACAGGGAAAGACAGGGTTGACAAAGATAAACTATTTCCACTGGTTGGAGATTCTAAAACTAGGGGAAATAGTCTATAAATTAGGGCTAAAACGTTCAGGGGAGATGTTAGGAAGGACTTCTTCACTCAATGGGTGATAGAGGTTTGGAACTCTCTCCCACAAACAGCAGTTGAAGCAAGGTCAGTTGTTAATTTTAAATCTGAGATCGATAGATTTTTGTTGAGCAAAGATATTAAGGGACATGGGCCAAAGTCAGGTATATGGAGTTAGGTCACAGATCAGCCATGATCTCATTGAATGGTGGGACAGGCTCGAGGGGCTGAATGGCCTACTCTTGTTCCTATGTCTTCTACACAACCTCACCATCATGAGGGTGCAGCCTTTCTCTTTTATCAAATTTAAAGTACCCAATTCTGTTTTTTCACAATTAAGGGGCAAATTAGCGTGGCCAATCCACCTATCATGCACATCTTTGGGTTGTGCGGGTGAGACCGACACAAACACGGGGAGAATGTGCAAACTCTACACGGACAGTGACCTGGGGCCAGGATCGAACCCGGGTCCTCAGTGCCGTGAGGCAGAAGTGCTGGCCACTGCACCACAGTGCCACCCTAGGGGAGAGCCCTTTCGTTTCTGAAAAATATATTTTATTCAGGCATTTTCATAAAAAACAAACCGACGCAGAAGTAAAATTATACAACATTATAAATAATCAACAACTACTCCCCCACTGCCCCCCAATCATACCCCCTCCTCCCATCCTGCCTTCTCCATTTTAACCCCCTTACCCCACCTCCTCCCCCCTTTCCCTCTGCTGACACCTCAATCCGCCTTAAAGAAGTCAATGAACGGCTTCGACCTTCGAGTGAACCCATCAATCGACCCCCTCAGGATGAACTTGACCTTCTCCAGCCTCAGCAATTCTGCCAGGTTGATCACCCACACCACCGCTTTCGGTGGCTCTGCGTCCCTCCACCCGAGCAAAATCCATCTCCGGGCTTTCAGGGAGCCAAAGACCAAAACATCGGCCACTCTCACCCACTGGACTCCCGGATCTTCCGATACCCCAAATATTATTGCCTCTGGACTCAGGACCAACTTTACCCCCAACACGTCAGACATTACGTCTGCAAACCCCTGCCAGAACCCCTTTAGCTTCAGACATACCCAAAACATGTGGACATATTCGCAGGCCTCCCTCCGCACCGCCCACACCTATCCTCTACTCCCTCAAAAAACCTACTCATCCGTCATATGCGCCCTGTGGATTACTTTAAACTGAATAAGACTGAGCCTCGCACATGACGAGGACACATTCATCCTCCCTAGGGCCTCCTCCCACATCCTGGCCTCCATCTCCCCAGCCAGCTGCTTCTCCTACTTCCGCTTTATATCACCCACCTGGGCCCCCTCCCAATCCAGCAGCTGCTTGTAGATCTCTACACTTTCCCCTCCCCTATCTCCCACTTCAACAGCACCTTGTCCTGCAGCCCCAAGCGTGGCAACCTGGGACAGTACGGCGCCTCTCTCTTCATAAAATCCAGAACCTGCAAGTATTTGAAACTATTCCCCCTGGGCAGCTCATACTCTTCCCCCAGGACTTCTATTTTCGCAAAACTGCCCCTGACAAACAAGTCCCTGAATCGCTCAATCTCTGCCCCTGACTCCCCCCCGGAAACCTCGCATTCAGCCCCCCCTCCCATTGGTGCCCACATCGAGGCACCCTCCAGTCCCAAATGCTGCCTCCTGCCTCCACTGCCTCTATACCCTCAAGGCCGACACCACCACTGGGCTCGCAGGGTACATGGCCAGCAAGAACGGCAGAGACGCTGTTTACAATTCCCTCAAGCTCGTTGCCCTACAAGAAGCCGCTTCCGTCCTGCCCCAGGCTGACCCCTCCACCACTACCCATTTGCTAACTATGGCGATGTTCGCCATCCAGTAGTAGTTCATCATATTCGACAACGCTTACCGCAACCCCCACCACTCCTCGCACCGCTCCCAAAAAACCTTTTGACCCACGGGCTCGTCCCACCCAAACAAACCCAGAGATCAGCGCGTTAACCTTTTTAAAGAACGACTTCGGGACAAAGATCGGGAGGTTCTGAAATATGAACAGGAACCTTGGCAGCACCGACATCTTTACTGTCTGAACCCGTCCCGCCAACGACAGCAGCAGCACACCCCACCTCTTAAAATCCCCCTTCATCTGCTCCACCAACCAAGTCAAATTTAACTTGGGCAGCTGCGCCCAACACCACGTCACCTGAATGCCCAGGTATCTAAAACTCACCCTCATTATCTTAAACGGAAACTCTTCTAACCTCCTCTCCTGCCCTCTGGTCTCAATCGCTCTTTTCCATGTTCAACTTGTACCGAGAGAACTGGCCAAAGTCCTCCAAAAAATCCATAATGCCCCCAATACCACTCAGTGGGTCTGAAATATATAAGAGGTCTTCTACGCACAGCAAAACCTTGTGCTCAGCCACCCCCCCCCCCCCCCCCCCCCCCCCGCACAATCCCTTTACAATATCTCAATGCTCTAAATGCCTTTTCCAATGGCTGTATAGCAAGGCAAAGAGCAACAGGGAGAGCAGGCATCCCACCGTGTCCCACGGTGCAGCCTGTAAAATCCCAAACTCACCCAGTTTGTCCATACACTTGCGATCGGTTCCTTAAACAGCAGCCGGACCCAGTCCACAAGCCCCTGCCCAAGCCCAGACCACCCAAGCACCTCCCACAGATATTCCCACTCCACCCAGTCAAAAGCCTTCTCTGCAACCATCGACTCTGCCACCTCCACCTCCGGAGGCATGGTAATCACATTAAGCAGCTTCCTCACATTTGCTGATAATTGCCTCCCTTTCACAAATGCCATTTGGTCCTCGCCTATTATCCCCGGGATGCAGCCCGCAATTCGCAAAGCCAACACCTTCGCCAAAAACCTGGCTTCCACATTCAATAGCGATATCATTCGGTATGATCCACACTCATCTGAATCCTTGTCCATTTTCAATATCAGGGAGATGGAATCCTGTGACAATGTAGGGGGGAGTTCCCCCCTCTCCCTCACCTCATTGTATGCCATCATCAGCAGCGGGCCCAGGTCCCACTAACATTTTATATAATTCCAGCGGGAACCCATCCGGGCCTGGGCCCTTCCCTGCCTGCACCGCCCCCATACTCTCCATCACCTCCCTCAACCTGATAGGGGCCCTCAATCCCTGACCAACTCCTCGTCCATTCAGGAATACACCCGGTGCACATGGGAGAAATATGAAAATTCCTTCGCCCTCGGCCTCCCAAATCTCCACGGGTCCACCCTTCCCATATGCTCCGTAAGCCCTTTCAGCTCCCTCGCCATTGCTGATACCTTCCCCGAGCTCGGGTTCGAATGATCCAGGCTTGGCTCATAATCAAATGGTGAGAGTCCAAGTCAGGAATCATCCCCAGCATCCACCTCATCAAATCTACATCATCCCAATTTGGGGCATAAACATTTACCAGGACCACCAGCATCCCCTCCAGCTTCCCACTAACCATCACGAACTGCCCCCCACCCAAGGATCGTCCACAATGTTCTCCATCTTGAACGCTACCCGCTTATTCAACAGCACCGTCACCCCCCTCGTCTTCTTGTCCAGTCCCGAGAGGAACACCTGCCCCACCTATTCTTTTCTCAACCTTGTCTGGTCCCCTATCTTCAAGTGAGTCTCCTGCAAAAAGGCCATGTCCGCCTTCAGACCCCTCAGGTACCCAAGCACACGTGACCGTTTCACCTGCCCATTCAACCCCCTCATGTTCCATGTGACCAACCTGGTTGGGGGAGGGCTCCCCGCTCACCTCCCTTGCCGATCAACCATACCCTTTTTTGGGCCAGCCGCCGCCCATGTCACGCGACCCTCGAGGCCCACCCTCGATATCCACCGTCATCACTCCTTTTCCAACTGCACCACAGCAACCATACCCTTGTCAGCAACCCCTCCCCCTTACCCCCTTCCAAACAATATAACAGTCCCATCTCCCTCCCCTATGCCTACCTCCTGGCCAGCCCCACTGTGCCCCCATTAACTAGCCCGCCCAGCTAGCATTGCAGCCCCCAACCCAAGGCCTCCAAACTCACTGGCCCATCCCCATCCCCCCCCCCCCCCACCACCACCATCCATGCTCCCCCCAAAAAACAGAAAAGGTGCTCTCACCATTGATATTTACCCCCAGGAGGGACCTGCCCTTCAAACACACTGCCATCAAAACCAAAGGGACATTTCAAGGGGTAAAGTTACCCAAGAACAAAGAAACCTCACAAACTCCTCCAAAGTTCAATGTCATCCTTCTCCTGCCAGTCCATTGTCCCTCAGACACTCCATCGCCTCCTCTGGCATGCTAAAATAACATTCTCACTTCTGGAAAGTCACCCAGAAATGGGCCGGGTACAGCGCTCCAAACTTCGCCCCCTTCTTGAAGAGGACAGCCTTGACCCAATTAAGCCCGGCCCTCCTCTTCACCAGTTCTGCACCCAGGTCTTGATACACCCGCAGCTCGTTCCCTTCCCAGGTGCACTTCCTCGTCTGCTTCGCCCACCGAAGAATCTTCTCTTTATCCAAAAAGAGATGCAATCACACTACTATTGCCCTTTGCGGCTCGTCTGCTTGCAGTCACCGCACCAGCGCCCTGTGCACTCAGTCGACCATCAGGGGCCGGCCAAAGGCCCCCTCCTCCATCCATGCCATATTCCTCCTTTCTCCCCACACACCCTGATGCCATTTAAGTCTAACAAAAATCTATTTCTTTCTTGAATATATTCTGTGACACTGGCCACAACTTCAGCAATGGCCACTCCAATGATGGAGAGCAGTGTCTTATCCATCAGAGTTAGGAAATGACACCAGGCTTGTTCCCTAATGGTTAGCTACTGCTGCCTTCAGTGGTGCACCACTTCTTCCTGCAGTGGTGCACCACTTCTTCCTGCAAAGAGTGAGGGAAATGTGTCAGTGAGCGTGGAGCAATACATTTGGGTGATGTGGTTGAACAGGTGTGTCCAAGCTGAGGGATGTGGATGTGAGGCTGACAGAAGTTCCAAGTGTGTGAACGTGAGGTGAAGCGTATGGATGTCAGGTTTGAGTCATGATTAACACTGACTGTTGGTAGATGAACGATGTGGCTGTGGTGAATTGAGCAGTGGCTGAGCATAGTGGTGTAGTTGGTGAGGTTGGAGATACCTTCACTGACTTTAACCACTCATACCAGGTTGTTGAACCTTTTGTGGCATTGCACAAGCTCCTCAGAACTTGGTTCCTGCTCATTTACCTCTGCAATCATCTGGTGCTATTGTCTTCTCAGAGTTTGTCTGGTGAACCTCCTGGCCCCGTGTGGATAAAACCTCCTCAAGCAAGGCCTCCACCGCCAGCATCAGAAAACCTTGGGCACTGATCATATTTTGTTCCATTGTTGAGCTGAGTTAGCTCAGTTGGTTGGACGGTGAGAGCACTGAGTTAGCTCAGTTGGTTGGACGGTGAGAGCACGTGGTTCAGATTAAAACTAACCACACAGTGTTCAATACCTGTTCCATCTGAGGTAAACTCGGGGACGGCCTCCTCCCCTTTCCCTATAGTTTACATTATGGCATATATTTATTCGTAGCTTGACGAATTATTGCCAAGGACCAGCTTAAACGGGTGGCAAACTCACGTTGATGATAATGAAGTGTTTTCTAGCTCCGAATCAGTGGCAGAGTAACTTTCAGCAACTACTTCAGTCACAATGCTCCTTCCCTTTCAGTGAGACAGGCTGGTTCAAGCAGGTTTTAAGTGGTGCCAGCATTGCAATATGATTTTAGGGTCCCTGTTGAGGCATGAGGCCAATCAACAACACAATTAATGCTGACTGCACACTGCAATCATATTAGTTAGCAGGGAGCACAGTTTGCGTGCAGCCTCCACTGACACGGATAATCGCACCTCGCAATTCACATGCCCAATTCTGTGGCCAAACACATTTTGTCTCCTGAATCCCCTGTAGTTATTTATTTATTTTAAATTTAGAGGACCCAATTCATTTTTTCCAATTAAGGGGCAATTTAGCGTGGCCAATCCACCTAGCCTGCACATCTTTGGGTTGTTGGGGTGAAACCCACGCAAACACGAGGAGAATGTGCAAACTCCACTCGGACAGTGACCCAGAGCTGGGATCGAACCTGGGACCTCGACGCTGCGAGGCAGCAGTGCTAACCCACTGCGCCACCATGCTGCCCTCCCTGTAGTTATTTTAAGGAAGTCCAGAGAAGAAAGTAATTTCTTGGACCTGTGCAAGTTGTTTATTCATAAACGTACGGATTTAAGGTAATTAGCAAAAGAAGCAATGGCGTGATAAGGAAAATCTTCTCACAAAGTGGGTGGCTAGGATCTAGGATCACTGCCTGAGAGTGTGGGGGAGACAGGTTCAATCGAGGCTTTGAAAAGGAAAGATTTGCAGGGGAAAACATTGGGAAGTGACACTAGACGAATTGCTCTTGCAGAGAGCTAGCATGGTCACCATAGGACAAATGGCCTCCTTCTGTACTGCAATTATTTTTTGAATGGTGGGGTCACCCTTCCCATCATCCGAAGAGTCGGTGACACACGCTCGCCGGCTCCGAGTGCCCCACAAGCATTCCACCCTTGAAGGCGCCTCAAGTGCACTTCTGCCCCTCAACTCAGGAGGAAGTCCCGTCTTAGAGATCTGCCGGTCAATCTGATTGATCGACAGCTCTCTTATCCCTGCTGTGACAGGAGTTGCAGTGGACTAAAGAGGAACTTCAAGAGGATGCCTAGGTCTAAGTCCCAGGATCGGAGGACCAGGTATGTTTAAAGGATTCCCGGGCAGGGAGCTTCAGAATGTTGTGGTGATGTGCATCACTGCACATACACAAGGGGTTAATGTAAATAAACTACAACTAATTAACCACTAGAGGGAGCACCAGGGATGTCATGAAATGCAGACACGCAACCAATGGGTCATTAGAACAGGACACAACCAATGGGTAATCAGGACACCCAGAGGTGGCATTACCACAAGGGAGCACTACACGACCCATATAAAAAGGACAAGGCACAAAGGCTCTGCCTCTTCCACCGTGAGAGACCTAGAGAGTAGGACAGGGTTGATGAACAGCCACATCACACCCAAGCACGTGGTCAAGAGCAAGCATGTATAGTTAGCGGAATAGACTGAGTTACTGGAGAGGCAGATTAGCAGAGTGTCAAACTCATTTAGGAGAATTGTTAATCGTTCAATAAATACGTTCAACCTATCTCCGTGTCTGGATCATCTTTCAGCAGAGCCTACATCAAGTGGCAGCTTATGCTACTAGCAATAACATAACACAACAAATGTCGGGGGAGGGGGTAATCAGGGCATCAGGGAAAGACTGAGACGATGGGGGCGTGAGGTCCAGAGACCACTGGACCTTCATTGGGGGGGGTTGGGGGAGGAGGGGTGCAGGGGTAGCCAACAGTCAGAAGGGGACTTCTGAGGGAAGGTGTTCTTCCTACTCCTCACTTCTCGTCCGAGATCTAGGCCCATTTTCTTTTTCGGGCTTCCCTCATGCCAGGTAAATCCTCTCACCTGTCTAAAAATTGAGGCTTGGCGGGAAAGGCCTTTAAGTGACCAACAGTGTAAAATTGTTGTGTAGTGGGGGCGGGCAGAAACCAGGAGGGACTCACATTCCTTTAATTTCACATTTTCCCCACCCCTGCCTAAAATCCCATCAAGGGTGGGGGGCCATGAAATTCTGACCTATAATTTTATAAACTTACTTTGTGCTTAAAGTTTGAAAAAAATGTCTACTAGATTATTGGCTTCACGCCAATAATTCCTTTTCTATGACAGTGAATTATGTTGCTTAGGCAAACACTGCAACCGCTCCAGCCCACCCATATTCAAGAAGAATGATTGCAATGTGAAATCAATTATTCTTTTGTTATCGTCTGTAAATCTGCCTATTTCTTGCTAAACAAATTCTCTTTCATCCCTTTATTTTTCTTAACTACTGTTGAATCTTTTGTCTCGTTTGAAGAGGAAATGCTGATGACATCACTAGACTAGTAAGAACTCAGAGCTGCTGAACCCTTTCATGAGAGAACTTGACGAACAACCAGTCAAAAGTACATGTATGTTAATCACATTAAGTTAATGACTGTACCTGCTGATCTTTACCCTGCTCCCCTGTGTGGTCACGTTGAATGACGCCTCCTTTGTGGCGTAAAGATTAGTGCGGCAACATTCAGGAACGAGAAAACATGTTTCGGGATAATACTTATTCAACTGTAATAGAAGAGAGAGTGGCACTTTAAAGGTCGGGTGCTTCTGCTTAGCTCCACAAACCACAACCATGTTCTAAAGAGTTAGTGATGAAACACAATTTTAAAAGGAAACTAACCCATTTAAATGTTATGGGCTCCTGTTGTTACTCAGCACCTCTATATGGGAACTTTGTAATGTTGCTTTAGATTGCACCCTTGCCAACATCCCCCCAAACAAAATACAAGTCAAACCACATCCTCCGAAAAGCCTTCTCTCACATCACCATACAAGATGCATTTGTTCCTATCTGCTCATATGCATTGTTATGGTGTGAACATTTTGTCTAATGAAGAGTAGATTGACACTACCACAATATACAATGACCTTTGTGTATAACTTTCAGAAGCCATGCTGTGCTAAGAGAGACAGTTTAAGGCACCTTTCAGTTTGACCTTTCCAAATTTCTTCAAATGAGATGCAGTCTTGCAGCATGCAATGGGCAGATTTTTCCGCTCTGGAGACCAAGTATGGTGACGGATGGGAAAGTCGGCGCAATGAGTCCATCAGGCATTTGCAGCTTTATAATCCACAAGAATCTCACACAAGGGATATCATCACTGATTTTCTCACACGCACTTTTACATCTTCATCTCTTGTCACATCTTGACCAAGTCAGGTTCAGCCTTTAAATAGGTCCACTCAGAACATACTGAAGGCAGGCAAGTTATCATCTGCTTTGGCATCCGTCTGTCCATCTCTCTTTACGCAGGACAAGATCGGCAGCAGGAAAAGAAAATCCCAATTCGGGGGGTGGCGGGGGTGATGACTGCCGGAGCTCAGGCCATTCACCCACTTTGCAGAGCAGATGGCAGAGTTGGCCAGTGTGGGCAGAGACCATTCCTGTGCTAAAGATGAGAACGGCATTCCCCCAACATGCCAATGACCTACCCACTAAACAAACCAGAGAGATGTTGGAACTACAAAGGCAGGCAGGGACACAGGAGCCAAGGTTGCCAGAGGCAATCAGCAGATTCGAACAGGAGGAGGCCATCCATCTTCTACCTGTTGTTGTGGCACTGACATGCTGGCACATTGAGGTCGCCACTAAATCATGCCGACTACCATGGAGACCTTGGTCTAGAGGTTGAGCCAGATATGTGCTCAGATGCGCGCATTATCATTATAAGGAACTAAACCCCTTAGCTCATTTGGCTGGATAGCTGGTTTGTGATGCAGAGCGAGGCAAACAGTGTGGGTACAATTCCTGTACTGGCTGAGGTTATTCATGAAGGCCCCAACTTCTCAATCTTGCCCCTTGCCTGAGGTGTGGTGATCTTCAGGTTAAATCACCACTAGTCAGCTCTCAAAGGGGGATCATCTGGGACTATGGCGACTTTACTTTTACTTATTGCTGTAGTCATGAGTGGGATCCCTCAATGGCTATTCGAGAGGGGAACAAGGTACCTTGATCTCCCCCCACCCACGCCAGGAGCCACTTGCACACAATGAGGAACATCAGCCGTGCATCCTAGGGCAATCCACTCAGGACTCTCGTGGACTGTTACCCCAGCAACTCTAGCTGCTCAGGCTGAGGAGAACTAAAGCAGGGGTCTGTCCAGGTCTTAGTCTTCTAGAGGATGCACGACAAGGTCATCACAGACATCAGGGCGTAATAATCAGCAGGCTGCCTCCACCTCTTTGAGGTTGCACCAAGATGTAGCGGTAGGGTAAAGAAAAAGAAATATTGAGAGCACAATGGTGGCACACTCACTATGGGCGTGATTTTACAGCCATGCTGCGCCCGAAAAGCAGCTCGCTGCATGCGCAGGGTGGCCGATAGAAGCCGGGGGACCCTGCCTGCGGGATCTACCCAGCTCGCAACACCTCGCGAGATCGCATTGGATCTTGCGAGACATTGCGATGTAAATCCTGCCCATAGTGGGTGGGATCGTTTTTTAGCAAATCTGCGTATTAAAGCAAGATAGCCGGTCTCACTTTAATGTGCAGACTCCCAAGGTATCCGAGGTGTGGGATCTATCTCCTTCACCTCGGAGACCTCAGGCGAGTGCTGTTCAATACTGGTCTCCACAAATGGGCCTTGTTGGGCTGTCCGAGGGGTCGGAGGACCCCAGGTGCATGCCCTTAGGGTTGCCTTGGGGACACTAGATCTTGGTACAGCATTTTTAAATGGCATTCCGGTCTCTCGCAACACTTGAGTTCTGGCGAGCGGCGCTCCTCATTGCACAAAACGGAGCTATGTGTGACCTCAGCCATGCATTTTCCACTGAGGCCCCATATTTGGGGTGGCACAGTAGCACAGTGGTTCGATTCCCGGCTTGGGTCACTGCCTGTGCGGTGTCTGCACGTGTCTGCATGGGTTTCCTCCAGGCGCTCCGGTTTCCTCCCACAAATCCCGAAAGATGTGCTGTTAGATGAATTCTGAGTTCTCCCTCTGTGTACTCGAACAGGCTCTGGTATGTGGCGACTAGGGGCTTTTCACAGTAACTTCATTGCAGTGTTAATGTAAGCCTACTTGTGACAATAAAGGTTATTATTAAATTATTTAACGTGATTGCAGTTTTATAAATTTGTGTTTCCCGATAAAAAACTTTGTTCCCATTTCGGGAAATTCCACCCTGTATATACTTTGCACATCTTTTTTTAAATACATTTAGAGCACCCAAGTATTTTTTTCCAATTAAGGGGCAACCTAGTGTGGCCAATCCACCTAACCTGCCTATCTTTGGGTTGTAGGGGTGAGGCCCACGCAGACACGGGGAGAACGTGCAAATATGTAGATATATTTTGCTTATCTGAAACTCTCATCTAGTGAATGGTCCTTCTATCTGAATCAATGCTCCAAGGTTATAAAACTGTAACAGAAACCCCCTCGCCCCGCCGCCAACCACCTCCCACAACGCCCCAGCGTATGACAGAACCTTCACAAAGTGGGTTGGGTCTGGATGGTACAGCCAGGTGTTCTGAACTTCAGGCAGATCCCTGTCAGACTGCCTCCTTAGGCATAAACTAGCCGACCGCCTCCTTAGGCATAAACTAGCCGACCTATCTCTTTTTTGCATGGAACCTTGCTTAACATTAACAACTGCCATCAATTCTTCTGTCATTACGTTTGACCAAGGGATTGATTAAGAAGGGGAAGATACAATTTGAAAGTAAACTAGCAGGGAGCATAAAAACTGACTGTTAAAGTTCCAATAAGTATGCAAAGAGAAAAACTTTAATAAAAATGAATGTAGGCCCCTTACAGTCAGAAACAGGGGAAATTCATAACAGGGAACAAAGAAATGTCTGAGGAACTAAATTCGTACTTTGCTTCTGTCTTCACAAAGGAAGACATGAATAAGGTACCGGAATTCTGAGAAGCACAAGTTTTAGTGTGGAGCTGAAGGAAATTAGTAATTAGTAAAGTAATGGCTTTGGGGAAATTAATGGGATTGAAGGTGGACAATCCTTAGGGCCTGATGTACTTCATCCCAGAGTACTTAAGGAAGTGGCCCTAAAAATAGTAGATCCATTGATGGTCTTTTTCCAAAATTCTTTGGACTCTGAATGGATCCTACAGATTGGAGGATAGCGAATGTAACCTCGGTATTCAAAAAGGGAGGTTGAGTGAAAACTGGGAATCATAGACCAGTGAGTCCAACGTCGGTAGTAGGGAAGTTGCGCGAGTTCATTATCAAGGATTACATAGCACAGCATTTGGAAAGCAGTGGTGTAATCAAACAAAGTCAGCATGAATTTATGAAAGGAAAATTATGCTTGACAAATCTACCAGAATTCCTTGAAGATGTAATTAGTAGAGTTGACATGGGGGAACCGATGGATGTAATTTATTTAGACTTTCAAAGGCTTTCGACAAGGTCTCACATAGCAGATTAATATGTAAAGGTAAAGTGCATGGGGTTGTGGGTGGTGTCTTCAGATGGATAGAAAGCTGGTTAGCAGACAGGAAGCAAAATGTTGGAATAAATGAATCTTTTTCTGATTGACAGGCAGTGACTAGTGGGGTACTGCAGGGATCTGTGCCAGGACCCCAACTGTTCACATTATATATTACTGTGATAATCTATAATCTGTGATAATCTATGATAATCTATGATATTACTGATTTGGATGGTAGAACTAAATGTATTATCACCAGATTTGCAGATGATACAAAGTTGGGTGGGAGGGTCAGCTGTGAGGACAATGCAGAGTTGCTTCAGTGGGATTTGGACAGGCTGAGTGAGTGGGCTCACGCATGGCAGATGCAGTATAATGTGGATAAGTGTGAGATTATCCACAGCAGTAGCAAAAATAGGAAGGCAGGTTATTATTTCAACGGTTCTTGGATTGAGAGAGGTGGATACTCAATGAGACCTTGGTGTCCTTGTGCATCAGTCGCTGAAAGAAAGCATGCAGGTACAGCAGACAATAAAGAAGGTAAATGGTATGTTGGCCTTCATAGCGAGAGAATTTATTTATAGGAATAGAGATGTTTTACTGCAATTATATAGGGCATTGGTGAGGCCGCATCTGGTGTATTGCGTGCAATTTTGGTGTCCTTATCTGAGGAAGGATATTATTGCTATGGAAGGAGTGCAGCAAAGTTTTCCCAGGTTGATTCCAGGGATGGCGGGACTGTCATATGAGGAGAGACTAAATCGGTTAGGATTATATTCATTGGAGTTTAGAAGAGTGAGAGGGGATCTCATAGAAACTTGTAAAATTCTAACAGAGTTATACAGGGTAAATTCAGAAAGAATGTTCCCAATGGTGCGGGTGTCCAGAACTAGGGGTCATTTTTGAGGGTAAGGGATAAACCTTTTAGGACTGATGAGGGGAGGAATTTCTTCACCCAGAGAGTGGTGAATCTGTGGAATTTGCGACCACAGAATGTAGTTGACGCCAAAATGTTGTGTAATTTCACGAAGGAATTCGATATAGCTCTTGGGGCGAAAGAGATCAAGGGATATGGGGGGAAGGCAGGATGATGCCTGCCTCGGGCTTCCCGATAGCCACGGCACCTCACTGGATCTCACCAAGTCCTGCAAGTCGTCAGGATCAGTAAGGCCTCCTTACTGGTATCTACTGGATTCCCTGGATCTACCAGCCTCCCCAGAGAGTCATCCGCAGCCGGGCCCCATTCAATACTGGTCTACACAAACATGAACCAGGTGGAACAGCACCTGGGGGGTGTCCTAGGCCATTGGAATCTCCTGGGAAGCCAAGGATAGGGCAGGGTGGTCCCCTGGCCACTCCTTGGAATGTGGGCACCGTGGCACTGCCACACTGGCACTGCCAAGGTGCCTGGGTGGCACTGCCAACCTGGCAGGTGCACTGCCAGTGTGACAGGTTGGCAGTGCATGGGTGCCAGGGGGCACTGCCGAAGGTCATGGCCCAAGGGGGACCATGCCCATGAACGGAGGGTGGAGTGGGGGTATGAAGGATGGGGTGTGCAGGGCAGGTAAGAAAGGGCCTCTGTGAGATTGGGTGGGTGAGGGGTGGGAGTTCTGGAAGGCGGTGGCCTGTAAGGAGGTGTGGGGGGCCTGTAGAAGGGGTTCCCAGGGACCCCGGTGTCCTCACATGGGGGGTTGTGGGGTAAGGCTATGTGTGTGTATGGGGCGGGTGTCTGTTGCGGGGACCTGAGATGGTGAGCAGCCACCTTTGCTCCCAGGCAATGAGCTTGGAGGGGCTGGGGTTGCTGCCCCGGTTCTCAGAGTGGGGTGGGAGAGTCCCAAGGGGGGCCAGTCTGAGTCGGGGTGGGCCGCCATTGGTCGGGGGGAGGGGGTGTGCAGATCAGGGGGGGTGGCCACCCATGGCCTGGGCTGGGGTGGGCTGTGTTGTGTTATGTACTCTGGGATAACACAGGATGCAACTGGATGCAGCTTTAACTAGCAGAGGGCAGTAGAGCGGAGCTGCTGATTGGCTGTTGCGGGGAAAAGTTGCATACATCTGGTGCGGTCACTCTAACTTGAATGTGTACCTGTGCAAGAGACCCTAGCTGTTCAAATGAAGACAAGCATCCAGCAGAGGGCAGTAAAGCAGAGCTGCTGATTGGCTGTTGCAGGGGAGATTTGCATATGTCCGGTGCGGTCACTCTAACTTGAAGGTGGTTTGTGGAGGAACTGTTGCCAAGTGACACTTAAACCCGAAACACTTCTTCAGTGTTTCCCTCCCTACCCCCTCCTCTAACCCAAAAAACAAACAATCGCTGTAAAGATCAAGAAGAAGGCTCGAGGGCAGGTAGAAGTAGAAAGAAGTTGAACCGTGATGTCACAGCCTGCAGGTAAGGAATTGGCTGGTGACTGGTAAGTAGTTTTTCTTTTATTTTCCCTCGGGTGTTATCGTGTGGGGCGCAGAGGTTGCTGAGTGAGTGCTTGCTGAGAAGGGGAGTGAATAACAGGTAAGCTCTTTCCTTCTTTTTCTTTTTTTATCTAGAGGGGATGGCAGAGAAGGTAGTGCAATGTTCCTCCTGCAGAATGTTTGAGGTGACGGACGCCATCAGTGTCCCTGCTAATTTCATCTGTGGGAAGTGGAAGTCGAAACCGCATTAGGGATCTGGAGCTGGAGCTGGATGAACTTCGGATCATTCGGAAGGCAGAGGTGGCCATAGATAGAAGCTTCAGGGATGTAGTTACTCGGAAGAAGAAAGATAGATGGGTGACGGTGAGAGGGGCTGGGAGGAAGCAGTCAGTACAGGGATCCCCTGTGGTCATTCCCCTTAGTAACACGTATACCGCTTTTGATACTGTTGGGGGGGGGGGGGACTTACCAGGGGTAAGCCATGGGGTACAGGTCTCTGCCACAGAGTCTGTCCCTGTTGCTCAGAAGGGAAGGGGGGAGAGGAGCAGAGCATTAGTCATTGGAGACTCCATAGTTAGGGGAATAGATAGGAGATTCTGTGGGAACGAGAGAGACTCGCGGTTGGTGTGTTGCCTCCCAGGTGCCAGGATCCGTGATGTCTCGGATCATGTTTTCAGGATCCTTAAGGGGGAGGGGGAGCAGCCCCAAGTCGTGGTCCACGTAGGTACCAACGACATAGGTGGGAAAAGGGATAGGGATGTAAGGCAGGAATTCAGGGAGCTAGGGTGGAAACTTAGATCTAGGACAAAGAGAGTTATTATCTCTGGGTTGTTACCCGTGCCACGTGCTAGCGAGACGAGGAATAGGGAGAGAGAGGAGTTGAACACGTGGCTACAGGGATGGTGCAGGAGGGAGGGTTTCAGATTTCTGGATAATTGGGGCTCATTCTGGGGTCGGTGGGACCTCTACAAACGGGATGGTCCACACCTGGACCAGAGGGGTACCAATATCCTGGGGGGGAAATTTGCTAATGCTCTTCGGGAGGGTTTAAACTAGTTCAGCAGGGGCTTGGGAACCTGAATTGTAGCTCCAGTATTCAGGAGGTTGAGAGTAGTGAGGTCATGAGTAAGGTTTCAAAGTTGCAGGAGTGTACTGGCAGGCAGGAAGGTGGTTTAAAGTGTGTCTTCTTCAATGCCAGGAGCATACGGAATAAGGTGGGTGAACTTGCGACATGGATTGGTACATGGGACTTCGATGTTGTGGCCATTTCGGAGACATGGATAGAGCAGGGACAGGAATGGTTGTTGCAGGTGCCGGGGTTTAGATATTTCAGTAAGTTCAGGGAAGGTAGTAAAAGAGGGGGAGGGGTGACATTGTTAGTCAAAGACAGTGTTACGGTGGCAGAAAGGACGTTTGATGAGGACTCGTCTACTGAGGTAGTATGGGCTGAGGTTAGAAACAGGAAAGGCGAGGTCACCCTGTTAGGGGTTTTCTATAGGCCTCCGAAAAGTTCCAGAGATGTAGAGGAAAGGATTGCAAAGATGCTTCTGGATAGGAGCGAAAGCAACAGGGTAGTTGTTATGGGGGACTTTAACTTTCCAAATATTGACTGGAAACGCTATAGTTCGAGTACTTTAGATGGGTCCGTTTTTGTCCAATGTGTGCCGGAGGGTTTCCTGACACAGTATGTAGATAGGCCAACGAGAGGCGAGGCCATTTTGGATTTGGTACTGGGTAATGAACCAGGGCAGGTGTTAGATTTGGAGGTAGGTGAGCACTTTGGTGATAGTGACCACAATTTGATTACATTTACTTTAGTGATGGAAAGGGATAGGTATATACCGCAGGGCAAGAGTTATATCTGGGGGAAAGGCAATTATGATGCGATGAGGCAAAACTTAGGATGCATCGGATGGAGAGGTAAACTGCAGGGGATGGGCACAATGGAAATGTGGAGCTTGTTCAAGGAACAGCTACTGCATGTCCTTGATAAGTATGTACCTGTCAGGCAGGGAGGAAGTGGTCGAGCAAGGGAACCGTGGTTTACTAAAGCAGTCGAAACACTTGTCAAGAGGAAGAAGGAGGCTTATGTAAAGATGATGCATGAAGGTTCAGTTAGGGCACTCGAGAGTTACAAATTAGCTAGGAAGGACCTAAAAAGAAAGCTAAGAAGAGCCAGGAGGGGACATGAGAAGTCTTTGGCAGGTAGGATCAAGAATAACCCTAAAGCTTTCTATGGATATGTCAAGAATAAAAGAATGACTAGGGTAAGAGTAGGGCCAGTCAAGGACAGTAGCGAGAAGTTGTGCATGGAGTCCGAGGAGATAGGAGAGGTGCTAAATGAATATTTTTTGTCAGTATTCATACAGGAAAAAGATAGTGTCGTCGAGGAGAATACTGAGATTCAGGCTACTAGACTAGAAGGGCTTGAGGTTCATAAAGAGGAGGTGTTAGCAATTCTGGAAAGTGTGAAAATAGATAAGTCCCCTGGGCCGGATGGGATTTATCCTAGGATTCTCTGGGAAGCTAGGGAGGAGATTGCTGAGCCTTTGGCTTTGATCTTTAAGTCACCTTTGTCTACAGGAATAGTGCCAGAAGACTGGAGGATAGCAAATGTTGTCCCCTTGTTCAAGAAGGGAAGTAGAGACAACCCCGGTAACTGTAGACCAGTGAGCCTTACTTCTGTTGTGGGCAAAATCTTGGAAAGGTTTATAAGAGATAGGATGTATAATCATCTGGAAAGGAATAATTTGATTAGATAGTCAACACGGTTTTGTGAAGGGTAGGTCATGCCTCACAAACCTTATTGAGTTCTTTGAGAAGGTGACCAAACAGGTGGATGAGGGTAAAGCAGTTGATGTGGTGTATATGGATTTCAGTAAAGCGTTTGATAAGGTTCCCTACGGTAGGCTACTGCAGAAAATACGGAGGCATGGGATTCAGGGTGATTTAGCAGTTTGGATCAGAAATTGGCTAGCTGGAAGAAGACAAAGGATGGTGGTTGATGGGAAATGTTCAGACTGGAGTCCAGTTACTAGTGGTATACCACAAGGATCTGTTTTGGGGCCACTGCTGTTTGTAATTTTTATAAATGACCTGGAGGAGGGCATAGAAGAATGGGTGAGTAAATTTGCAGATGACACTAAAGTCGGTGGAGTTGTGGACAGTGCGGAAGGATGTTACAAGTTACAGAGAGACATAGATAAGCTGCAGGGCTGGGCTGAGAGGTGGCAAATGGAGTTTAATGCCGAAAAGTGTGAGGTAATTCATTTTGGAAGGAATAACAGGAAGAAAGAGTACTGGGCTAATGGTAAGATTCTTGGTAGTGTGGATGAGCAGAGAGATCTCGCTGTCCATGTACATAGATCCCTGAAAGTTGCCACCCAGGTTGAGAGGGTTGTTAAGAAGGCGTATGGTGTGTTAGCTTTTATTGGTAGAGGGACTGAGTTTCGGAGCCATGAGGTCATGTTGCAGCTGTACAAAACTCTGGTGCGGCCGCATTTGGAGTATTGCGTGCAATTCTGGTCGCCGCATTATAGGAAGGATGTGGAAGCATTGGAAAGGGTGCAGAGGAGATTTACCAGAATGTTGTCTGGTATGGAGGGAAGATCTTATGAGGAAAGGCTGTGGGACATGAGGCTGTTTTCGTTAGAGAGAAGAAGGTTAAGCGGTGACTTAATTGAGGCATACAAGATGATCAGAGGATTGGATAGGGTGGACAGTGAGAGCCTTTTTCCTCGGATGGTGATGTCTAGCACCAGGGGACATAGCTTTAAATTGAGGGGAGATAGATATAGGACAGATGTCAGAGGTAGGTTCTTTACTCAGAGAGTAGTAAGGGCGTGGAATGCCCTGCCTGCAACAGTAGTGGACTCGCCAACACTAAGGGCATTCAAATGGTCATTGGATAGACATATGGATGATAAGGGAATAGTGTAGATGTGCTTTAGAGTGGTTTCACAGGTCGGCACAACATCGAGGGCCGAAGGGCCTGTACTGCGCTGTAATGTTCTATGTTCTAAAGATACTCCAGACCTTGGAAGTTAGTTCAATCTGATTTATTGAACCAGTAGCACAGTTAGCACAGTTCTACTCTCTGCTAACTTAAATGTGGTTACTCTGTCTGACTGAACCAGACTAGCTCTTAGCCACGTGCTGGAGGTGTGATACTGTAAATACACCCTGACTCACTCTGTAGATGTTCATCAGAGGAAAGAGGCAGAGTGTGAGTGCCTCGTGCCTTTTATAGTGAGATACCACCTCTGAGTGTCCTGCCTGCTCATTGGTCATGTCCTGTTCTCTGTGTTCATTAGCTGCCTGTCTGTGCCTGTCTGTATATCATTATCTGCATGTCTGCATATCATGACAGGCTGTGCTGTGCTTGGGAGGAGGAAATGGGTGTCTCAGCCATGGCACTCCCTGGATAGTGCGGTCCTGTTCCGGGAGGAAACCCCAGCCCCTACCTGTCTGCCTCACCAACCACCCATAACTCACACTGATGGGGAGGCCTCTGGCCGCTGAAAGCTACTGATGATTGGGAATTGGCAGTCGTAGTTCCGTGAGCACTTCACAGCTCCCAAGTGGATCCTCGTGGGTAGGCGTGCCATGTAGCATGTGGGAGCTATTGCCTAGCATCCCAATCAGACCGTGATGCCTGGACACTGTGCCTGAACACCGCGGGAAGGAATACCACACACGCAGCATCCAACATCCGAAAGCCATGAGGATGGGACACAGCTCCGGGAGCATCTCCGCGACCAAAAGGTGGGTGTGTGCACCAGGGAGGGGACCTGTGCCCATAATGTTCTGTGCAGGTGTCGGTGGTGCAGGGTGCGACATACGGCATGGCAAGGGAGATCGGGGAACAATGGAGGGACTGCAGGGTCTTGGGGCGGAAGACACCGTTGGTTGGCAGCACGGTAACACGGTGGTTAGCTTAGTTGCTTGACAGCTCCAGGGTCCCAGGTTCGATTCCCGGCTTGCGTCACTGTCTGTGTGGAGTCTGCACATTCTCCCTGTGTCTGCGTGGGTTTCCTCCGGGTGCTCCGGTTTCCTCCCGCAAGTCCCGAAAGACATGCTCCTCGGTGAATTGGCTATGCTAAATTGCCATTAGTGTCCAAAAAAGGTTAGCTGGGGTTACGGGGATAGGGTGGAGGTGTGGGGATAGGATGGAGGTATGGGCTTAGATAGGGTGCTCTTTCCAAGTGTTGGTGCAGACTGTACTGTGCTGTACAGTTCTATGATCTATGATCTAAATGGCCTCCTTCTGCACTGTAAACTCTATGATTATATATTTCTCACCCTCTCCAATTCCTTACAGATATTACACGGTATGGATAATATCTTGGACCCCTGGAAGATGCTCTAGTGGTGCTGCTGGCAGTTCAGATGGCCAGACGCTGGAGGAGGCACTGGCAGTAGCATCGATGGAGTTTTGAGGTGGCAGCCCATATGACCCGACACACTCCTTACGAACCAGGCCACCCAACAGGCCAGGGAGGGACCCAGAAAAGCAGGCCTGCAACAGCCCAAAGAGTTCAATGTTGCTGGCCTTTTGAACAGATGACGGACAGCGTGTGCTGCGGGCGGCTCTGTCTCAACAAGGGGACGGTGCAGCATCTCTGCCATGTCCTTGTGGACTTGGCACCAAGTGAAAGAGGAGGATACCCACTCCCGGTGACCATCCAGGTCACCGTAGCCCAGAACCTTTACGCCTCAGGATCATTTCAGGGCTCGGGTGGCAGGCATCCAGGACCTCCGTGTCCACGGAGATGGGGCATGGGATTGATGCTCGGTCCAAGAACAGGTCAGGGGTGTTATCTTGGTTAAGGTGAACAATTTTTATTAATTGACAAATGTGTCCCAACTGACCCAAACCCCCAATGGCTCCAACCCCTCCCCCCACCAAACAAAACACCCAACTTCCCCTTAACTCTGCACCCCCCGCCCCCCATCCCCCGGTGCTTTCACAGTGATCCTTGACCTACTTGGCCTTCCGTGCTCTACTGCTGCATCTCGGTGTAGCCCAGGATGCACATCAGAGGTGGAGGCAGCCTACTGCCTACCACGTCCTGTGCCCTGGCGGGCGTCCTCTGGGATTCCTTGGCTGGAGGGCCCCGGAGCACTTATCGGCAGCACATGCTCAGTGGCTCCCCAATTTCTGCAGCACAGTGTCGATGCCTTCTGCGATGCTCCTCAGTGACTGGGACGTGCTCTGCAGCGCCTCGACAATGGCCACCTGCGACTGGGACATGTCCCCCAGTGACTGGGATATGTTCTGCAGAGCCTCGGATATGCCACATGGGACTTGGACATGCTCCGCAGTGCCTCATCAAGTTCCACCTGGTACTGGGTCGTGTCCACCAGTGACTGGGACATGCTGTTGAGGCGCTGAGCCATGGATTTCATTGACTGAGCCCAGCTCGGACTCCTCCACTCATGCTGCCGACATCATGCACCAGGCTCTACACTGTGATCTCCACCCTAGCTATATTGACTGGAGTGCCTCGTAAAGCGAATGCCATCTCCTGCGCCTGAGCCTCTGAGATTCCTCCAAACAGCTATGGACCTGCTGGAGGATCGCTGACACCCCCTTCTGAATTTCATGGCTGCATCAGAGTGTCTGCATCATCTCCGGTAATCCTAGTCCAGAGGCTCGGCATCTGACTGGGACCCAGCTTGATCCTGGAATCCAGCAGACCTCCGATTGCTGTCTCCACCTGATGTGGATTTGCAACTGTGTGGAGCCCACCATTGTCCACCGAGGTGCGTGTCTCTGCGCTGGTGGAGGGTGGGGATGACAGCCGTGACGCTTCGACGGTGGCATCCTCGGAGCTCTCCTCTGAGGTGTTCTCATGGGAGGCAGGCTGGAACACTCTGGATGGAGATCCTGCGGATGAAGAACCTGCTGGAGCATGGACATGTGGTCAGTGAGAGAGAGTCTGTATGGCATTAACAACTCACGTGTGTCAGGTCATCTGTGTTGGGAACGCAACTTTTTTTGGGGAAAAGTATGGGGAGTAAGGGGTTGGCGTGGGCGACACTGCTGGACATGCGTGGGCCGGAGCACAGAACGGGGCGGGGCAGTGCCAGGTGCATACATGAGGTGGGGGGGGGCGTTGGGGGTTCGGTGCCAACTCAGTCATGCGGCCCGTTGAAGGTCGTTCATCTTCTTACGGGAGTGGGTGCTGGTCATCCTGGTCACACTCCCTTACTGATGGCCGCTGCCACTTCCTCCCAGGTGGTACTGCCGGCCCTGTGAATGACACTCCATGAACCATGGGGGAACAGGGCATCCCGTCTGACCTTCACCGTGTCCAGTAATCTGTCCAGGTTGGCATCCCCGACTTGTGGGGTTGGTCTTCTCGGCGGCATGGCTGTGGGCTGAGTGGGGTTGACTGTGTGGGATCGGTTTAAGTGCTATTCTTCCTTGCTAGTGGGGAGCTGAAGTGCAAGTCCGGCAAATCGACCGGCAAGACCATCATTTGTGCCATGGATCCCATGGGGCCTCGTTAAATGGACCAATGAATGTTTTATAGTGGTGGCAGCCTCGTTGGGCCGAGCGTCGTGATTCACGGCAGTTCCCTCTCGCTAACACACTTGGAAATCTTTTTGTTAAATCGCACCCTAGGTGCTGTTTTATAGCGCTGGATAACCTGCCGGCAGTCAGCGGGAATAGCCCAGCAAAGTCCGCCACACATGGCACTTAGAAGCCTTTCCGTTAAATCACACCCATTATTTATAGTGTGCAAGTTTCCTGCCACGTTTCCTGCATTACAACAGTGACTACTGCTACAAGTGTGAGGTTTTATAAGAAGGTTATGTATTAGATTGACTCTTAATTCAAGGTAAAAATGCAACTGTGCAGGGGAACATGTGATCTACTTGTTCTGCACGGCGATAAGTCTATGTGACCTCAGTGCCAAGGTGATCAGGTACCCAGGTCAAGTTCAGTTGAAACTCAAGTGGCAACTTTGACACCTCAATACAAAGGCAGGGACATTTGGCTTGGCTTTATGCAAACTTGTCCTTTGACAGTCAGATTCAGAAGCCCTGAACAAAGAGAGTGAGAGAGCCAGAGATAACAGCGGCTGTTTGGACATCAGGCTAACGGCTATTCTCTTTTAGCTACCATGCAGCAGGTTGGTGGGATGCCGTTCTCTCGTTGAAGAATTGGAACCTGCAGACGTTTAAGGACATTGGAAGATTTGTCCTGAAGTGGCCAGAAGAAAGAATTGCTGGAGTGAACCTTTCTGCAGGAAATTGGTTCAGGGTTTCTCAGAAGACAGAGGGAAATGACTTTCAATGGACATCAGGGCTCAGTAAAATGGGGAGAAATGAGCCTGTTGGGTGCTGAGAGTAACTTTGGACTGGATCCTGTAAAGGCTACGGGCGGGATTTTCTGACCCTCCCTCCCCCCCCTCCTCCATGTCGTGATTTTCAGCAGCAGAGGCAGCCCGCCATTGGCCAGCAGCAGGATCTTTCAGTCCTGCTTTTGTCAATGGGGTTTCCCGTGTTCAGACCCTCTGCCGGCAGGGGCTTGCCGTTGGTGGGACCAGACAATCCAGGCAGTGGAATGGCCAGAATATCTTGCCCTTGGGGTAGGATTTTCTGGTCCCACTGAAGGTGACACCCCCCCCCCCCCCACCCTGTGGCGGCTCCCTGGCGGCAGGATGGGCGAACCACGCAAAACACCGTAGAAATTAGCAGGGCCGGAAGATCCCACCAGAGGTGAATGCTGAGCCACCTCCACCACCAGGAAACATGCATAGGGGAGTGGTAGGCGTCGGAACATCTGACCCTCCAATTTTGCGAAGAGTAGAGTGTACTGTACAAATGCAGCATAGGGGCTTTTAGTCATGTTCGCAAGTTAAAGACGAGGATATATTTTCTGCAGTTTAGTGTATAACTTGCCTACAAAATAATGTTTAGTTAATGCTGCTTTTAGTGTGTTTGTTACAGTAAAATTCTTAAAATGTGTAAAATTGTCATGTGATCCTTTGAGTCGGTCACTGGGTAACCAAACTTCTTTTTAAAAATGATTGGCCTTTGTGGCGATCCTAAAAGTACTTCAATGCTGTAATGGACTTTGTGGTGCAATATGAAGGTGCTATATAAATGCAAGCCTTTCTTTTAAAGGTCAAGGATGTTTGTCCTCTTGACTGAGATGAAACGTGAAATGCGACCTGCCTTTGTGGTTTGGTGTGGCTTCCATCCAGTTGTGTGTGTGTGGTATTCATTTGGTCATACATTTGCAAGAAGTAGGATCTGTATAAAACAATTAGCTGAAAATACTTGATGTAGAAACTTATTGAAGGTAATCTCCTATGCTCATTGGAAAGTTGCATGAGTCATTAATTGATGCAACTTGGAAAAGGATACTTTGTGTTTCCCAGAACCATCAGCAAGGCTATTATCTTTTTAATTGAGCTTATTTTCAGTTATTGTCAGAAAACCAATTGCACTTTGCGGAGAAATGTTTTCCATAGATTATGGAAACTTCCATTGTCCGCCCAAGGAGTCAAACAGGGCCTTGCTTTAACATCTCCGCCAAAGGAAGAACATCCAATGGCACAGCGTTCCCTCAGCATACACTGAAGCGTCAGCCTAGGCTCAGCACTCAAATATTTGGCACGGGGTTTGTATCCCCTGCCTGAGTTCTACTATTGATCTAAGGCTAACGTCTGAAATTAACTGTTGAAAAAGAATCAGTTCTGACAAATTTAGCAGAACTAACAACAATTAAGTTAGTTTTTACTGGCGGGAGCCCGAAACTTATGGAAACCAATTTGAAGTGAGATGGGAGAAGTTCAGGACATAATTTTCAATCACCTTCAAACTTAACAAAGTGAGTTCCAGGACTGGGGAGTAACCATGGTAACATTTTTGGTTCAAGAGGGGAGAGGAGAATAGACCTGGTCAACATAGACCAATAGGTCTGACATCAGTCTGGGCAAACTCTTAAATTCCCATCATTCAAGCTAAAATTAATGAGTATTCAAAAATGCATGAAATGATCAAGGGTAAATTTGTGAAAAGCTTGCTGTATGTTATTATCCAATATTCATACACTGAGTAAATCTGGAGCCAGCCTTTCCTTAACATAGGTATATCCACAGCACCCAGAGATTATAGGTACAGACTCCCTTCCCCTTTGCCCCGGGTGAAAACTGGTTCTTACATCTCCTTAAGAGTGATGCCATAACCTTTCTGCAATTACACCTGCTGCTCTCACTTACAGCTAGAACATGCCCTTAGTTGTGATACGATTGCAACATTAACACAGCGCCAGGTGTAACAGACTGTTTTGCAGAAATGACTGATAGAGTAAAAACAGGGAATACAGCAGATGGAGTCCATATGGGTTTTCAATTAGTCTCCAATGATACTTGTGGAAAAGAAAATCAGGGTTATTCCAAGAGGAAATATATTATTGTGGGTGGAAAGTTTGCTCATGGTCAGTAAACAGAGTATTGCTTGAATTGAGAAAAGTTGGAGCTAATGCAACCTTAGGGACATCAGAGGGTTTTCTTTTGTTCTCAGTTACATGAAGGTGAATCAGACTTCAGGTACAGGGAGCATAAACTCAACATGTATCGGAAGGAACCAAAGTAGGAGCTTTGCAACAGTGAGGAGTGAAGTAAAATATGCCAGGACAAAGATGGGTGTGTGGAATAGACACATGGATGGCAATTTAATGTGTCAAGTGTGGGATAATTCATTTTGAAAACATGTATGTGTACACTTCATGGAAAGACACTAAATCATAGAGATGTACAGAGAGAACTAGTGGTTCAAATAGATATTTACCTGGAATTGCCAATGCATGCAGCTAGTGTTAGAAAGAAAAGAAAATGAGCAACAGCAGTCTGAGTTTAAACTCTCAAGAGCAAAAGATTAATGCCAAACCTGCACAGGAGATTGGTTTGGCCAAAGTTTGAAACCTGTGTATTTGTGAGTGTCCTGTTATAGAAAGGCTCTAAAAGCCACTCAGGAAGGTAGGCAGCATTATCCGGGGCCCCTCCCACCCAGGCATTGCCTTCTTCCAGACCCTTCCATCAGGCAGAATGTACAGAAGTCTGAAGACTCGCACATCCAGACATGGAACAGCTTCTTCCCCACAGCTACAAGACTCCTCAATGACTCCCCCTCAGACTGATCTGTTCCCTGTAAGAACACAATTCACGACGCCCTATGAAGCTCTTGCCCATGTGCTGCTTTGTTTGGCCTCTTGTTCTGCACTGTAACCAATCACTGTTTGTCGATGTACCATTTGTCAATGTACTCTGTTGATTATTCTTTTTGCCTACTATATACATACTGTGTACATTCCCTCGGCCACAGAAAAATACTTTTCGCTGCACTTCGGAACATGTGACAATAAATCAAATCAAATCAACAGTATGGGGAACTATAGTTATGAAGCAGGTCTGGAGATTCTAAGACTATTTCCAGTACAGGATCAGTAAATCTGAAGAGATTTAATAGAGTTTTTTTTAAATTATGAAATGTCTTGATAGCATGATTAGACAAATGGTCTGGGTTTTGCACTGCCAATAATGAAGGCGCATTAAGGATTCATCCCTATTGGAAGTCAGAGAAGGCCCACAATTTCCAAGAGTGTGCGCAGAACTGTAGCTTGCAAATTGAAAAGTTGTGGGGGGCAATTCTCTGATCTGGAGGCCCAGTGTTCGCGCCGTCGTGAACACCGTCGCGTTTCACGACGGCGCAAACTGGGCCCGGGCACAACTTATTCTGGCCCCTACAGGGGGCCAGCACGGCGCTGGAGCGGTTCATGCCGCCCCAGCATCCTTACGCGGCGCCAAATGAGTGCTGCGCAAACCCGCGCATGCGCAGTCGGGGCAGCCCAATCCTGCGCATGCGCGGGGAACGTCTTACGCACGCCGGCCCCTCACCAACATGGCGGCGGTGTTCTGGGGCCGCGTGCGGAAGGAGGTAGGCCCGGGGGGGGAGAAGCCGGCCCGCCGATCGGTGGGCCCCGATCGCGGGCCAGACTCATCGGAGGCCACCCTGGTGAAGGAGCCCCCCTCCCTCCCCCACAGACCACCCCGCCAACATTCCCGCAGAGTTCCCGCCGGCAGCGACCAGGGGTGGACGGTGGCGTCGGGAACCTGTTGTGTCGTAGCGGCCGCTCGGCCCATCCGGGCCGGAGAATCGCCGCTCACCAGTTCTCCGAGCGGCCCGGTGCGAATCGCGCAGCACTGGTTTCTGGGGGTGGGAGAATCGCGTGCGGGGGTCGGGGCGGCGTGGCGCGATTCACGCAGCGCCCCGGCGATTCTCCCACCCGGCGTGGGGGGGGGGTGGAATAGCGCCCGTGGTGAGCCAACCAACATTATTCTAATGGCTAGAGCGGGTTCAAAGAACCTTTCGGCTAATTGCCCACTAACTAGGAATTGTTTATGCTTAAAAGATTTGGATCTCTATTTTCAGGCACAAGGGGCTTCCTCTCAATGTATGAATACGTAATAGAGAGGCTGAGGCCACTTTAAAAGTTCAAATGGATTAATGTATTTTAACATGAAACCTTTTAAAACTCAGATAAATCTTGTTAAAAAGTAAAATGTGGACTTTTTAGCACGGTTTACCAGACTTTTTAAAACATCGCTTAATAAAATTATATATCTGTAACTAAAAATTTTTTTTTAAAAGTTCATATTTTTAATTTTGCAAAATTATCTTTAATTTTGTAAAAATGTTTAAGTTTTGACTTTTGTAAAAATAACTTTACCTTTTCAATTTGTAAAATTAATCATACCTTCTAAATGTGAATTACTAATGTTTTATAACTGAAGCAACAAGCTTCATGTAATTTTTGTGAAGCAGTGGTTGGAAGCTATGCCCATGACTGCCTGGCATGTTTTGCCCATACTACACAGCGCTGATGGGCCTCACTGCCGCGACTGGCTTTCAGAATGCCCCACAGCAGTGCGCACGCTAGAGCCCAGCGAGACAGACCCCCTCCTCCTGACATCAGCGCACTGACCCACGAGCAGATTCTTTTAGAAAAGCAATGGAGTCTTCTCTCCAGAAGCGGCAGCAGAGAGCAGTTCACCCATCCCGTACACTGACATCACATGCTCTGTGTGCAAGAGAGATCCCTCCATTTTGCAGCTGCCAGCAGTGCTCGTGTGAGCTTTAGAGCCTCTGGTGAGTAACCCATGAAGAAGAATCTGAAAACAGGAACAAAGCAGCATAAAGATGATTTCTTGAGAAATAGGTTTGTTAATTGTGCCACTGCAAATCAGGATGCAAAGTTTGTGCGTGTTATGTGTAAGGAAGTACTGGCAAATGAAAGATTAAAAGACTAAGTATGGTGAGTTCGAGGATGAGCTTTTTGATTTTTTTAAATGGTTGCAGTGAGATCTTAAATCATCAGCTGAAGTCCTTTTCAGAAATGTAACATTGAATAACAAAGCAAGTGAGATCGTGAGGACTAAGCAAGCTCATCTGTCACATTAAAGGGAAGC